>NC_141620.1:47846653-48218391 GCF_047967505.1 Dipteris shenzhenensis
TTCGATTTTTGTAGAGTTGGCAAAACATGGTCTTTTGTAGCAAATAAATCCTCCTGTACTTTAGTAGTGGAATTCTTCACCATCCACTTTACCTTCTTACTCCTTTTATCATCCGCAGTCATCCTTGGTAACTTGGCACCCCCATAGGTGTATCCCACAAGGCATCAGACAGTGGTGTTTCGAACGGTGCCATGTAATCCTCATCTATGCTATACTTTGTGGCCTTGTAATCGTTGAACGATTGCCACTTTTCTCCTCTTCAATGGTATCACATTTTGTTTTTGTTCTAGTCTACTGAATTTCTCTGATCAACACAGAAGATCTTTTACTATAATCATAGAGAGTAGATGTGAATGGACCCACCTTGGAATGGTTGTTTGTGTGTGATAGTGTTGAGAGTTGTGGTGCCATGAGCACATGTAGAGCAAAGGTATGAGTAAAGGGCAAGCTGCCACATGGCATGGAGGAGATATCCCACATGTGAGCAAGCATATGGATGTAAGTACCCTCATCTATAAAAGGGAGGTTCATTTGAAGTAATATCAATCAAGGACTTTGCACTATCTCAAGATTCTCTTTATGAGTCCAAGCTAATCTATCGTGGAACCTAATTGACTCAAGGTACATGTCATGAGCACTCTCTTCATCATGTTTGCACTTAGGTTGCATCCTCCTTAGATTAGTGCTGCATTAGGATGTTGTCTCATGACTAGGAGAGCTTGATCCCCCGATTTCACATGGTATCAGAGCTTAGGTCTAGCTCTCTTAGATTAGTTTTAGACATAGTTGGGTATTCTCATTTTGATTCATTTTGATTGAAAAATTTTCTGTCCATTGTTCTTTCTTTGTGTGTGAGAAAGAGATAGGAAGAGAAAGAAAGGTAGATTGAGAGAGATCTTTGTTCTAGAAATCAAAAGAGCAAGAGAGAGAGGTTATTGACCATGTCTTGATAATCTAGACCTTTGGTGGAGATTGATAGTCTCTATAACACCTATTCCAAGAGAGCGGGACAAAGCATAGTGCAGCAGCCAAAGACGACAGAGTTTGAGAATAGTGCCATCTCCAACCCAACAACCATCAACCTTCCAAGTAGAGACACGAACTCTAGTGACTTCCAAGCAACCTTATTGCCAAATCTTGGTTGTAGACCTGCACAACAACAAAGGAGGCTCTACCTATGACCCTCAGGTGAAAGCTTCCTGAAGCAGCGTCTCAAAGTTCCAACGATCTCTATCAGTGCAAGGAATGCCTAAGGGCTACTCCACTGGCAATAAGGCAACACCAATGCCTTCTTGAACGAGCAGGCAGCTCAAGGAACAACAATGAACTGCAGCCTCCGCCTCCTTCTACAACCCCACAGCCAACAGCGTAGATGATAAAGCTCACCATTGGATGACTCAACGAATGAATCTCCAAACATAATGCCATCGACTACAAGCCCATCCACCAATAGCACATGCCTAGCATGACAATCAGCCCATGGGTCTTTAATGATTGCTCATAGCCTCCAATGCCAGACAAATGAGAGCTCTTGCACACTAGTTGCCAAGTCAAGGCAGCAACGAAGGATTTGCAAGCTCCTTCTGTGGAGCAATGCCTCCAACCGCACCAACAACCTACATGAGAGCTCTAAGCTCTCACCCTGCATGCGCAGTGAGCCTAGAAGCTCCAAACGGCATCATGGGTGATGTAGCTCCTACAACAGATCGAGTCTGACTCTCGCATGAGGAAAAACCCAACCATGCACCCTCGAAATGATGACAACCCTCGCGGCTCCTTAGCATCTTGCCTACAAAGCACTGCGTCGCCATAGCCATCCTCATAGTGCCACGCCACCATCGTTGCTGCAGTAGAGAAGCTTAGCTTTCTCTCTTTCATCTCTAAGGTCCTAAACCTTAAGACACGTGGCAAAGATAAAACTTAACCATGGTTAAGGGTAGTTTAGTTAGTGGGGCTAGGTTCAGTTACTTGAACCATAATTAAGTTCATCTAGCCCTAGGTTAACTCAATAGAGTTAAAAGTTTACCATGTGGCATAGGGCTACCTCAGCACAGTAACCCCTTGCCAAGCACAATTTGTATGCTGCATGTGAATAGCCTGTGACACATCATCAAGGCCCTCTTCTTCACAGAAACTTTGACAAGCCATAACTTCCAATCCAGGAAGAATTTGGCCATGCTCCAAAAAGAGAAAGTGGTCATCTTTTTTAGCTCTACGTGCCTATTAGGTTAGAATCATTTTTAGCAATTAGACACTGCCATTGAAGCAAAACAAAGCTCATGGTAAGACCTTTGCAACAAATGACAAATCAAAGCATGAATGCACACATCATTGTCATAAGCATGCCAAAAGTGCAAGTGTATGAGATGACCATAGCACAAAGCATGGCATCCACACATAAAGCATCAAGGCACATGGAAGAACAAAGCATCATGCATGAAGCTACACCAAGCAAAGAAGCGAACGCCATCATCATCAAGCCATGAGCCAAAAGGTGACATCAATGGAATGTATTGAGAAACAAAAACCTTGCCAACCTTGCCTATATTTTTCAAATCAAACTTGACCACCTAAGAGTAGCTATGAAGACCCAGGGGAGGATTTGATCCTATAACTCACATCTGACCACCTTGTAGTAGCCAAAGGATCATGGCACCAAGGGGAGGTGTTGAGAGTTGTGGTGCCATGAGCACATGTAGAGCAAAGGTATGAGTAAAGGGCAAGCTGCCACATGGCATGGAGGAGATATCCCACATGTGAGCAAGCATATGGATGTAAGTCCCCTCACCTATAAAAGGGAGGTCCATTTGAAGTAATATCAATCAAGCACTTTGCACTATCTCAAGATTCTCTTTATGAGTCCAAGCTAATCTATCTTGGAACCTAATTGACTTGAGGTACATGTTACAAGCACTCTCTTCATCATGTTTGCACTTAGGTTGCATCCTCCTTAGATTAGTGTTGTATTAGGATGTTGTCTCATGACTAGGAGAGCTCGATCCCCTGATTTCATAGACAGATCCTTTTTGCTGACCTCTACCATCAACTTTTCATAGAGTCGATTTGCCCATGAAATCTTGCATCCCTCTTCTATAGCCTTGAGAATTTCATAGCTTTCTCTAGACATGGAATTAGTCTTCACCAACAATTGTACTCATTCAAGATACCATTCAAGTTGCTACCTATGAAATACATCATCGACATTGTACAGTAGAAAGTAATTCTTTGCTGATGTTGGAGTCCCAAATTCTTGGACTATGTCGGTTTCAACATCCTTCTCATAGGAGCTTTCCTCCTTGACTAAGGGAAGCTTGAAAGCATGTGGCATCAATCTTGGATTCACTATCAAACCAGATGGGAGTTTGCCCCCTGTTTGTTGCAAGTGCCCATATTGTTCTAGCACATCAGGTTGAGATTTCCATATATTCCATGGCAAGATGGCATAGTTTAGCAATCCTATCATTTTTAACTAGTGGATATTTTTGTGCAAATCAAGTAAAATGCAAAATGTTTTAAAGAAGCCTTGTACCAATTTCTTCTTACAGGGTGATGCTACGATCTCCTCTCTCGATTCTTCATCAGGCAGTGTATGTGCAACATGAGTTGTCTGCTATAGCTCTTTTGTCCTGGGGCTTTTACGAAGTGGCTATTGCTAAACTCGCTTGCAACCCATCTTGTGCTACTGCTGCATTGTTTCCCCTTGTAATGGCTCCTCTACATGACGTGCAAGCTTTAAGCTATTAAGTGCATTCTGGGATGGTACTGAACTCTTGACCATGTAAGTGCTGAGAATCAATGAACACAACACTTGAACTATCTATTCAAAGCGAAGCATAGCTCGAGTGAAGTGGCAGAAGAGGAATATGCATGTAGAGTTGGGCACACTCCACCATTTGAAGCCACCACCCACCAGTACTAATTGAAGGGTGACACTTGCTACACTCACTTGGCGACACAAAAATTGATGGCTCTGATTGACACTAGACAAAAAATTTGTACCCGCTTGCACTTTAGTAGACAGAATCAGCATGCATGATATATAATGGAATGGTCAGATAGTTGAACTATTCAAGTCAGATAGTCAAATTCCAGTCAGATAGTCGGATGGTTGAATACTAGTCGGATGGTCGGATACTGGTCGGATAGTCAAATACCAGTTGGGTTGCTGTAGGACTCCACCCAATAGTCAAACTAAGGACCCCGTTAGACCAAATCAAATTCCATTCTAACCATTCCAAAAGAAGATTGGAGTGATATCGGATCTGTATCCAATACAAAACCTACTTTTGCTGAATCTACTTGGATTGTGGTTGGACATCATTAGAAAAAAAAACTCTTCCCCTTGTAGTGAGATACTACTTAAAAGTGCTAAAGTAAATCAGACTCCGTCTGACAACATTAGATCAAACATGGGTCTACCTAGAATTAGATCTGATAGAAGTTGCCTTTGTAAATACGAAATACGACAAACTGTTGTTCTGTGGAACCTAATCGAATTGTGGTTGGACTTAACTCTAGCTCCTTTTTTCCACCTGGATCATATAAATCATAAGCACACCTATAGTGGAACTATGAGAAGCTTTTATGCTCACAACTTTTGGACTTGGTTGGGATGGATCAGGTCCAACATAAAGCTTTAGGCAGAATCCATTCACAGGCATAATACAAATATTTCCATGCAAATCATTTCCCTACTCCAACACTTCTACCACTTTGAAAGGACCATCATATTGCAACTTAAACTTGTCAGGCATTTTCCCTAATTTGGTATTGAGCATGAAAACTAAATCTTCCTTCTGGAACAACTTAAATGCAATATTTTTGTTAATCCAAGCTATTCTTCTCTTTTGAATTATTTTATAGGTGTATGAACTCAACACCATGTCTTCATCTAATTTCAACAATTGCTCAAGTTGATAATGAATTGAATCCTCAAGAGAAAGCTTATGTTGAATAGCTACTCGGAGACTACCTATAATCAATTCCATAGATACAATAGCCTCACACCCATAAACCAATTGGAAAGGGGTCATACCTTAGTCACCTTGTAAGCTGTTCTTAGAGCCCATAAAACTGAATCTAATTTCTGATCCCAATCACTTGGATTATCTGCCACTCTTCTCCTTTTTATTGGAGCTTTTAGCTTGACCATTTCCTTGTGGAGAATAGGCTATTGATTTCTTGTGTAATACCATATGTCTTAGTTAATTTTTTGATTGTCTTATTAATGAAATGTGAACCCCGATCAGAAACAATCTCAATGGGTACCCCAAATCTTGCTATGATGTTGTGATAATGGAACCATGCTACACTCTTAGACTTATTGTCCTTAAGTGCCATTGCCTCTACACATTTTGTGCAACCCTTGGATGTACTGATTACTAGTATATTTTATAGTTGGTTTAATGGGACGTACAAAGTCCAGCCCCCATTTTGGAAATGAGCCCAAAGGAAGAATAGGTTGATGTCGCATCCTATTAGCATCCAAGGGTCTATCATCTCTTTGGCAAGGCAAACATGCCTTTGCATATTAGTGAGCATCCTTCAAGGCTGTGGCTGCCCCAACACTACCACCAAAGACCTGCTTGTAGGATTTTCCTCCCTGTTATCTCTCCCGAGAAATGTCCTCTAGCAGATCCTCCATGAGCCTTTGCCAGCACTACTTTTTGCTCATGACGTTGCGCACATCTTCTAGTCACTTGATCGATTCCCCTTCTATAAAGAACACCAACAATCACCAAGAAAGGCTCGCTTTTAACACAAATTTCTTTCTTTTGTCTCTGGTAAGTTTGGAATCAAACCATCAATGAGGAAAAATAACATCTTATCATACCAGTCTATAGGATCTTGAAGCCAATAGACCATTAACAAATCTACATCAGGTAACTGATTTAGAATTCTAGTTGGATCTTTGCCAAAAGTCAGTTTGCTCAAATACTCTGTAACTAAATGTTGTTTTCCAGGTGTATGGACCACTGTGTAATCAAACTCCTATAAAAGAGGCATCCATCTAGCAAGCCTACCTATTAGTTGGGGCTTAGTCACCAAATAAATCAATGCTTGGTGATCTACTTGAAAGACCACTTTGTTTCAAGGAGGTAATGCCTATATTTGTGCAAAGCATAAATCATTCCCAATGCTTCCCTTTTAGTGATAGCATAGTTCTTTTCTACTTTTGATAGGACTCTACTAGCATAGTAGCCTGTTCGAAACTATTTCTTATGTTTTTGTTGCATGAAAACTAGGGAGTAACCTCCCTCTAAAATTTGGATTATACCAACACTTCTCCTTGTCATGATTGTCCTTTAGAAATATTCACAAGGAAACTTATCCTTTTGTGGTGAAATTCCCAAGATTTGCAACTGCTCCCTAATGAGCTGCTCCAATTTTGAGTCTCCTTTAGAGCTATTTTCCTCATGTTTTTTGTATTTATCTTTGTCTTTTGACTTACACTTTTTATCTTTAGCCTTATTATTTCTCTTCTAACTTGGATCCTCATCATTAGAGTCTTGCCAGATGTGTAAGAAAATAATACATCTGTGCTCAACAGATAATAGGATCTCGTATGCAAGAGAGAAAACAAGATAGTATGGAGAATCAAAAATTTGATTACTATAGAACTGATACAATAGATGGTGCTGCCTCCCAACTGTGCACTCCTGTGAAAGAAGCTTCAATGGCATGCTGGAAACAGTAGAAGACGGAGGCTGGATGCTAAGGAATCAGGGTTGCTGTAGCCAGTGATGAAATGGGCTTCACGGGCTTGCTCTTATATAGCCACCAGTCATAGTCGGTTAGGCTCAATTGGGTGACCGACCTAGTTCGCTCAAAATGGTCGACTGGGGGTCGGTCCCGAAATAGGCCATTGACCATACGATAGAACCGGTGCACAAAATAGAGCAACTGACCTATGGAACCCGTTCGGCCCAGAGCCATCCAGGATCATCTGAGGCTCCAAACGAGCCCCGCAACTCGAGAGTGGGCTGCCCCGAGAAATACTTCATCTACCCTCAATGCGGTTAGTCAAGGGATGCCTTCCCGCACTTGCATGTAGCCTAGTTGGCGATGTGCCAACTCTATCTGAAGCCGTCTAGCCATCAGGCCACACATGGCCCCCATCTGGTGTCCAAACCAGGACCTATCGGATAACGGAGATATTCAAATGCCTTCTCCTTATATGGGGGGCTTACAAATAGAGTTAGTTGGTTCCTGCGTAGTTACACGAGAGTGGAGCATTGATATCTAACACCCCCTCTCAATGTCCACCTGCAAGTGAACTTACTTTTTCGGCCCAATGCCAAGTTGATGAAGATGCCTCTCCAGTAAGTCTCTTCTAAGAGCCTTCATGAAGATGTCCACAGCATTCTCTATAGTCGGACAGTATACCAAGTCGACCTCTCCATCCATGATGAGCTCACGTACAAAGTGATATTGAATCTCAATGTGTTTTGTGTGAGCATGGAACACCGGGTTCTTTGCAATCGCCATGCAACTTGATTGTCACATGATAACTGCATAGGCTTGTTCTGCACTGCACCCATGTCCCCCAAAATCCTCCTCAACCACACTGCCTCACAAGAAGCAAAGCATGCAGACTTGTACTCAGCCTTGGTAGAAGAAAGAGCAACTGTGGGTTGCTTCTTGCTGACCCATGACACAACTCCAGATCCAAGTGAGAAATTGTACCCTGTCACTGATCTCCTGCTGTCCACGTCTCCTGCCCAATCCGAGTCACAGAATCCGGTCAAGATGTTGCCCTTGGTGTAGGTGATGCCATAATCAAGTGTGCCTTTGATGTATTTCAGCACTCACATCCCTGCCCTCCAATGGTTCTCCCGGGGCTTATTGGAAAACCTGCTTAGTACACCAGTCGCAAAACTGATGTCCGGCTGTGTGTTGCATAGGTAAATCAAGCTACCCACAAGCCTTCTATACCTCGCTTCGTCCACCGGTGGTGATGAATCCTCGTTTGAGAGCTTCGTGTCAACCTCCATAGGGGTACCAATTGTCTTGCACTCAGCCATGCCAAATGCCTTCAATATCTCTCCAGCATACTTCAGCTGTGAAATGAAGATCTGTTTCAGCTCCTGCCAAACTTCAATCCCCAAACAGAAATGCATCAGTCCAAGGTCTGTCATTTCAAACTCTCTTCCTAGCAAATGCTTCGTCTGCGAGATCTTCTCTTCATGGTTCCTTGTTATGACAAGGTCATCCACATAAAGGACCACGATCATACACCTGCCTCCTTCTCTGAAGATATAAAAATTTGCATCAGATGGGCTCCTCCTGAATCTGTTTTGTAGAAAGTAGGCATCAATTCACTGGTACCACGCTCGTGGGGCCTGTTTCAGCCCGTAAAGTGCCTTCTTCAGTTTGCAGACTTTACCTTTTGAACCAAGGATCTCAAAACCTGGTGGTTGTTGCATGTATACCTCCTCCTTGAGATCTCCATTCAGAAAGGCAGATTTCACATCCATCTAAAACACGCGCCAACTTCCCTAGGCAGCTAAAGCCAAAACACTATGAATTGTGGTTAGTCGAGCTGTGGGAGCAAAAGTATCTTGATAATCAAAACCATGTACCTGTGCAAATCCTTTTGCCACAAGCCGAGCCTTGTACTTATCCAACGTGCCGTTGGACTAGTACTTGGTCTTGTACACCCACTTGGTTCCGATTACCTTGCATTTTGGTGGTCGATCCACAAGTTCCCAAGTGTTGTTCTTCATTATGGAGCCATACTCCGACTGCATAGCCTCCATCCACCTATCATCGCCCTGCGCCTCTTCAAGACACTTGGGTTCATCAGCACGGATCACTTCTGTCATCAAAGCATAGTTGACCAAGTGTTCATGCGCCCTTCTTTGCTCCTCTAATCTCTTGGATCAGCGGTATTATTGGTACCCTTCATGTACCTCATGATGCACTTAATTGCCTCCCAATGCCTCTTTCTTGGATTAGCCATATACTGGCTAACAACTCCTACTACAAATGCAATGTCTGGTCTAGTAGTAGCTATCATAGCATACATAAGACTCCCAACTGCTGATGCATAAGGAACCTTGGTCATCATGGCCCTCTCCTCATCTGATTTAGGACTATCTGCCTGACTTAGTTTCACATATGAAGGCAATGGAGTACTTACTGCCTTCCCCCCCTCCATGTTGAAACGTTGTAACACTTTTGTAACATACTCCTTCTGTGAAAGCCAAAGGAGTTTCCTACTTCGATCACGCGTGATGCGAGTTTCCTACCCCGGTCATGCGTGATGCGCATACCAAGAATATGACCTGCAAGTCCCAAATCCTTTGTGTCAAAGGCCTCATGCAACTTGGCCTTCAGTGCATTAAGCTCGTAAGTGTTCTTGCTAGCCAATTAACATATCATCCACATAAAGTGCCAGGAGTATCAGGCTATTATCCTGAGCCCTTTTAGTGTAGAGGCAGTGATCAATCTCACTTCTTCTGAAACCCTAGGACTGAATGAAAGCATCAAACTTGTGATACCATTCTCTAGGCACTTGCTTAAAGCCATATAGGCTCTTTTTTAGCTTGCAAACCAAATGCTCTTTGCCCTTTTCTTCAAAGCCTTCTAGCTGTATCATGTAAATTTCCTCATGCAAATCCCCATGCAAGAAAGCTGTCTTGACATCCATCTGCATAAGCTCCATATCCTCTATTGCCACAAGTCTAAGTACACATCTAAGTGTGCTCATCTTCACAACCAGAGAGAATATCTCATCAAAGTCGACACCCTTCGCTTGCTTGAACCCTTTAGTAACCAAACGGGCCTTGTACTTAGGCACATCATCACCTGTGACCTTCATCTTGTAGACCCATTTACATGGCAATGCTTTCTTTCCATGTGGCAAAGAAACCAAGTCCCATGTCTTATTTTTTATGAGTGAAATCATCTCTGATTGGATAGCATACTCCCACTTGCGCTGATCCTCGTGCATCATAGCAATTCTGTAGTAAGAGGGCTCCCCGCAATCAGTAAGCATCTACCCTTGGAACAAATCTCTCAAGCAGTCTAGACACTCTTGGATGTTCTTCTCAAGGGCATTTCAGCTTGTTGTCCCACCTGCATATCAGCCACATTTGGCTCATCATTGCCACCAATAGATGACCCATCATCTGCCCTTGATTGTGTACCTATGGGAGTACCTGGTGGCACCATTTCCTACACATTTGGTGAATGGACAGCTTGCTATCCATCAACATATGCGGGTGGATTCACATCCAGGAAAGTGATTCTCCTCATTTCTACATCCCTCATGGGTGTCTTATGCATCTTCTTCTCATTGAAGACCACATCATGGCTTCATATGATTTTCTTTGCTTTTGGATCCCAGAGACGATAGCCCATCTCTCCAGTTTCACCATAACCCAGAAAGATGCATTTCCTAGACTTAGGATCTAGCTTCTTCTGAAGATCTTTTGGCACATGTGCATATGCCTCACACCCAAATATATGCAAATGAGAGTAAAAGGGCTTCTTACCACTCCATGCCTCTTCAAGAATACCACCATCCAAACTCATGCTAGGTGATCTATTGATCACATGCACTGCAGTCTTCATTGCCTCAGCCCAAAAACCACAAAAAAGACTTCCATTGGAAAGCATACATTGCAACCTTTCCTGAATGGTGCGATTCATCTATTCTCTGCAATTGGATTC
The DNA here is from genome assembly GCF_047967505.1 of Dipteris shenzhenensis. Classification (NCBI taxonomy): domain Eukaryota; kingdom Viridiplantae; phylum Streptophyta; class Polypodiopsida; order Gleicheniales; family Dipteridaceae; genus Dipteris; species Dipteris shenzhenensis. The sequence goes on from NC_141620.1 coordinate 47,857,331, forward strand.
TGCTAGACGTGAGCTCCTTCTTAATCCCACATGTATCATAGAAATGCTAAAAGTCATGAGAGATAAACTCTCCACCATTATCAATCCGTAGGCATTTAAGCATTCTACCTGACTGATTTCAGCCAAAGCCAACCATTTTTGAAATACTTGGAACACATCGCTCTTTCGAGCTATAGCATAAGCCCACACTTTCCTAGTTGCATCATCAATGAATGTCACATAGTATTCAGCCCTGTCTAATGACCGTGTAGGCATGGGACCACATATGTTTGAATGCACCAAATCAAGCCTTTCAAGCTCTTTCTTTCCCCTTCTTTTATGGGCTGATTTAGTATGCTTCCCATAGAGACAGTGCTCACAAAATTCAAAATTAGAAAAACTCAAATGCGGTACATAACCCAAACGGCATAAGAGTTTCATTCCATTTTGGCTCATGTGCCCCAACCTGCAATGCCACAAAGAAGTACTTGGTTGCTCGGTTATTGCAACAACATGATCAGACACCCCTGATACATGTAAGGGATACAAAGTCCCACACTTGGCACCCCTGGCCAAAACCATAGAGCCCTTCTGAATTTTCCAACTCTGAAAGCCAAAAGTGGTCTGAAAACCAACATCATCTACCTGACCCGCTGAAATAAGACTCTTGGTCAACTTAGGCACATGTCTCACATTTCTCAAAACAAATGCAGACCCATTTGCAAAAGAAAACTTTATGTCACCTGCTCCCACTATGTCACATGTATAGTTATTTCCAAGATGCACACAACCTGTCTTTCCATTGTCATAAGTGGAGAACCATTCCCTATGGGGAGTAACATGGAATGAAGCACCAGAATCCAAAATCCATGCATCATCTAAGGTAGACTAGAATGTCATTGTCACTATCATCAGTGACTGCATTGATCTCCTCAATCTTCATTTTTCCTTTGTCCTCCCTTGGACTCTCTTCCTTCTTATTTGCACCCCAATTTGCATTCTTTTTCTTATCCTTTTGCTCTCTTTTCATCTTGTAGCAATCCTTTTTCATATGGCCCTTCTTGCCACAATGGTAACACTCAATGTTCTGTGCCCTGGATTTGCTACGAGACTTCCCTCTTTCTTGAGACTTCACAACAACTTGCTGCTATTGCCACACAAGGACAAAAGAGTAATGCATTCTCTATGCAACTGCACACAAACCATTTAGAGATGATGATTAGTTGTCTTCTCTTCAAGAGAGGGGGAAACACATATGGTGAGTTAGAAATGATTTTCCCTACTAATCCTACAACTCCACCCTTTCAAATTTCATATCCAGCTGAATATTATTGCCTAAAATAGAAGGGTGGATTTGATAGGCTCATCCATGAAAAAAACCCTCAAACATAGGCTCCATAGAAGGGTGGATTTGATAGGCTCATCCATGAAAAAAACCCTCAAACAAGATTTTTAAAGCTTCCCCTCTTCATCATTGCAGCTTGACATTGTTTGAGTTCTGTGTCACGATTTGGTATAGTTATTTCCATATTCTTCAACAATGTATCATGATTTATGTAGAGAATCTATTCTTCAATCTTTAAGAGAGTCCCAACAGTTGGGTTTATGCTTCTATTTATGGGAAAAATTCTCAACAAACTTCACCTTTGCTCTTGGGCTAAGGAAGTTTTTGTTTCCAATTTTGCTTTCCTTGGTAAAGGCTTCTATCATGCTCACTATGCCTTGCCTGATATCCTTTAAACTTTTGTTCGTACCGACGGTGTTTGGGGCCATGGTTTTCTAGCTCATGTTATGCCGTGGGATCCCCAATTTTAAAAGAATACACGTCTTATCGTCTAGTATGGGTTACATTGAAGTCTCCTTCGGTCCATTTCTTTCCCCATATTCACACTCTTACAGCTTTGCTTGGGTGGGTACTTCATGTTCCTCAATGAACGTAAGGCAACCTATAGAAGATTTTGGGTTTTCATTTATTTACGTAGGGTAGCCTCATGAAGCCACTTGATAAATTTGCATGAAGCCACTCGTAACCTTCAACTTCAAATAAAGCCCAGGCTCCAAATTTGCAAGGGATCTCCAAATTTGGTACTAGTGTCACTCAAAAAAGCACTCAATTCTTGTAGCCTACAAGAGGGTTTTGCCTAGGTCGCCTAGCTTGTGGAGCTTGCATCAGAGCGTTTCATGATTCCTCTTGAAGACAATTCGAACCTCCTTGTAAGTTTCTCAAGTTCATCGGACTAAGGTTCCTTCTAGTAAGACCTCAAGTCTTTCAACTACAGAGTCGGATTACAAGAGGTAAAAGCGGGTTCACGAAATGTTCAAATGGCTCTATGGAAGGTGATACAAAACACAAGTATTGCAAGTGAAAGAAATAGGAGATCAGGATCGACATTGCAGAGCTTTTGGTACACAATGGACCTTGCAAAGGGATTTCTTAGGAGCTCCAAATGGGAATTGATCTAGATTTGAACCCGGCATTAATCAAACATGCAACCTTTTGATTCATACACTATCCTTATGCTTGGTGGACTGCAACAATTAAAAGGCATTCTGCCCAGCAACTCAGCAACAAGCAAATCGCTTGGAGATTGGCCAAATCCACTTTGACACTCAAAATGGCCTAGTAATCAAATGACCACTTCTTCTTGTGCACCTATTTAAGGGAGGATTTATGTCCTATGAATTGAGGCACACTCCCTATCAGGAGCACACTTCACTTGAAACTAGGTGTAGCCAGCAAAGTCAGGAGCGCACAATAGTTCTAGACAAGAAAGGCCAATCTCTTTGCACCTATTTGCTACCCCAAATTCTTCTTATGGCTGCCCTGAACTTTTAGCCTTCAGTTGTCTCTACCAAAGACATCCAAGCTACTCTCTGTTTCTAATTTTTCAAAACGACAGTTGCTTTGTTGTCACACTGTTCCTCATCATGAACACGGCCTCTTTGCAAAGCTGGGCTGATCTGCAACCTTCACAAGTCGAGGAACTCAACCATGATCGAAACCTTGAAGGAAGAAGGTTCAAAGATGAAGATTCCTATCGAGAACTACTGGTTGAGTTGGCAAAGGTATTGGAAGATCCTCACTGGAGGACTCAGTGGGAAGAGTGAATATGAAGAGGCCTCCTGTCTCTCAATCTTAAGCAAAATTGAGTGCAAAGTAATCATCAAGACGAACCAAAGAAGAGCGATCTCCAAGTAGTCAAAGAAATCATGAAAAGGACACGAAGCATGCCTTCCAGCATGGAAAGTGCACCCCCAACTCTTCTTTAGAAAGATCTTCATGATCTCATCAAAGGAGCCAAGGAAAGAAGTGTGGAAAAGATATCCTAGCCTCGATTCATCCTTTGGACAAGAGACCAAGAGTCTCCAAAATTTACTATTATTTTCAATGGTAGATTACCCAATTTGTTCGTATGCAAAGCGTAGCATACCATTGTATCTTGTTCGAGAAGTAGTTATTAGATATCAAGAAGTTGATCACTTGGGGTTCTCCATCCGCTTGTTGTGCACGTCTTTTGTTTAGACTACTATTTCTGGTGCTTATGTGGCACATTAGTCGCTTGGCAATGGTGAATCAAACCTTGTGTGCTTCAATAAAACTGCCTCTTGCAAAATTGTCGGTAGTATTGCTCACTGTTCTTTAGAATCGACACTTGTCCAAGGCTACCAAATCCTCTCACTCTAGATATGTTGATACCTTTACTTGTCCTTACATCTTTGTAAGTGTCTACTAGAGTGATAGATTGATCTCGTTGCTTTAGACTTGTGGCTAACCTAAGGGAGCTCGGCCCGTTAGTCGGACGTACTATAGATTCGATTAAATAGGAGTAATTTTCACGTACAAAGGTGATATTGAAAGCTGTCACACGGAGTGGATAAATGTTTAACGAGGCATAGCAAAAGTACTAGCAACCTCAGTGTTGCCAATGCAGCCAACTGAGGGATTATATGTGCTTCGAGCAAGGCAACCCTTCTTCTATTTAGACTTTGATGTAGGGATAGAATTGCTCGTATGCCATTTAAAGATACTGGGGCCGAATCTGGTTTGCTAGGAGTTTTTTTATTCAAGTTGCACAACGAGTCACCATGCTTGCAAGCAATTCTTCACTTGAGAAATTCGATAGCCAGTTTTAAAGCAAGTTCATCAATTCTATGTAGGTTGTCATGCTTACACAAACTTGCATATCTTACCTTCCAAAGTCATTGATCTTGAATCAGAGAGAAAAGCACAGTGGGAGTTCACAATATGAGGATTGGAAAAAGGCGCTCATGTTCCAAGATAGAAGCTAAGTATTCGAGCATGTTATTTTGTCAGGAAGAGGAAAGCTGGCTTTGATCTTGTAGAACATTTATCCCGAGAGAGCCTATTCTGATTGCACTAAACTATCTTTGGAAAATCGGCTTGAGAGGCGGTCTATCAGGTGGTAGCTACTTGGAGAATTCACAACGTGCAACGTGCTTGCCTAATATGTGATGTGGCGATAGCACACACGTCACAAAATGTGGTATGAGCTCATGGACTGTTATGCTTAGGAGCCGTTTTCGCGTAGGGGGTAGGATTTGCACAGGTGGGCAGAGGTGGCTAATCCAAATGCCCAAAAGCTCGTTCCAGCAAGTTCTCAAGTGCGAGCTAATCTTGTGCAGCACGGAGGTGCCCTGGGGCGCCAACTCAATATGTAATATGTTACTACCCTCGTCCAAAATCCAGGGTATGGGGGGACAAGGTCCATATATAATATGCATGGATTTGTTTTAAACATTTCAATTATGCAAGGGAAAAATATGAAAATTTCATGTCCTCCCTCCCACAAAATATAAGTTATATACCTTGAAAAATATGCAAGATTTTAGGATTTGTACATATTTTCATAATATGTGAGGTGCAAGGGGGGGTCTTTTGGATGAGGGGGGGTAAAACAAAAAATACACTAAAATATGAAAACCCATCTCCTTTCAAATTAATGTAACTTTTTCATGTGTTACCTAAATTTCAAGGTGTAAAAAAGTATTTGAAGCTCTTTTAGTGTAGAACACAACCTTATTAATTTGAATAATTTATACTAATGGCATATTATTAAATTCATCTGATACTCAAGATGTTGATAGGTTTTCTTACGAAAAGGAGTTGGCGCCCCAAGGGAGGTGCTAGCATTGCCCTGCTTGTTAAGAGGCTGTTTCTGCGCACACCAAGCACCCACACATGTTACCAAGACTAGATTTGTGGGTAAGGTTGACTATAAGGACTAATAAGTCTACGAGTTTTCCCCTCCACCGGACAGATTTTGCTTTGGCCTTGTCGCCAGGCTATGGCGAGGGTAAACTTTGCCGCATCCAGCACCTTGCTTGTTGCCCGGCTATGGCGAGATTGAGCTCATCCTTCATTTCTGCGGGCACCCAGTACTCTTAAGATTCAATTCGTAGCTCCTCTTTTGAACCGGCCGCCTTCTACTACCCTCATTTTGTGTTTTTCCTACCTAGAAAGCGCAGATTGTAGCCTCATTTGCAGGGTGGGATACACCAGCGCATGTTAAAATTCATGCAGACAAATAGGAGGCCCGTGCGAAAGGTTTTTACAGAAAATGTGAGTATTCTCTGATGAAGGAGCGTTCTTGACAACGATGGGGAATTTGTTCCCAAGCAGAATCGTGGAGTAGTAGAGGAGGATTTGAAGATGGAACCGTTATGGAAGTTGCTCCACTTGCTGGAACCTGCATCGTTAGTGTTGATTTCGACAGCAGTCGTGGTTGTGTATGCATCAGCACAACGTGCCCTCAATTATGAGAGGGAAATGGAAAGGCACCGTGATTTGGCAGATTCATCCATCACCTTGGACAGCTCACAGGCCCTAATGATCCCCGTGGCGAGCTCATGCAGTCTGCTCCTAATGTTCTACCTTTTTGCATCCATGTCCCAGATCATCATGGTATTCACTGCAATTGCATCGGCATCCTCATTTGCTTTCTGCCTAGCTCCATACGCTGCATCGATCAATTCACAACTAGGGCTTACAGATACAATTGTGACGCGGTGCTGCTGGTGGCACCTAACTCGTAGTCAGGTGGTCGTAGCTGTGGCCAGTGCCGGGATGGTGGGAGCGTGGCTTATTTCAGGACACTGGGTTTTGAATAATGCCCTCGGAATCTCTATCTGTGTCGCTTTTGTCAGTCACGTCCGTCTGCCCAACATTAAGATCTGTGCATTGCTCCTAGTGTGCCTCTTCCTATACGATATCTTTTGGGTCTTTTTCTCCGAGCACTTTTTTGGAGCCAATGTGATGGTTTCTGTAGCTATGCAGCAGGCATCAAATCCAATACACACTGTTGCCAACACTTTAAAACTCCCAGGGTTTCAGGCAGTTACTAAGAAGCTGGAGCTGCCTGTCAAGCTTGTGTTCCCAAGGAATTTATTAGGAGGAGCCATGCCTGGGAGCACTGGAACAGAATTCATGATGCTTGGCCTGGGTGATATGGTTAGTTATATTTTGACCCTATTATCCAAAATTTCCTGTCGACAGTTGTGAGGACAATATTTGTTTTGAAATCTCTCGACTAAGATTCCATCTGACGATCTTCTAGGGCTGGAATGGTTCTTTCCCAGTTTCAGCATGTAGCAACATTTGGAAGGCTCCAAAAGTTTAACCAGTTGGTTCATTTGTTGCACAATGCAGGCAATACCTGGAATGCTTCTTGCTCTCGTGCTATGTTTTGACAATCGAAAAAGCAAAGATTGCAGCAATGATGTGAATACTTCAGTCAAGGGCCAGAAGTATCTCTGGTACGCTCTTTCAGGCTATTCAGCAGGGCTTGTTGCTGCACTTGCTGCTGGGGTGCTCACCCGCTCTCCACAACCAGCTCTCCTTTATCTGGTATGATATGATTGAGAAATTTATCTGCTTACTAGATTTCCCTTGTGCCCTGCTAATGTGAGTTGAGAATTTCGTTTCTTCACCAGATTCCCTGTTTGCCTCTGCTTGTCTTGTCTTGGGAGAGCATTTTGCAAAAATGAAGATTACCTGAAAAGCACATGTATGGTGCTTGTACCAAAAAGCACCATACATCCATATTGCGTTTTCTAGAAAGCCACATGTAATTGTGAAGCACTTGGTAATGCAGGTCTGTATGTTATAAAAATTTGGCCACGATAAGCCAAGAGCTCACATCACATCAACATCTTTCAAATACAATATTGAGTATCCTACCTTACTAAAATCATGCAAAGCTAGGCTAACATGCCCTCAGGTTGATGTTAGAATGGGGAACATCTCTACCACTGATGATTGTTGTTGATGAATCTTCATGTTTTCCATGTCACACAACCTAGAGACGAATGTAAACATAGTACATGTGCTTGCATGGAACAAATGTGCTTTGTGTGTCATGGGCAGTGACATCCTTTCTAGGATTCAATGCACAATATCCTCCATTGTCAGAGTCGAATCTTCATACCCAAAACTCGTTATTATTATTCACCTAGTGCATATATTTGGTCTTCAAAAACAGCACACATGCACAAGCAGCAGGTTTTTTGTTGGAAATCAATGCCCCCCTCTCATGTAACTATGTGGCTCATCAAGAGAGAGGGCTCAGCCCTTGCGAGTCTTCCCTCAGGATCATTGCAAGTTTGAGGCATACCAGACGGGTGTTTACTTGGGAGATGGTAGCTCTCATAGGAGAGGCATGCATTCCACATTGAGATGGTTTCTTCTGCTTCCTTGGTGAGTCATGAAATAGTAGGAGGCACCCTATCCTCTAGCAACAACCACTGAGCTGTTTGGAGGAAAGTGTTATGAAGTTTGTTGCTAGCACCATAGCCTGGTGATGACTCATGAGAGGGCAGCAAATCTGACCTGTAGGGGTAGAAATGGGCTGACCTAACGATGTGGCACTTTTGCCTGCTGTGGTGGCTCAACGTCTGCTTTAAGCATTTATTAGGCTTCTGTTTGCGCTTTCTTGGGCTACTGTGTATTATTTCTTGGGCTGCTGTTGATGTCACTGCCAGAGGTAGTAGTAGTGAACGGAGGTTCTGAAGATGGCTTCTGCTTCTATGTGGAGTTTTCTTTCAGCTTGATGTCAAGGCAACATTTTTCTCAAAGGATTGCTATTTTACTGAAGCAGTTTTACAATTATCTTTTCTACCAAAGTATGCTACAGGGTTGGCATTGCCACCTTATTTAGGCTACGTGTTTGAATTTAGTCCCCATTATCTATTAGGTATCTATTATGGCTGTTTTTTTGCTTAGGTGGACTCTGTGATAGTGATGCTGCCTATAACAGCTACTTAGGCACCCAAAACTATGATGGCAGGCCTTGTCACACATCGGTAAGGTTGGGTTTGCCCCCTGATTATTAGTTAATGAGTGACTCTGGGGCCAAGTACTTCCCAGGACTAAGTTTTTCTAGCTTATAAAACGTAGCTTTAGTGCTTGAGCATTGCATTATTGATAATACTCTTTCTGAGCTTTTCTTTTTTGGGTCTGTTTGTAGTTTCCCCCTGGATTCCAGCAGAGCTAAGTGCCTTGGCTTTCCAAGTTCTCCTGGATACTTTTGTGATGTGGAATGATCTGGTGTCTACAGCTTCATCTTGATTGCAAGTTATTAAGCCAAGCCTCCCTTACGAAAGTCTATCCTGCATGTTGTGCTTGTTCTAGTTTGTTCTGCTCAATTGGTGATGCACATGCACTATGTCTGGAATATATTAAAGCTTTGAGTTGCGTGTAATTAAGCCTGCCCCAAAGTCAAGCCCATTCTTGTGTGCGTGTAACTTTCTAGCAACACTTATCCATGGCTAATGTTGAGATTTTTGTGGATGTAAATTGATTTTTCTGTGAAGAATTTGGATCCAGTCTGTGTGTTCAGCTGTCAGCTACAATCATTGGCTGATCCTACTGCTATCTTTTCTGAGGCTCCACCAGGTTCCTTCAACTCTAGGGCCGGTTGTGTTCTCTGCATGGACTAGGCATGAGCTGCAAGAATTGTGGAATGGACCAAGGCCAGTTGTGAATGAGAAGGGCAGAATGATGGAGGTCTGACATGCGGTTTTCGTTGACATTTGCGAGGGTGTTCATGTGTATCCTATGTGTCTTACCAAGCCATCATATTGATGTGTACTGAAAAATGTCAGGGAAGGAATTGAGTCACATTTGGCATGTCTAAGCCCATTAATGTTCACACGTCTACAATCCTTGGGGATGGTTGGGGCTGTTGGAGATAACATTAAATGTTTTTCTTCGTTGGTACGAAGGTGTGAACATGTCCACACCTGGGCTCCATGGGCGTCACTGTTAATTTCAATTTATTTATTCCATCAATTTCATCGCTAAGCTGTTTCCAATTGGATGACCAGACGGCAGTTGAAAACAAGTTTTGTGATGGAAAACCCTTTGTGGGGTTAACATAGTGAGAAAATTTATGGTAAAGTTTCATCTTTTCTCGTTTTTGTAGAAAGGGATTTGAAGCTCAATACCAAGTCAATCACGTTTGCATCAGTAGATTTATGGCTTGATTTATCATATATTTCAGCTTCCAATGCTAACCAAGATTTTCTTTCTTGATGTTAGCGAAAATGTGGTTTTTCTGAAAGTGACCTGCCTGCCACCTTAAGAGAAAATACTGCAGTAATGACAGTAATTCGGCTTATCCTTTTCTTCCTACATAGAACACCAAACGAGCTTGGAAACAGACCCGGAGACACAAGTGCGGTAATGATGGGTAAGCTTGTTGTGATGTTTAACATGGTTGATAAGCTAAATTGTCTTGAAAGTCCTGTCTGGGTTTACTGCTGTTTTGGGCATAGTTCTTGCCTACATGACCCTCTGTTTTGACAATTGCAAGTAAAAGCTCTTAAGCCCCCTCCTTTCCCCCTTTTTTGTGGGGGTGGCTAAGGGGTTGCGGTTGTGGAGGATTAATTGTACTCTCCTTCGTCCTTTCAATAAGAAAAAAGAAAAAACTAAAAAAGGCACTACCACAACATTTTCAGCATATCAACTTCGATAAGTGTCATCAGGTTTCAAGCAAGGGGCTTTAATGATAATTAGTGCTGCCGTTGTCATAGATTAAGCTAGACCACCTCCCAGAGCATTTCCACGCGCAACGTGCAAACAATACACCATTTGCCTACTGACAATATTCACCATTCTACAACCATGCTTGTTCGGGGGCCGTACCCCATGTCTCTTGCACACCGATCCCAACCGTCCACTAAATGGGATCCCAACGACATGGTCCAACCACATCGTACCTACTCGAGGGCTAGTCTAGCCATACCACCTTCTCATCACAAGACCAAGGCCTCATATTCCTTAGGGGTTGCTCACCGCATCTCACTAAGGGAGCTAACATGCTCTATCTCACATCTTCCTCTCACATGCCAACATGCATGGCCATCTCGAGCCAACATGGATTCGTAATGTGAGGATTGAGTACTTGGCTTGCTAGCTAGGACATGTGATTGGCCCTTATCGCAAACTAATTTCGGTAAGGGGGGAGGGGGTTCCTTGCACAAAACCATTTCCCCTTAATCCAGAACACGTTTTTTAATTATGCCATTGCACATGGTCCTTGAACTCGATGACCTAGTTTTGACCTTATGGATCCTCCATGACAATGCCTTTAGCTAGATGAGGGAAGGTGGATAGCTCTTGGGGGGTGTTAAGTGAGAGGACCTTTGGAGAGGGTGTCTTAAGATGTGCCTCTGCAATGGAGTTATGTATTCTAGATCTAGCATTTAAGGGTGGCAACCTAGGCATGCATAAGAAACCACAAGGCAATTGTAGGCCTTGTGTGTGGAACATAGTTAAGAGGATGTGGTGAGAGAGCAACTCTTACAGGTGCAAAAGTAGCTTGTAGTTGGAACAATATATAATGATGGACTTGATAATTTGAGAAAAATATTGAAGATGGGTTTCCTTTGCCTAAATTTTAGAGGGTTTATGGAAGATGGGGCAGGTGTAATAATGGTGGACCTAATAATGCATGTGATGGAGGGTAAAGAGAGACCATGTGGCTTTCACTAGGAAATGAACATGGTTGAGCATACTACGAAAGCCATTAGGGATCCTTTTCAAGAGGAGCGAAAGCAGATTTATAGAAATTAGAAGAGAATAATGTAAGTTGCCAGTGCATAGATTGGTAAAGAGTTTGCATGTGAAGGATGGCGAGTTACCTGCCCTTGAGACATGGTTGGCATGGTTCGATATATGGATTTTCCAATTGTGGGACTCATTTATGTAGTAAACTAATGATTTTGGACTCATTCCTACTATGAACTTAATAGAGACTAAGCACTCAAGCATGATGATTGCTATTACATTAGCTTCTATGAGGCTGTTGCTACAGACTTGGCAATGTCTATGCTTCAAATTACACACTATAATACCTATATGGTTGGGAAATATTTGTGAATCAATCCTACTTTGGACAAACTAAGGGCAAGGATATTGAACATGCTGCTCTTGCAACAACTTCATGCAACAAGATGCAGAGTGACTAGCATGTGAATGAGGGGGCTTACCACAGCTGAAAGCATCCTCATATGTTTCTTGAATATAGAATAAACACGTGCAACTTACCACTCTTTTCCAAAACGCCAATGACGATAAAAGTAGATATGTTTACATGGGATGTTAGATCATTTTTCAAGATGATTTATATGAATATTTTGTGTATTAGTGATATGTGTACAACATGATTTTGGGAAATAGAAGTAATCATAGCTAATTAATCAAACAACTCACATTTGACATTGGATATATTTTCTAAAGACCAGTGCATCTGTATGTGTATTTGACATTGGATATATGTTCTAAAGACTAGTGCGTCTATATGTGTATGAAATTATTTGTATTCAAGAAACTCATGTACATGTCATCTTCTATAAATTAAATAGAGAAACCTATATTTGGTGCATAAATATTTGCTTCAAAGGAATTGATTTGTATATATTATCATTGATTTAGATGGTCATATTTGTATGGTTTTTCAATATTCAAGAAATTTTTGTTATTTGTCTGTAAGTACACTGATTGTTCAAGAGTGTATCCTTGAAGTTTGGTGGGTAGGACGTCAACCATAAATGAAATACTGAAGGCTCTAGGGGGGTTCACTGTATTAAAACCTACTATATCAACATGCATTCAAGGGGTATATGTAAAATCCCTTATTTATACATCCCTTTTTCAATCAAATGTGGAAATGTTTTCCAAAGTCCTTTAGATGATACCCTTCTATAAATAGAAATTTCTCCAAAAATTGTCCTTCTTTTACACTAATGTGATAGGCACATATACATGTTCCCCAAGTGAAGGCTATAGTTGGGACATAAGTAATTAGACGAGAATGGCTTCATTTTACAAAAGTCTTCACTCGCTCTAGTAGCCTCACTAGTGCTTCTAAATGTAAAGGGTTTTTTTAAATTCAAGAACTCACATAGACATGTCATCTTTGCATAAAATAATGAGAGATCACTATATTTGAAACATAGATAATTTGAGTAGTGATTAAGATACTCATATGTATATGGATTTATAGTCTTTAAGAAACATTGTTGTTTGTATTTAAGAATATTGCTTCTTCAAGTGTGTAACCTGGAAGTTCTAGACATTCAAAATATCATGGGTAGGACAACCACCATAAAATAAAGCAATGAAGGCTACATTTAGAGCCTAAATAATTAGACTAGCATGTGAAATTTTCAAAAAATTATTTGCTCAATCCGCTATCTTGCTTGAATGTAGTCGCTCATTTTTTGGTAATCCTCTTGTCATGCCTATGCTATAGGGAGGCTATAGGAGAACTTGGATCTCCATGAGAAGTGAAGCATGGCTCCAACCTAGCCTAAAATTTTACTTTAAAGGGAAATCACACAAAAAATGATTTTCTTCACGTTCTTTCCTATAAATTTTTAAAAATAAATTAGTAGACTAATAATCTTGGTGGTTCACAGAGATAAAATATGACTATAACGTGCATTCAACATGACTTTTAAATCATGGTTTTGACATAAATATATTTACACAAGGGTATCATGAAAGACATTTGAAAAAAGTCATAGACTTGTTTAAAAGAAGTGTGTGTAGGCTATGCATCACTTCTAAGGAAAAAACCTATGATTTTATCACTAGGGCCATCATTTTGTGATTCTTTGAGTGATGCTCTTAGTGATGCATTTTTAAAATTACATCACTAAAAAAATTTTATTTGTTTAAAAATATCACTATCTTGTGTCTTTTAGATTGTAAGTGATGGTAAAAAGCAAGAGGGCTTGAAGTGTAGGTCATTTGGGTGAATCTTTCCCCAATATAAAATTACAAAAGTTAGCCCCACTACCATTTTCAAGGAAATTTTATGAAAATTTAGGCTCTAAATATTATCCACGTGCATTTTTGTGTGAATTTATAAAATTTTAAGCTCTAGAAATTATCCTAGCCAACCTAGAGAAGCCCCTAAATTCCCCATTGGGCTAAATTCTCCCCTAATTTCCCCCCTTGTGTAAGCCATACTAGTGAACATTGTTGAGTATTCATGCCACGATGCATCAAATTTTGGCATTGAATGTGATATTGCATTAGTCAAAGATGTTTTATGTTATATGCAAAATCTAGAACCACAGTGATGCAAGCAACACCAATAGGTGGTCAATTATTAAAATGTTTGAATGTGATAAAAAAATTTAGCTACAGGTCCCACCATTTCATGCAATTTAGGTATGAATGTCACAAAACCCCAAAATGATTGTAGGGTTAATGGAATGAAATATCCCAATGGTTCCTTTCATCAACAAATATAATCAGCTACTACATAATTCATGTCAAGAGTACTTGATCAAGTCAAATATGGCATAATCTAGTCATGTGCTCTTATTCAATGCATGCATTCCTTCCATCAACAAATATAATAAGCTACACAATTCATGTCAAGAGTACCTGATCAAGTCAAATATGGCATAATCTAGTCATGTGCTCTTATTCAATGCATGCATTTCAAACAATTGAAAATCAAATCCAAGAATTTATGCTTCCACATGCAAATTTAGCTCATCTTTTACTTATGGGTATGAACGCTTACTGTACTGATCAACATTGGGCCCACACGAACCCCATATCTAAATCCATCAATCAAGGAAAGAGTAGATCAAGACTGCCTAGTGCAAGCAAAGGGTGAATGGCAAGCCAAGGCTAAAGGGACTTTTAGACTAATACAAAGCCATGGGAAGTCACAAGGGGCACAATTGTTAGGTAATTATGGTGACACGTAGCTTTAAGGGAGAGCCATGTAGACTATTGGGGGGATCAGGTCCCAAATTATTTGGGGAGTGGTGTTTGTGAGAGAGATGCATGGAAAAAGGAGAATGTACTACCAACTTCAGTTGCTAATGCCAAAAGCAAGGGGGAAAAGGATTGGTGTTGGTTCAAATGGTATGAATTCCACTTAATAGGTGTTCAAGGGCAAGTGGAGATGGATTAGTACTAGTTCACATGGTTTAGGAGTTTAAGGGTTTTGAGTTTATTATTGTTATATTTATAAGATCGATCTCAAACATAAATCCCTTTTGTAATAGATTAGGGGCTTAATGAAAGTAAGGCTTTCCCCATAATGTTCTATAGTTTTGAAATGTACATATGAATCTTTTTCAAAATCTTTGTTATTACTTTTTATCTAATTTCCAAGTTCTAAGATTTTGGTCACCTAAAATTGTTCTTGTCATAGCAAAATGATAATATAGGGCCTCAACGTATATTCAAGTCAAATATGTAGGCTTTAGCATGGGTGTATGGGATTTCATGGGAAGAATATATTCTTAGAATTCTTGATGGAGATTCTCACTTTTTCCATGAGATTCAAGGGCTTAGAAATAGGATAGGGCTAGGAGTTTAAGTTAGAAAGAGAATTAGGTTACAAGATTTATTGTTGGAGAACTTGTGTCCTACATGGATCAAGGGACTTATGACTAAGCTAGGGTTTCATGGGATGTGTGGGAAGACTTGGAATTGGAGAGAAGGATGAAGAACAGTAGCTGATCACCTAGAGGATTGGGATTAGCACTTGGATTTAGTACTATGGGCACTTAGAACAACATACAAGGTTGCAACTGGATTAACACCTTTCAGGTTGGTGTATGGCTGTGAGGTAGTAGTACCTAATATGGAATTTTTGGCAGGTAGCCTGAGAGTGGCAATAGATAATAGATTATCCCCAGAAGATTCCATCAATGCAAGATTAGAACAACTTCTACAATTGGATGAGGATAGGCTCACAAGTTCACATATTGTTGATATTATTCAGAAAAGGAGGGTAGCTTGGATTAATAGAAACATAAAGTTCAAATTGTTCAAGAAAGGTGATTTAGTATTAATGCTTAACACAAAGTTGGGAAAAATGCCAAGAAAGTTTAAGCTTAGGTATGATGGCCCCTTCAAGGTGCTTGGAGTTTTTGATCAAGGTACCTTCCAATTAGCTGACCTTAATGGCCATGCATTTGAGTGAATGGTTTCAGGCTAAAACCTTACATTGGAGCTGACCCCACTCAAGCAAAGATAAATACAATCTCTCTGTAGCTCTGCACTGACCTCAATCAAGATGATATATATGTTTTAGCTATTCAAATTAATGGGTTTATGTCCAATAGACTCCAACAAAAGTCTGGCACTAGTCCGACATACACAAAGGAAATGGGTTGTTTCATCTTTGGCAACAATGAGGTATGCTCTAAACTCTACAGGTCCAATCACATAAGTGATGAAGGTACATAGAACTTAACCAACGTGCCCACAGTGGAGAGCCTGGCCCCAACGACCATGCAATGCCAGTTTGACCAACTCCAATACAATGGATACAACACCAACAATTCGATGAGAGTGCAAGTGGGTGAACGACTCCGACTCCGATCCACCCGACACATGCGACATTAACCATCCATTCCGACCCGACTCTGACTCACATCCAACAAGTATTTCCAAGTTTGCTTTGCCAACACAGCTAGATTCCGAACTGACTCCGACATCCACTTTCGATCTTCTTTGTGAAAAAGGAAACACTACGCCTCCGATCCGACTACTACTTCGCCATCCGACACAACTCTGACGTACAGACAAGTATCTGACAACGCCCTGACTCTGCTCCAACAATAACGCCATTTGAGCCATGCATGATGGATCCTCCATACTGACAGGACAACCCAAGGACATACAAGGTATGAGCCCGACCCTTGTTGACAAGCCTGTTGACTCGGATGAGACTCACACCCCCACAAGAGCCGTTCTCATTGACCCCTCCCGATGAACTCCATCATCAAGAATACCTCCTGTAGTGCCAAACGAAAGATGATAAGTAGTCCCTCACACATGTTGAAAAGTACTGCCAATTCATTGCATGTGGCACTGATGGACCGTCCATTGCAATAACAAATTGACACAAGCTTCTCCCACGAGCCTCCTCTACTTATGGCACCCAAACGAGGCCATTGGCTCACATTTCCTAGCCCAACTCTTAAGCACTACGACGCTTCTTGATGAAGCCATGGGCCCTAAGAAATCTCTTACCCTGGCTTAGAAAAGCCCACGCCAAAGCCCCGCCATGGAGAAGACTGTACAAATCCCAAATCCGAAGGAGACGGAATCAGATGAAGAACCACCCCTTCCTCTGCAAAAGAAGTAGCTGCTCATAGCAAGCTTCACAAATTTCAAGGTATCATTGCACCTATCCAAGCATCAGAAGTGGCTCAAGAAGATTGGCTTATTGCAGTATGCTAGCTTACCCTGGGCATCATAGAAGGCTTCCCCACATGTTTTGACACAATACGAGAGTCTCCAATGCAACGGAGGTATGTTTGTTAAGAATATCATGCTTTCCCCTGATATTATAGCATAGGTTTTTTAGCTTCCTATCATCAACGAGAAGGTTGTGTACAAAAAAGATGTCGATTCTGACATGCAAAAGGAGTTCAGACCACCAGAGACACAAAAAAATTAATTTTTCATCAATAATGTTTAGGATTTGAGAAGATGACAACAATTTGTTTGGTATCTTAAAAGGATGCAATTGCTCGTCAAAACTAATACCATGAGTAGAGATTCTTATGCTACGCTAAGTGCAGCCAAGAAGGGAACCAAGCTATCATGGGTACATCTGCTGCACTCACACCTGATGAGCGATATCGCTAGAAAGGACTTGAGTGCCTCCAATGCTCATTCAAAGATAGGGCCATTCATTGCTACGTTATTTGAATTTGCCATTCAGATGGGTACAAAGGCCTCGGAGGTAGCCCATCACTATAGTGAAGAGCACACAAAAACAAAGCACAACAACCAGCATGAGGAGGAGAAGACAAAGAAAGACATGCTACAAGCGTTGGAAGATGCCCTGTACTCTAAGGAGGAAGCCCCACTATGGATGTGTATGGCCAATCCTTGGCAAAATGTCTATGGGATATGCCCCTAGCAGGAGAAGAGTTGCTAGCCACACCTGTAGAGCCCAAATCATCCAAGAAGATCAAGTTAAATCCTCGACCAAAATATGTGCTTCAAAAGATAGAGACCTGGAGCAAACCAGTAGATAACATTGCTAGCATACTGCTTAGAATGCCTTCCAAAAGCTCCTTCGAAGCATTCTCCCTTGTCCACAACATGACGGACTTACAGGCATTCCCAAAACAAAATATGAATAGTCCAACTACAAAAGGAATACATGCCAGCATGGAGCCAGAACATGAACTTTGAGTCTTGTAGGACTATGTTGATCAGTAGAGAAAAATACAGCTGCTGTTGAAGCTGCAAGTGTAGGAATTAACATAGCTGAGAGGATAAGAAGGTCGGACATGAATATATGCTTAAGCATGCCGACATGCAGAAAAGTTCCATGCCACACAGTTGGAGCTCGAGGAAATCAAGTGGAAATATGCCCAGTACAGAGCTATGTAGGAGAAGCAAGTCTCCAAACTCACTACCTAGGTCAGAGTGCAAAAAGAATGCCTACCAACTGTGATAACTTGGTTGGAAGAAATGAAGGCAAATTTTTTTCTGCAATTGGATTGAATGGGTGCAGCCCACACTGACTTGAACATTGAGAATCTTATACTGAAAGAACAGATAAATGCCTTGGAAGGAGTTGATCAACAACTCAAAGAAATGGCAAAAGAAGTTGATGGAGTTTTTTTCAGCTCTTTCGATCTCATGGATATGAAGACACAGCTGGCAAAGACATCACAGGACCTATGGTCCAATCTTAAAAAACACTCGTTTGTTATTGCACAAAGACCTTATGAGGACTTTGCATCTGCTACTTACGCATATGAAATCATGGCACAGGAATTAGAAATGCTCAGAGCTACACCACAGGGTGCAAAACAAATATAGATGCCAATGGATGTTGACACAATTAACTGAATTGAAAACAGAGCCTGAGAAGCTAGCTGCAACATAGTAGAGCCAGTCAACACAATTGTTTGCAAAGCATACCACTTTCAAGGATGCCAAATATCAGGATATAGAAATCATAACCCCCAGCCACAGGTCTTAGTCCCTGGTGCAGATTTTGAAGAGGCATAGACAACACTTGAGGAGGAACCAGAACTGAACAAAACCTGTAGAGAAGATACAGAGGAAGCAAACCCAACTGCTGCTAAGGGAGCAGTTATAGATTTGAACTCAACCCACACCATCAAGGTTTAGATGATGGATTACTTCCAGTGAAGGGTTTGAGTCCTCCACTTCTTTTGCACAAAGTTTTACCACCGGGTGTGCCAAGTGTTGAGGATGACCTCTCCACCCACGTGGATGTCAACTAAGGAGAGTTAGTAGACCTCTAGTAAAGGGGGGTTACAATAGTAAGTAATGGATAATTTTGTAGCTGTAGGGATAGCTATAGCTGTCCTTAATAGCCAGTGGTAGTGGCCTTATCCACCACATCATTTTTGGAACTATGCTTGTTTCCGACTGTTACTCGACTAAAGTCAAAACATTATCAGATGTTGTTATAAGCTTATCATCATCTCCTGCATTAGGGTTGTTGTTGCTATCTACTGCTGAAATACAAACTATTTGCAACATTTCTACTCTACAAATAGTTGTCTCAATTCTTTGTATGTTTTTACTATCTTTTTCTCTTCCCGACATTAGTCAGATTTAAGTCAAACCCTGGCATTCCCATTGCTAGGAGTGAATATGTGTAGGTGTTTTTTAGTCTTTTGGAGACACCACTAACAGACCATGCAAGGCATGCAAGATGATTGGTTATCTTTGCATGGTAAGTCATGTGGCTAGTGTGGCCCTTCAAGGCTTTGATGTATGGCAATTCTTCTAAAGCTAATGTTGCATGGCGGTTACTCCAGCACGTGCTCTTGACACATAGGTGATCATGGAAGTGGTGGTCCTCTACAAAGAGAGCTCAATGCAACTATCTTCATTCTCTTTGTCCAAACTCTCATATGAGAGTCAGTGTCAGTAGTATAGTAGGTCGTTGAGCAAGCTCATAGGGTCCTTAGTTGAGTCGCTCTTTGTGTGAGTAGTTTTTGGGTTTGTATTGGCAACAAACCTGGTCGAGTTGCACCTCAAAGATTGAGCAAATAATAGTTATTTGTTATGATCAATTGGTTCTCCTAGTATCTCTCATCATTCATCGGATTCTTGTCTGGTTAATTTACTAGCCAATTATAACTTACATGCATCTAAACATAACAATGGTCTTAGAGTAGCATCAAAAGGTCGTGCAAGCACGAGGGTCCGAGTATAGAGTTGATTCGTGAGGTTCTCTGGGAGAATTGCAAAGTGATCAACATTTTCACGGAAGGTCTATTGATCATGAGTATACTAAGAAGAGAATGTCAAAGATGATTCAATGGAGCCATGTAGGAAGCTACAATGACAGAAGAGCTAGCAGATGTTCGTGGGTGACTGAAGACATTTTTACTAAAGATTGAGCCTTTTAGGTCAAAAGAACACGTTTCAGAATTGTCTTGTGATGGCAATTGTTTTAGATGATTGGATCGATCATATATCAGTATGTTTATTATAGTTTTTACTCAAACATATGACAAAGGCACTTTGTATTTACTATTATGGATACTTGGTCCAAGAGTTAACAAGTGTATTGTCAGTGGAAAGAATTAATTTTTTCATCTTGACAAGAGATTCTCAAAGCTTTGTCTACAACTATGTTGTAGTGTGGTCTCAGTGGTGACACACGTGTCATGGGGTAGTTGAAGATATGCCGACAGAGCTTCCACTCCTAGCTACTCCTTGTGGGAGCAATGCATAGCATGAGCCATCTGCAAGTGTCACTCAAGCGGCCTCCGAAATTGTTGCAATGTAGTTTCACATGAAAAAGAGGGAAGGGGAAGAGGGGAGGGGAGAGGAAGAAGGAGGGAAAAGGGAGGAGGAGGAAGGGAAGAAGGAGAAGGGAGCAAAGGGGGATAGAGTGACAACCACAAAGGCACTACAATGGAAACAAGAGAACACCCGAAACACTCTCTTGGAAGAGAAGAGGGAGCTTGAATTCAAACTTGTGCAAATAACAATGAAGACCAAAGTCAAACTTTTGGCCTTTTATACGAGTCACCTTTTGAAGGGAGGGCCAACCCTTTTCCTTTTTAGCACTCTCCCTCACTTTACAACCATGGACTCTTGGGCTGGTAGGGCACCAAGGCATATTGCTCTTCTTACTGACTCTCCCTACTAGCAGAAATAGCGCTTCTGTTAACTATATTAAAGCACTTGGGACAACCCTAGTATTAGGAGGTGATCCTAATAGGTTTCCAAATAGCGCTGGTATTAGCCTCGCCACTCCTAGGCTCGGGTGTTTTGGAAACTCCCTGAGCGCCCTCACACCTTCACCTGTTTGGTGTTTGAACCTTATGAATGCGGCTCAAAACCTGGAGTAACAAGGCTAGGCTTCCGTGAGACACCCCACAACAACCCTGAATGTTGATGGGAAGCCTTTTCTTCGAAATATTTGGGGATCAAACTCCCTGAGTTTGAGCTAGACTCCCTTCGTGACTATTCGTTGGCATCGCTATTTCTTGTGGATGTGGAGTTGAACAGTGCAAAAGGCATATGCACTCTGAAGTGTGCATCTCCTTGTTCCAACACCTCCTTGTTTTGGGCGAGGGTAGCTGGAATGTACAACCTATGCACATTGCCTGGAATCTTTGGACTTTTGGGCAAGCTTGGGGTATTTGGGGATCAAACTCCCTGAGTTTGAGCTATACTCCTTTCGTGTGCACATTGCTTGTAATCATTGACCTTGATGTATTTGGGTATCAAACTCCCTTGAGCTTGTCTTGTTGAAGTAGATCATTCGGCTTGGTCACCTTTACTCATTGATTACCCTGCATTTGGCTGTTGTACTTGTGGATGTTAACATGCCCCCTTTCCTATCGCCGATTTGTCCTTGGGTCAGCCACACTAAAGGAGGGTGGTGGAGAGGACTCTGACTGCAGGATGGCATAGCGGTCCAACTGCCTGGACGTGAGGCAAGTGAGGTACGAGCAATACTTTCAAAAATGGATGGCATGCATATCCTCGTAAGTGTGGATGTGATGCCCATGGAGGTTGCGGATGCGTAGGTAGAGCTGGAGGTCCTAGAATTGAGATGGACCAACATCGGGGTTGAAGACAATCTGGTTGTTCAGATTGTGAATGCGGTTGTCAATGGGGCGACTGTGGGTGGGAAGATCACGGAGGAGTAAGAGGATGAGGTGATTGAAGTGGACGGTGGCGATGATGGCTAGATCTGGGAGCCATAGGCATCATTGAATGATTGAAGGCAAAAGAAAAAACCTTCCTGTGTCATTTTCTTTGGGAAGTACTTTGGAAAATTGTACAACACATTGGGGTCCTCTTGCTGGAGATGTCGAAATGCGGTCCAAGTCCAATGTCATTCCATGGGCATGTAGAGTGTGTGGACTCGATGATCAGGGTGCGCTGCAGTAGTAGCACCAAAATTTCTCCAGCTTAAAAAAGGGGAGCCGCCACTTGGGCTATAGACCGACATCTGCATCGATCATAGGGACAGGGGCATAGGAGGTGAGGTTGTATCCTCCTCTTGTGCGCTTGGGATGCGCATGCCATGAGTTGTCAAATGAGTGTGTTATGAACTATGTGAGAGGGAGCACCTCCAGAATTTCATAGAGATGGAGGTTGGAGCCCTCGAGCTGGCGCTTCCAGTGGTGCATGGGTGCACTATCCGGTAACTCTTGGAAGGACTATAAGTTCAAGCGCCAATGAAGATCTTTAGGAGGAGATTTTCGCGAGGATGGCAGAGCTTCGTCATCTACCAACAACATTGGCACTGTCTCTAGGGGGCCTGTACGAGACACAGCGTTGGTGCTTTGTACAAAATGTGCTACTTTGAGTAGCGTGTTGAATGCCTCGTCAGGGAGGTCATCTGGAGCGTTGGAAGTGATGGATGGGGAGGGTCCATGCTATGCAGTGGTGGTGTTGGAGGCGTTGGATGAGTACTCAAGCAGTGTTGTCCGAGGGAGGAGAGGTTGGGTAGCTGCTTGGGTGGGTTGGGCGGGATCTAGTGGAGGTGGTAATGGAATATCAGTAGGGGGGGTGGTGTTGTTCTTTGTCCTCAGTTATTTCTTCGGGGTATGCTACATGAATTGTTTCAAAATTGCTCACCAAGGACTCAAGTGAGTCTTGGAGAGCTTGTAGCACCCGATTAAAGAGTATTATTATTCTGAGGGGATGGTAGGTGGTGGTCTGGTATGCCGCAAGGTGTCAGGCTTGGACTATGGAAACTCTACTATAGGTCTGCATCCAAGTTATGTATGTGTGTAGACTTTTTGGTGTACAGATCCATGGCATGAGTTCCTTGAGTTTTGCGAGTTGCATCACTTCATCATCCGCAGGATAATTAAGGGAGTCAGTGTGATGATGTGGCACCATCCTTGAAAATTGAGAAGAATGGGATGGGAGGATAGGGTTTGGAGATAGGAGGGGCAAAGAAGAGATAGGGAGGTGTGGGCTGAAGGTCAAGAGAAAAATATGACATGGCTAAGATGGGGCGGCAGTGGTCAGGATTACGACGACGAAGGATGGTTTGAAGGGTGTTGGGTGCTAGAAGAGTAGTGAGGTCTAAGTGGAAGGTGAGGTTTTGTGTGCGGAGTGCATCAAAGTGCATTTGGAGGGTTTGGGTGATGGTGCGTGGTGCAAGTGTATGCGTGGCTAACTATGTAGAGATCTCTCTGCTGCTCGCAGTCTTTCAACCTTAACTCCTTCGAGTGGTCAGTGGCACGTTGTCTTTCGATCTCTTCTTGGAGGTAGACCGTGAGGCATCTCTCTTGTGGCAAGAGATCCTGTAGGGAGCAAATTTGTTCATCGTGGGTCTCTTGGGTGCGGGCGTACTGCTGCTCTGCCGGTGCTTACTACTTTAGCAATGTGCACATGGCTAATTCCACCTTTTCCACCTGTTCCATACACCATCAAAATCGGCCTCCATCCAGGAGTCGAGACTACACCAACAACCCTAGCCGCACCCTTCGTCTTAGTCTCCACCACCCCTCACAACACCGCATTCTTTGCCGTAGGCACCTCTTCCATGCCAGGCAAGCCTAGCAGAGGCCATATGATTTTGCAACGTGCCCCAGTGCCATATGATGGCAGAACGGTTGTCACACGCCGACATCATGGAAATGAACCTCTTTGAAGCCATGGCACAACTATGGCAAGTCGCCTACATAATCTTACAAAAAAGGCAAGAGCAAGCCTCACAACTCTCCTCCAACCTCGTTCAAGCCTAGCTCTCAGCATAGGAAAGCCAGTTGACCATGGTCGCAGTGTAAGCCTTGGAGGTCTTCAATGAGAATAGACCCTCCTTGCACCTATTTACCCTTATCCTGAGGACCTAGCCACCGCTACATGCATAGGTGTTGTTGCACGAATTTGTGCAACTAGCTTTCCTCATACCGGTTGAGTGGCTAACTTGGTTTTGGTTGCACTTGGGTGACCGGAGTGGCACTTGGTGTTGTCCTCTCTCTTAAGCCTAGTTTCTGTCTCTTCCTACTTGGTTGGCCCGGGACCAATGGTGGATTTCTCGGCAAGTCCGAAGCCGATGGGCGGATGCTGATTCTTGAGATAGTAGAGGACCGGCATGTACAACATGGGGTTGCCGATGACGTCCCTGTGGGTGCTGAGGTCCTCTCTCATCTGGGTGCAGTAGTAGTTAGCCCAGTTCGTCTTTTGAAAGTTCACCATCCTTAGCAAGATATTGGGCACAATGGCTTGATGATGATCCGAGTGCTTCACTTGAGTGAGCCATTGTAGGTCTCTTATTGGGCGCTCTACCTTGGGATTGTAGATGGTGTTGAACTAGATGCGGCCTCTGCACTTGTGGCAGTTGTAGGGATAGACCTTCTTCAGGGAGTCGAGGTTCTTATTTTGCAGGGAATATTTTTATGCCACCACTGGTAGGTTGAATACTACCCACACCGTGTCTTGATTGACTTGGTAGTGGGGGGGGTTGCCTGTTGCATCTCTCAAGACATCGATCTTGGTGTTGTTGTCATATGTTGAGGAACTCTGCCAATAGCTTCATGTCTAGGTGGCATGGGAAGTGGCCTGCTACTCTCTACAAGCCTGAAAAGTTAAGGGCTTCCACGACTGCCGAGTCCTGGAGAGCGGCATATGCTGCTATGGTGTGGTAGTGGAGGGTGTAGTCCTAACCCTCGAATGTGAACCATGAGTGGACCACACAAGCATTTAGCTCTTGGAGCCATGCTTCTCCAAATGGCGAGTGCGCTTGTGAATGCATGATCTTGTACTCGCTAGCAGTTGGTGCCGAGTTGCGCTTTCATGTTTTTGTGGGGGTTGTGCCTACTGCAGCTGGCTCCTCTTGAATAGCCTATTTGGTGGAGCTGTCTTCATCTTGTAAGTCCTCGGTGGGTATTTCGTTCGGCATTCGAATTGTGGCCGAAGTGGTACTCTGCGAGTTTGATGGGCCGGTGGACTTTGTGATAGGGCAAGGGTGGAGGTCTAGGTGTGACTCAAATTCGAAAAAGTTGTGTTAGGACTCCATGGCAAACAAAAGTGGAAGTTGCATGATGAGGGAATCGGTGGATGAGGAAGAACAAGAGGACATTTTGCTAATGGGGATGGAGGGAAAGTGGGCAAGAAACTATTAGATTTTTGGATAAATTTTGACAGAGTTTGGCTACAATTGCTATGGCGATGACCTTGCGGGGTAAGCCTGCTTTTATAGATTTTTACCCCCCTGATTGGTGGGATACTAGTATGGCAATGGTCGGTGTTGAATTTAAGGCGAAGGTTGGCGACGAGCATCGATGGCGACGATCGATGTGAAATAACTTGGGCCATAGCCAACGTGGTACCCAAATGGTGACGGGGCGATGCGGTGTGGAATAGCGACGGCCCGGTAGGGATTAGGGTCGTGACGGTCCGTGTCGAAAGTTTTGATGATGGTCGATGGGAAACTTTTCAGTGACGATCGGTGGCGAACCTTTCAGTGATGGCCGATGGCAAACCTTCCAGCAACGGTTGGTGACGAACCTTTCAGTGATGGTTGGTGCTATAGTACCTATGGGAAAATAGAAAAAAGAGAAGGAAGGGGGAGTGGGGTGGGTGAAATGTGGGTGGAGTGAAGTGCACTTGTGTTGGATGATGTGACAAGGAGGTCAGCATGCGAGAACATGAGCCCTTATAAACAATGCCAGAGCGGACCCTAGTCACCTGGTGCTGAGATCGTGTGTGTATGTGTGGTGTGATCGACAGGAACTAGTGTGCTGCTGGTGCATCAAGTGAGGTGCCTACCATACTGACTCACTTAGACCTAGATGTGATGATTATGATGAATACAGTGGAGGCAGACATCGTACTGCCACATAGCGAGTAAGGAGCCATGTAGAGCATGTGTCCAACTTGTTCTTTACCTTGGATGCTAGAGGCACCTTTGTGTCAAACCTTGCTGCTGCTATTGCAGGCTTCGACGTCGAGTAGTCGTTCTCAAGGCAAGGTTTTTGTGTAACTCTTGGTGGGATGGAATTTTAGATTCTGAGGGGTCTCTCGACTGGTGGTGGCAATGCTTGCATTGAGTCAACCAGCTTGTGGCACCATTGCATATTTAGTATCTTTTGGCTGGCCTGTCATCTCCAGATCATTGGCAAGTTCTTGTGGGGGTGTATCCTAGGAGGACGCAAGTTCTTGTGGTGCTACCTTCATCACCTTTGGGGTTTGTAATGTCTTCTTCTGGATCCAGGTGACTTTTTTGCTTTGGTGGCTCGAGCACGCGGTGTTGCTCAAACTGTTGGTGAGGCCTAGTGTGAGCATTGTATGTGGCTTTCTCTAGGTGGCGAATGGGGGTGGAGGAAGCGATCTTGAGGTGACCTGAGCTACTGTTGTTGCGTTGCCATTCTCGGGGTGTTGGATTTGATCGAAGTGACGTTGGGCATAGAGGATAGCATCTTGTACTTGCCACTCACGGATTTCTTGAGCGAAGGATGGTAGCATGGGTTGAGCATGCAATGGCATCGGTTTACCACTGTGGCTATCTTTGTGCTTCTTTTGAGCTGGGCCCTTGGGTGGTGTGCTGGTGGAAGCTAGGGTCTCTGGTTGACTTTGCTACATTGCTTCATTGTCATGAATCGGCGAGGTCGGGGCCAAAGAGGGGGGGCTTGGTTTGCATAGTGAGATTAACCACCATTGGTAAGCGAAGCCATTCGGGCGTGCCAGTCGATTTGGCAATTGACAGCGTAACACCAGGTCCTTCCTAGAATAATCTGCTCTTCAGTGTCTTCTGTAGGAAGAACATAAAAGCGTATATCCACAGCTTGGCAAACAACCATTAGATTTAGATTTACATAACCCAAGGTTTGTAGTAGCTGGCCATTTATTGCTCTTATTGAGGCAACCGTGAGGATTAGGGGTACCTGTAGCTTTTCCCATACCTCTCGGGAGATGAAATTGTGGCTTGCTCTTGGGTGTATGAGTGCTTTGATGTGCAAGCATAGTACCTATAGCTGAACAAGCAACTTGGTTGGCTCTATTGTTAGCTCATCTATTAGTTGAATCTGTTCAGTCGTTGCTCCTGGCTATCTCTGCCTTGAGATCTTTTTCTCTATGTATGGCTTAAAGGGTAAGGATAGTGAGTGGTCCATAGTATCTTTTCAATTTGCTTCTATTCAAGTAGCCACCCATTTCTGTCCCATCAAGGGTGGGTATTCGGCACGTCCCTTGGGGGGTGATTTCAACTACGTGGTAAGGACCCATACCTTGGTACTTAAACTTGTGTTACAGGAGTACCAAGTCTCCTTCTGCCAGATCCTTGTTCTTGAGGTTGCGTTCGAACCACTTTTTACATCGGGCCTTTTCTACTCGGAGAGCATAGGCTACTCGCAACCTTGTCTCCTCTAGCTTTTTGAGGTTGACTAGCCGTTCACCTAATGCATTTTCTGTGAGTCTTTTCTTTACGGCAAGATGGAGGCTAGGCACTACATACTCCATTGGCATTGCTGCCTCTACCCCAAAGGCTAATGTGAAGGGGGTACAATGCATTGCCACCTTGTAGGAGGTCCTATAGGCCCACAACACTGCTATGAGCTTATGCGCCCAGTCGGTACAATTGGCTTCTATCGTGCATGTGATAATCTTACAGCAAGTTTTGTTGGAGCCTTTGGCCAAGCCATTTGCTCTAGGGTAGTATGGTGTTGACTTCCTAGGAATGATCATAAACTCGCTTGTTAGGATTGCTATGGTTTTGTTGAGGAAGTGAGTTCCTTGGTCACTGACTAACTCCAACGGGCATCCAAAACGTGTGATGACTTATTCATATAAGACCTTGGTGGTGGATCTTGCATCAACCTTTACCACCCCCCCACTTGGTGAAGTAGTCGGTCCCTAGGATGATGTATCGAGCCCCGGTCCCCTTAGTGATTGGGCTTATGGGACCAATGAAATTGATGCCCCACTTCTCGAAGGGTTGGTCAGCTACTACTAGGATCCTGGTTAGGGGCATCATGTTGGCCCTATGTGGGATTTGGATGCGCTTGCAGGGATCACATCTTTTGACAAATTCGGCAGCATCTTCGAAGAGCATTGGCCACCAGAGACTAGCTTGCAGCACTTTTCGTGTTGTAACCTCAGCGGGGCAAAATGGCCTCCTATGATTCCTGAGTGTGATTCTTCAAGCACCTCGATGTATTCATGCTCGCACATGCATCTTCGTAGTATGCCATCCTTACCCATGCAGTAGAGTTGACTTGCCATTAGTTGGTATGGCGCTGCATTCTAATGAGTTTACAGGCTCTATCCTTCTTAAGGTCTTGGCCCAGGGGTAGTCTGTTGGCCAAGTAGTGGCCGATTTTGGCGGCCTATTTTGGAATGACGTCAAGGAAGAAGAGGGAAGCATCGGGGAGATCATCTTCCGCTCCGGTTGGAGCTTCACCATTAGGGATCCTCGATAGGTGGTCAGCTAAAACATGGGTTTTGCCCTTGTGCACCGTGACTATAAAGTCAAATTCTAATAGGATTAGCATCCACCTAGTGATGCATCCCATCATGCAGGGTTTGTTGACCAAGTACAGTAGTGCTTGATGGTCCACAAAGAAGACAAACTTGCTAGCTAACAAGTAGTGCCTGAATTTATTGATGACATAGACCCCAGTCTGAGCTAACACACATCCAATTTATTGAATTTATTGTGTGTTAGCTCCCCAGTCTGAGCTAACACACATCCAATGGCAAAGTTAGAGGCATAAAGGTGGACGTGGAATATTAAATTCCAGTTTGGGAGACCTCAGTACTAGGGCGGTGGCTAGGGCTAGCTTGAGGGTGTCAAAGGATGTTTGACATTCATCAGTCCACTCAAAGGATACTAGCAGTCTATATAACGGGTGGGCTATATTGGTGTAGAACAATATGAATCTTCGGTAATAGCCTGTATGTCCAGTTAATCATTGGACTCCCTTAGCGTTGGTGGGGGGCGATAACTCCAAAATGAGTTTGATTTTATTGTGGTCTGTAGAGATTCCATTTCGGGACACTATGTGACCTAGAATGACACCATATTTGACCTAAAACTAGCACTTAAGGGGGTTGAGGGATATGTAGTATAAGCAGCACTTCTTGAGGATGAGCTTGAGATACTTCAGGTGGTCATCCCATTTTGAGTTCAAGCAGATATCATCCAGGAAGACTTCCACAAAGTCCCTTAGGTATTCCTTGAATACCGTGATCATCATATGCTAGAAGGTAGCTGGGGCATTGGTTAGACCAAAGATCATAACCCTGGCTGCGTATTCTCCCCATTCAATTGCGAAGGCAGTATTATGTTGATCTTGGGGGGAGATTGAGACTTGGTTGTATCCTAAAAATCCATTTAGGAAGCTATACGCTTTCTTTCTGCCAACCCTTTCTAGAACAGGTTCTATGAATGGTAGGGGGTAGTGGTCACATCTTGTGGCCATGTTAACCTTCTTCAAATCCATGCATACTCTGAATTTTCCATTCTTCTTCAAGACTATCACAATGGGCGATACCTTGTCTGTATGCTCATTCTCATAGATGAATCTTGCATCTATGACTTCCTGGATTTCTTCCCTCACTATGAGTGCATACTTAGGATTCATAGGATAGGGGCATTGCCGCACTAGCCTGGCATCATCCATCATGGGGATTGTATGCTACACTATTGCGGTAGGTACTCCTTTCATGTCTGTGTATTTCCAGGCCATGCAATCCCTAAATTCCCATAGGAGAGCTATTAAGGCATTCTCGTCATTGGGGGTGAAGTCATTGGTGACAAATATGGGTTGTGGGTCCTACCCTTCCGGGGCTAAGTTCACTTCTTTGATCGGCGCCTGGTCCATCATATCCTTGAGAACAACTGTTCTCTTGGGTTCTTCTGGCCTGTTGGTATAAGATCTTGCGATCTTGAATTGTATAGGCCTTGCAGTGGGCTGGCACCTACCGTAGGTCTTCTTTATCCTCAATCTCTTTCTCATTATCTGTGGGGGTAGGGGACTTTTTGGTCCTTGCCTTGCCTTTGGATGTAGAGGATTTGGGACCTAAAGGGGGCTCTTCCCTTGTACTTATAGAGCCAACGGGGGTGGTTACCCTACTCAACCTGTTTTCCCAATTTGAGAACTCGTGGTGGCCGATCGTGGCACCTACGTAGGTCAACCAATGAAGATCTGAATTTAAACTTATTGTTCCCTTGCTAACCTCTCGTGGGTTGAGCATATTGAACATCCTTAAGGGAACTACTGGGGTCAGACCCTCAAGCTCTAGGGTGGTAATTTGAAACCCTACTCTTTTTGGGACATCTATGTTGGCTAAGATGTGCATCTAGTTCTATGAGAATTCTGGCTCGGGAAGAGGTGCATACCAGAAGTCATCAAACTCCTTTTCATCCTCTTCCTTGCCACAAGGTTGGAATAGCTTTACGGAGGTGGATTGGGTGGTGGTGTTGGACTCTGCAACAAAGAAGTGTCATGACAATGGGTGGGCCTTGTAGGTATGCAGGTCCACTCTCATGGTTTGCTCCTTGTGCCACATGCAAATATTATCATTACGCTAGTCATGCATGAGTTCGAACATTTGCAAGAATGGCTTGCTTAGGATAGCTTCATACCTAGGCTGGCATGTGAAGCCCATGACCACAAACCTGATAGGGTACATGAATCCAAAAACTTTAATGTTTATGCCCGTTAGTACTCCCAGGGGTTTAGCAGTTCCTCCATCTGCTAGCTTTACTACCAGATTGGTCTACTCAAGTGCAAGCTTTCCCCACTTTTCCTAGCATTCCTTGGTGCAGACACTCACTCTTGCTCCCCCATCCAAGATGGCTTCTACCTTTTGGTTTTAGTAGACTATGGGGATTGAGGCGTTTGCGTCATCACCTTCAAAATATTGGGCTAGCTTGTTGATGGGAATCTTGGGTAGGTTCTGCCCCTTATCTAACATTGATTGGTTTGGAAAGGGCTAGAGGTAGGAACGGCCTATTCATCCAATTGGATAGATCATGCCATAGGATGGGATTTCCTCTTAGCAGAGATGTGATCGGCATTTTCACTTATGTAGATAGGAAGGTAGCCAACCTGGCACTATCGTAGGGTTCCGGTGAAGCTTCTTCCTCCATAGATAACATGTCATGGAAGCCATATAGGTCTCCTTCATCTTGGAGGTTGTGCAGCACGGGGTCCTCTTGGAACATCTTTTGCATCAGATCCGAAGCGTCCGATTGCTCCACACTGAGGTGTTCTTCCTCCATTCTTTTTGGAACCTTGAGAGATTTTGCTCCTCGATGGCCCATCACGTAGGCTTGATAGATAGTATCTGATCCCCTACTGGTCCTCAGTCGATGCTTGAACTTATCCTGGCACTCACGTACCAAGTTCTGAGCATCCTTTATGTGTTGCTTTTCTAAGACTGGGTCAGGGTAGGTTTCTTTATAGGTGGGAGCCGAGATGCTAGGCCCTGAGCCTGCACTAGTTTGTTTACTTCTAGAATCAAAGGTACCTCACCTTGGATGGAAGACTGTTCGAAAGTAGAGGAGGTGGCAAGGGTAGCTGTCTCCTCATTAAAACCATCCTGGAAGAACACTGGATCGGAACCGTCACCTACTCGAATGGCTTTCTTGGAATGGGTTAGCGGTTGTGGAGGGACTTCAGAACCAAGCAACGGGGATACCTTGCCCTTCTTAGTGAGCTTCTTCATGGCCTTGCCTAGTGCCTTAGCTTGCATCTGTGTAATGACTTGTAGTGGCACACTGGCCACATGGCCTTGTTCGATGCTAAGCAGATTGAGGCTGGTGCTCTTTGGTGAGGTGAGTGGAGTGGTCGATCTTCTCGTGGGACAATCCTGGAATAGATGCTCCATGCCACATTCTGCACACAAGGGGGTGGGGTTGGTTGTGGTCAGGGCGGTGCACATATGATCCCTGTGTGGATAGTCCTTCACGAAGTGTGGGCCTTGGCATTTGAAATAGGACACTAACAGGTTCAAAGTGCCTTGGTAAGGGCATTCATTTGCTCTATGGGGACCTTGGCAGGTATAACATTGGAGTGGGGGCCTCCGAGCCATTGAGTTCAAATCTCTCGCCCTTGCGTATATTGGGCAGTATGGAATATGGGGACTTGTTGATCCTCTAGTGGGAGGTAGTGGGCTAAGGATCCACTTCCTTCCTCGTAAGGATAATAATCATGAGGTCCAGGATCAAAGTTCGTTTCCTCCCAGTTGTTGGGCAACTCTTCGACCAACACTTGATTGACTAGGGCAATGTGAGGTAGCGGGGGTTGCAGGCCCAGTAAGGGTGGAGGCAGTAGAGCGGGATGAGCGTGGTACTAGTTAGAGCTAGCTCCGGGGCCACCTTGTGAGAGTTGGGGGTTGGGTGGGGCGGTTAGGGCCAAGCAGGATTGTTGGCTATGGCAATGCAACTCTAGCTATCACAGAAGATAGAGTTTGCTTTGCCATCCTGTGCATGATGCAAGTCATGCAAAAGCTTCCTTAACCACATTAACTCTGTAGTGGCTGAATTTGTAGCTTTGCACTCTGCTTCACTGGAGGAAAGAGAGACTTGCTCTTGCTCCTTACTGAGCCATGAGATACATGCTGAACCCAATGAGAAGTAATAGCCAGTAGTGGACCGCGTCTGTCGTCAATGTCGCCTGACTAATTTGAGTCGGTGAAACCACTCAGCTTTAGATCACAATCTGAAGCATAATGCAAGCCAAGAGAGAGAGTGCCATGGACATATTTGAGAACCCTCTTTGCTGCATTCCACTGTGTGATTGTGGGACAATGCATGAACTGGCTCAAAAGCCCTGTGGCATAGGCAATATCAGGCCATGTAGAGCATAGATATATCAAACTGCCAACCAACTGCCTGTACAAAGTGCCATCAAACTTTTCAGCAATATCATGCTTACTCAGCTTGAGTCCCTTTTCCAATGGAGTAGCCACAGGCTTACAGTTCTCCATTTTAAATTTCTGCAACAACCCCTTTGAATTCTCTGTCTGTGACATAGAAATCCCATCATGGGTCTGCCAAAACTCAATGCCAAGACAATAATGCAATAGGCCCAAATTTGTCATGTCAAAGTTGTGACATAAAGCGGACTGCACTACTATAATTTGCTGCAAATCACTGCCAGTGAGTATGATATCATCCACATATAGTACAACATGACCAATTCTAATTTTTGCTACAGAACATACAGATTTGGCTCTGTATGAGTGTTTACGAAGCCCTGGGACATCAAAAACTGATGTATCTTCTAACATATAGAGCCTTCCTGAGCTTGCATATCTTGTGCTCTTGTCCCTTCACCACAAAACCTTGGAGCTGATGTACATAGACCTCCTCTTTCAGATCTCCATTGAGGAAAGCGGTCTTGAAATTCATCTGGTACACTAACCAACCATAAAACACTGCAAGAGAGATGACAGAATGAATGGTGGTCATCTTGGCCAGTGGAGTAGAAGTCTCCTCATAATCTATCCCCTTCTCTTGTTCATACCCCTTGGCAACCAAATGGGCTTTGTATTTCTCAACTGTGCCATCTGAATGGTATTTCACCTTATAAATCCATTTCATGCCAACCACATTTTTCCCAATGGGCACATCAACCAAATCCCATGTGGCATTCTTCTCAATGGATTTAATCTCAACTTCCATAGCTTTCTGCCATGTTGGATTATGTTGAGCATCCTTGAAGCTCTGAGGCTCATTTTCAGCTTCCATCACAGAGGTCATCAAAGCAAAATTGACCTTTTTCTGATTTTTCTAAGTGCTGGTTGTTAGATATGGTTAATGCCCCACCCTCCTGGTAACCAGCAGTGTTCCAAGGTGCTCAAGTTGTAAGGCCCCCATATGAGGAGAAGCCATGCGTGAGCCCGAGACATTGGATGGATCTTGACTTGCATGTCAGATGAGGTCTATCAATGAGACTGTTGATGGTAGAAAGGTGATTATGTGGGAGCCCCTTATTCTTGCTGGGGCTTGGGGGAATATTCACTAAATATTCCATGGATGACTAGTCGGTTCCATCGACTAGGTTGACTAGTTGGCTCCATCGACTAGGTTGACTAGTCGGTTCCACCGACTACGTTGATCCAACTACTGCCCTCGTAGTTATAAAGAGGCAACCTCCCCAGTCCATTGCATCAGATCAGTTCAGATCAGATCAGATCTTCCAGCTAGTAGCTCTTCACCTAGTATCTGTCTAGATGGCATCTAAGCTCCACTGTGGGAGCACATGGGTGGACAGAGCCATCATTTGTACTACATCAATATTGAAGGAAAATTTTGTTCCTCTCCAGTTTGATGTGCACTCTCTATTCTTTGTTCAATTTTCGTTCTGCTGCGCTGTGTAATTGAATTGAACACTGGCCTTGGTTTCCCCCAAAGTAGGCTGATCCTTAGCATCTTGAATGGTCAACCTTGCCCAACGTGGAATATATTTCTCTTTTGTACCACTTGGGGCTACATCAACATCTTTAGTGGCCTTACGACATTGATAATGCCTCCAAACATGAGGCGGTCTATTCTCATTAATTGGCTACAAATCTGAAACCTTTGAGGGAGAGCCATCCTCAACATGTGGCAAGCCATCTGAACTATGAGAAGTAGAAGGGGAAGCATCAAGAGACTCCATCTCATCATCCTCAAACTGGATGATGTCCAAAGGAGTGTCATCATATGGTGGTAAATCTGCACTAGCGGCCTGCATGCACTCATTCTGAGCAAAAGAGAACATCTCTGCTGATTATTACCTTCCTAGGAGCAGGATTATAAAGCCTAAATCCCCTACTTTTAGTGCTATACCCCATGAAAATGCATTTGACACTCTTGTCAATATCAAAAGCACTAGTACAAAAGTGTGCTTAGTTATATCAAAAGCATGCTTTTTTATAGCAATTTCTTTCTTGTATCAAAAGCACTCTTTTTTTAAATACAAATGTGCTAATATTTACAAACTTGTTATGAACTTTGGTCATAAAAATGGCCCTTGAGAAACCTTTTAGAGTATTGATATTTCAATGTCTATTGAATTTAAGTGTTTGTTAATTGATGCCAATTATAGATCGACTAAATCTTAACCCAAACTAAGATAGCATAGCACTAATTTGAAAATCTTAATATTTCTATGATTTTTGGAAAGTGTTAAAATGCATAGCACTTATTTTAAAATCTCGATATTTATATGAGTTTGGGGAAATGTTAAGACACAATCCTCGTTAAGCTTTAGGATTTCCCAAGTTGCAAAAAGTCTTTTGCATGTAGCATTGACATGTTTGGTTTTTGTTGGCTATTCCGTCCATTGTAATGGTGGGCATGGCTAGTTTTGACCATCATGATGGTGGATGTGAGGGTGGCTAGTCTTGACCATCATGGTTAAGCTTTATGATTTTCCTTAATTTAGAACCTTTTGCATGTAGGTTGACTTGGGCTAATGTGTTTGGTTTCATTTGGCTGGCTATAGCCATTGCAATAGTAATGGGCATGGCAAGTTTTAATAATAGTGATTGACAGGGCCACTACACCTACACTATAATTTTAGCCATCACAGTTGTTGATGCCATGTGGTTGTAGTAGATGCATAGGTTGACATAGCAATATTGGTGATCCAACAACTGTGGTAGTTGGCGTGGTTGTATATCCTCCACCAAGAAGCCTATCCATGGCTTCAAAGATGCTCGACTAGTGCCATGTGCAAGTACCCATATGGTGGTCTCAGTAGCTTAAATTCATGTGGTATGCCACCCCTGCACAATAGATCTGATAATGCTAGCAGCATTGGTGCACTAAAGTAGACTACAATGAGATGATGGCTAGTAAAAAAATTATTGTGTGCGAATTGGGGCCCTACATTTTATGCTAAAAAAACCTAATGAGTGTTTTCACTAGTCCATGTCATCATGGCATGGCATCTATTTTGTAATCCCCTTGCCCACATGCATTGCCGCAAGCCCCAAAAGTGGTTCCATGATTGGCTACACATGATCATGCATTGCCCCTTAAACACTCCACCTCTAAGTGTCTCACATGTAGGATGTGATTGCAACTAATTACCACATAGCACTACATGTGTCACAAGGCTAGCACACAACTCCACCTAGGCACACATAGACCAATTGAGATTTGATGCTATGATCATCTATTTTTCAATACCTCAGTGAGTTTGATAGTTCATGCAAAAGAGTATGGGATGCAAAGTATAAATAAAGACTTTTACAATGAGGGGTTAAATGTCAATTGAGTGGAGATCATTCTTGATTATTGAAAAGCCATCAAGCACACCTTGTGTCAAAATGGAAAATGTAAGTGCATTAATGGTCTTGATCAATCATGTTCTTTAAAATACCATTTTGTCACTATTATAGTCCTCAGTAGACCCACTATGGAAATACTATTGTATCAATAACTATATTTAGTAGCACTATATTAGCATTGTACCATTGTCACAATACTATTATTTTAGTATCTTAGGTTGAGCTCACTAACACTATATGAATATTGTACCATTGTCAAAATACTATTATTTATGTATCTTAGGTTGGGCTCACTAGCACTGTATCTAGACTATAATAGTATTGCACCACAATTGTATGTCCATTGCAACACTAGTACTGGACTATTGGAACTCCACTGTCAAAGTCCATTACAACAGTGACTACTGTGCTATTGTAACTCCACTAAAGTCCCATCTTGGACTGCTATGGAAATGTTGCATGACAATTATTGTTGTCATAGAAATATTTATGTAGTTATACCGCTATTATGGTGGAGTATAGACATTATAAAATTGACATGTATCATGTAACCTACACACAATAAGAGATAAAGGGAGATAGGAATCCTTCTTCTTCTTCGAAAGCTCAGCAAGCTGGTGAATGCGAGCCACAACCGGCGAAAGCCAAGTATTTTTATCTTCCTAGTAAATACATACAAACTATAATATATCATTTACTATTTCACATCCATGTATGAGTAGTTATCGGTTGGCATATGTGGACCACCCATTGGCACATGGTTCAAAGATATTCTATATCCATATGCGAGTAGTTACAAGTTGGCATACGCGGTCTCTCCACTCACACGTAGATACTTGATTTCAAAACCATCTATATTTTTTACTATTTTTTGGTAACCTATTTAGCTAATAACTACTAAACATGTAATTTCTTTACAGGTTTATAAATACCAAAAACCATAAGGTTTCACTAAATTTTAAAAGATAATTGGCTAATGTCTACAAAACTAGCTTTCTTTTTTATTTTTTCATGAAAATAACTTCAAATATATTTAAAAAAATACCATTCTTTACGAAAATAATCCTTTCAAATCACAAACGATAAACTATAAACTATAAACTAAGAGCTTTGCATTTATCCATTTTGCATCGTAGTGTGGGTAAATATCAGTTGGTCTAAGAGCGAGCCCACCACTGACACTGGACACTTTTTAAAAGGACATAAAAACGTACAAATTAGTACGGAAGCTTTCTTTATACCTTTTTGCTTGTCCTTCTTTGTTTTTTTCGAGACTCCATGGAGAGAGAGATTCTTGGGAATGCAAATAGTATGAGGTCGGCGCACAGTATACATAAGAAATTGTATCGTGCAGTATGTCTACAATACCGCATGGTATGTACAGCAAACCTACACTGTAGTTAAAATGTACCGTGTGATATATTTATCACCACATGGTATATATAAATACTGAGCGGTATACCTATCTTCTTACTGCATGGTATGTGGTTTTCCTGCACAGTAATAATAGGTTGTAGTTGGTCCCGATAAAAAAAAGTGGTGAGGTTGGTTTAAATCGCTCTAGCGGGGGTCTAAAAAACGTTTAAAACATTTTAATTTTCCGGTTTAAAACACCCATTTTAATTCCCTTGCAAATCAGGACTGTTATTACACCATTTGGTGTGCAAGA
Source organism: Dipteris shenzhenensis (assembly GCF_047967505.1). NCBI lineage: Eukaryota > Viridiplantae > Streptophyta > Polypodiopsida > Gleicheniales > Dipteridaceae > Dipteris > Dipteris shenzhenensis. The sequence goes on from NC_141620.1 coordinate 47,895,196, forward strand.
TACAATGCATGAGACATCCGACATGAAAAAAAAAAGACAATGAAGGCCAGCTCCCTCATTGTGAGAGTCCAAGGATAACCCATGTTGGTTGATTTCAAACACTTAGAGTAGAGTACCATGAAGACCATGAGTACAAGGGGCTGCACATGACCTCCCAAAAAGCTCTTAAAAATCATCCTAAGATGCTGGGAAAAAAGGCATGGAGTGGTGCAAGAATGTGGAGAAGCTGGAGCAACTTGAAGATAGAAGATTCTTGGGCTACAGAATGCATGAGTAGTAATCTAGAGAGTTTGGAAGGTCAATTGGTGGCCCAAGGTGAGTAGATAGTGTAAGCTCAAGTGACTTCAACAAAGACAACAGAGAGCTTATAGGAGCCGAGTGATACATGAGGGAGAGGCAATCAAGTAGCTTGGTGAGAGAGAAACAAATGGCTTGAATGGCATGTGTAGACAATGTAGCTACAAAACAAAGCCCCAACAAAGGAGCTATGTGAAGAAAGAAGCTCATCACAAATAGAAGTTGAGCAAGCAGCACAAAGCTATGTTGAAGGGAGTTATGGAAAACTATGAGTAGCTGTGTGCAACTTGCGATGATAGCCAAGTAACATGAGGAGAACATGAGCAAGAGTATAACATAGAGGAGCTAAAACAAATATCATCAATAGGTGGAGTTTCTAAAGGTGACTAACAAGAATATACAGGAGCCATGATCTAAGGCAGCAACATAGGAGCGACTGAGTTGGAGTTGCAAGGGGTGGAGTAGAAGGGTAGGATAGGTACTTGAAGCCACACGAACAAGGTGATGGAGGCTTGAGAGCTCAGGCTAAAGGAGAAGATAGAGAGAAGAGATGAAGGGTAGAAGAAGAGCAAGGAGTGTAGAGAGGAGAGAAGTTTCTCATTCCCTTTTGCAATTTGAAAGAAAAACTTTAATTCAACCTTAGATTCATAACTATTATTATTTGTCATTGTCAATTATTATTTATTGTAATTGAATCCTTTACTTTAGTCATTGTAAATATTATTACTTACAATAGTTATGTTGCTCATTATTTTACTCCTTTAAAAAAGGTGCGAGAAGAAGTTATACATATGGGGTTTTATGCGATATATTGTTTTGTTGTAATTACGTGCAACAAAAACATGAAGGACAAGTTGGCTAATCTACACTTCTTAGGATAAGAAAAGCTATAGTGGAGGAACCTCAATCTTACTGAGAAGCTAGCAAGGGGTGAGGTATCGTGGGAAGATATGAAAGACTTGCTCATGGAACAGCTCAACCCTCCTAACTACAAAATTAAAAATGTGAATTTGGTTTTCAACCTTTAGCGAAATGCCTTGCCAGTCGATAAGTACTTTGCTAAGTTTGCTTCTCTTAAAAAATATGGTCCTAACCTGACAACAAAGCAAAAGAATACTACGTTTGTTGAAGGAATGAATTTTCAAATAAGGTATCTCTGGTAAAAGGCAATAGGCCTACTTCTATTTATTATGCCTTGTTATGATCGAGAAGTTTTGAACATATGAAGAAAGAAAGAGATCCTCATGTCCTTGCAAAGAAGAGAAATGGCAACTCTAAGTTCAAAAAGGGAGATAAGCAAAGAAAATTCACTCCGCATGGCACTAATGAATCAATCATCCAAGTTTAGGAAACTAGACAAGGATGAATCTAGTTTTGGGTGGCTATTAGATGAGATCGACACAAGGCCTTGAAGCAATGTGCTTCAAATGTCATCAAGGATTTGAAAGTCCCCATACCAACCCTATGTGGTCTAAGGGAGGGAAAGGAGCAAAGAAGCCCCCAGAAAAAGCAAAATATCTCACTCTAGGTGAAGAAATGGAGGAACATGCACACATCCTTGTAGCAATTGAGCAACACAAGGTACATTAACAATCCTGGGCAATAAAGGTGCGAGGTATGATTTCCTCTTTTCCCTTAAACATTTTTAAGTGATACAGGTAGCACTCATTCTTTCATCTCACCTAGACTTTTTATGAAACATCATGCGCATTTTAGTCATCTTCCTAATTGTTTTGTTAAGGAAATGGGTCCCTCTGTCTAACACTTTTCCAATAGGAACACCAAACCTGGTGACAATGTTGTGATAAAGGAAATGTGCCACAGTCCTAGCTTTGCATGTTTTGAGTGCTGCAGCTTCAACCCATTTTGTACAATAGTTAGTGGCACCCAAAATATATTGATTACCTAAAATATTTGCTGGAGGTTTGATGGGTCCAATAAAATCTAGTCCCCATTTCTGAAAAGGTCCCAAGGGGAGAATTGGTTGATGGGGCATCCTATCACTATCAAGTGGTCTATCATCTTTTTGACATGGCAAACATGCTTTGGCCCAATTATGAGCATCTTTTAAAACTATAGGCCACCATAAACCAGCTTGCAAAATCTTTTTACATGAAATGTGAAGTGTCCTCCTACTAGTCCTCCATGGGCTTCTGCTAGGATAGCTTTTTGCTCATGATCTTGCACACATCTCCTGATTACCTAGTCAATTCCTCTTCTATACAAAACACTGGCAATGACTAGGAAAGGTCTTCTTTGTAAAACAAGTTTCTTTCTTTGATCCTTAGATAATGTTTCATGGATCAAACCATCAGTAAGAAAGAACAACATTTTATCATACCAATCTGGTGGTTCTTCAATTCTTACCATGAAAATGCCTGCATCCAGAAGTTCATCTAGTATACCTATTGGAGCTTCCCCTGATAGCAACTTGCTCAAGTAATCAGCAATGGCATGTTGCTTTACAAGCCTATGCATAATGCTATAGTCAAACTCCTACAACAAGAGCATCCATCTGGCCAATCTTCCTGTTAATTGCAGTTTCTTCACTAAATAAATGAGAGCTTGATGATCTACATGAAAATTCACTTTGATGATCTACATGAAAATTCATTTTGTTGCCCAATAAATAATGCCAAAATTTGTGCAATGCATAAATCATTTCCAAGTGTGAGTATAGCATATGTTAGCAAGGTATCTAAGAAATCTGCAGTGCCATTTAATCTGGCCTATAAATCTCTGAATCTAGTTAATGTTTTTGGGTGGTTTGGCATGTTGTATGGCTGACACTTTGTTTGGATCTATTTCTATTCCATCTTGTGAGATAATGTGCCCTAGGAGAATTCCTCTACTCATAGCAAATGCACAGTTGGCTGGGTTTAAGCTTAGACCAGCCATTCTACACTTGGCAAAACATAAACTCAAGTGTTCCACTCTTTTCCCAAATATTGAAAAATCATCAAGGAAGACTTTCATAAAAGATGTAAGATACTCAGCAAATACCTCCTGGATGTACTTTTGAAAAGTTGGCAGAGCATTCTTAAGACCAAAGGTCAGGACATTAGAAGCAAATACTCCCCATTCAATGATAAATGATGTTTTGTCTTTATCCTCAGGTGCCATTCTTATCTAGTTGTAGCCACTGAAACCATCAAGAAAACTATAGATTTCATGACCTACTATAGCATCTAGCAAGGAATCACAAAATGGTAGAGGAAAAGGGTGGCAGCATTGAGCTTTCTATAGTCCATACATATTTTGAGTTTGCCATTCTTTTTGGGCACAATGACAATAGGTGAAAGCCATGTAACATGGGTGAGAGGATATATAAAAGCAACTCTCAACAACTTATCAATTTCCTCTTTTACTTGTTTTGCATAGTTGGGGTTCATTTTGTATCTTCCTTACACCACTGGGATAGCATCTTGCTTTAAGTTGATCCTGTGTTGATAGAACTGAGGGTCTACTCCCTTCATATTAGTATAATGCCAAGCAAAGACGTCTTTATATTATGTCAATAAGTCTTTTAATGCCACTCTGTGGAGGAAGACCTGTACTTACCAAAACTATCTTGGGGTTGTTAGGGTCTCCAAGGTTCATCTCTTCCAAGTCATCCTGTTGGACTCTGGCACTCTTTTGCATATCTTCTCAAATTGAGTTTCAACTTCTAGGATGGCCTGTGCAACTAATTTTTGATTGTCTTCTTGTAGGGTGTCATTTGGGGGGGCATGAATGTCATTTGTCATCTTGTGGTTGATAGAATTTGGCTCTTCGACTGCTTTTTGGCCGTGTTTTATTTTACAGTGGGGTTGGTTGTAGGTTGGGCTATTATGTTTGTTGATTTGAGCATGTGTACTGATCAATGATTTTGATCACATCAATTTCAAATATGGGGAAAACAATAGGATTTCTCCTAAGGAAAATTTCCTTCTCATCTTTCTCAAATTCGGCTATCATGTTGATGCCCTCTGCTTGTAGTGGCTAAACTTGTTTTGGGAAGCTTCTCTCTGAAGAGAGATTGATTTTGATGTTCTTTTTGCCTTTCCTGATCGTTATCCTCTTTGATCCCCAGTCTTGTTTTACTTTGGTAGCTCTCAGCCATGGCCTACCCAATAACATGGAATAGGCACAATCTCTTTCCTCCATTCTGAGTACTACAAATGTGACTGTAAAGGATAGTCCCATGATCATAATTTCCTGTCCTCTTAGTATTTCAAGAGGTTGTATTCTTCTTTGGTCAGCCATTCTGACTTGAAATGGTGTTGGTGCAAGTTCATTGCAACAAAATTTCTTAAATAGATCCTCAGAGAGGATGTTTACTCCTGATCCTCCATCTACTAATACTTCTAGTATCCTTTGCTTTTTATAATCCACATCTATAAGTGGGTCTTGATAATCCACATCTTCAATGCTGGATGTGTAAATGTCGGGTGTTTCAAAAGTTGATCCAATATTATCTGAACTTTGGAATCCAAAAGCTCTTTAAAGAAGACTATGGCGTCTTCATGTTCATATTTGGCCTTTTCCTACGTCTGATTGTTGTTTTTCAATGGGGTGTCTACAATTGGAATGGCTTGCTCCTCTTTGATTTCCATCAGAATGACCTTATCACTTCTATTTTTATGCTCTGTTGAGCTAGTCTTGTCCCCATCAAATCACTTTTTTCTTTGGGAATATATCTCGGGTTGGAAGAATCTTGTCCTGTTGTGTGTGTATCTGGAACCCTGTTAAGTTGTTGGATGTTGCTTTGCTGAAGTTTATTATATGTAGGTTGATGTCGAACGTTTTTCATCGAATGACTGTTGGACTGTGTTTGTATTTCAAGCTTAGCCTTACCCTTGTTTTGGAGCTGTGATGCTCGTGCTTCTGTTGCTTCATTACTCTCAAGTACTTTCTATAGAGCTTTATTTTGGTGATTAGGCCAGTTCATTGGCTTTGTTGTCATTCTTGGTTCATCTCCAAGGTTGGGCATGGGCTTTGTACCTTTAGATTTGGTCACTACTAGTGCATGTATATTACCCTGATTTCTTTGATTTTGTTGATTGTAATCCTCATTTATAGGATCCAAGTACACCATATGAACACCTGGTGGTGGCTGCTGCTGCTGATTTTGGTTACCTCTTGCATTATAATTGATTATGGGGATTCCTCTTTCTCCTCTGTGTTTGCACCAAAGCTCACATTGAGGCCCTTGTATGTGGCCTTTCATGCCACAGTATGTGCATGCTTGATCTTGACTTGTCCTTGTTGATTTCCCCAATTCTACTGATTGGGTCTTCCTGGTGGTGCATTATTGAATCTTTGTTGTCCTTACCTGCCTACTGTGATTCGATTAGCTGCCACAGATGGGGCTTGATTGTTTGAATTTTGCACATGAGGAGGGACTCTCCCCCTATAATTTGGATTATACCAGATCTCTCTTTCTCATGATTGTCCATGCACAAGAAACTTTATGCGGGGGTGGGGGTGTTTTTAAAGTTTCCAATTGCTCCTTAATCATTTGCTCTAACTTAGAGAGCTTGTTTGTTTTCTTCTTGCCTTTTGATTTCTCTTTGTTCTTGCTCTGACTTTTCTTTTTCTTTGAGGTCTCTTCCTCTTCACTCTTGTCATCTGATGTGTCATCTTTTGTATCATCACTTTTCTCATCTTCTACATCAGTGCCTTTTCTTTTGTTTTTTAGACCTTGACTTCGTGCCTATTCTTCTTTATGCTCTTTGTGCCGCATCAACCATGTTGTTAAAATCATTTACCCCTCCATGTTGATCTCTGCCATCTACTGCTATCCGTAATTCTTTGTTTAATCCCTTACAAAAATAATCTCCCAACTGCTCATCAGTGGGTTGTTGATTGTTTGTCAACCTTCTATTGAGGTTTCTAAACATTTGTGCATAGTCTTCAACTAAGAGATGTTTTTTCTTCATATTTCAAAGATTCTTGAGTATGTCTTTTGGAGTTTTTTCTTTACTAGAACGGCTTTAAAATACAGTTTTTAATTCATCATAAGAGGCAAAATGAGCTAGCCATATTGTATCAGCCAAATCATTGCCTTACCATTAAAGGTTACTGCAAACTGCTCTTTTTTAGTGAGGTCGGGGAGTTGTCTGAATTCGTGTGTAGCCCACCTTGTTTCAAATTGTCCAACATGACTATCTGGATCTTGTCCTTTCTTGCCGGTGAATTTGGCTGACTTCACCAAAGGATTCTACATTCTTGGCTATTCTTGTTATCTTTGAGCTAGAGGTTGTACTTTCTTTTTTGGAGGTGGAGGTAATGGATTAAAGTCGAGTTTCCTTTGAGCCTGAACAAATAGGCAATACTCCTATTGGGTAATTCTTCAGTAGGTGATTGCACCATCAATTTGCTAAGTTTGATTTGAACCTCACTTATTTCTATACCATGCATAGAATTATTAGAAGAACTTTTTCCACTCAGTGTGTAATCTGGATTGTGGAAAATGTCATCTTGATTATTTGTTTGTGTGCCCGCTTCCAGTCTAGCACGGTTTTTTGTAAAACAGGCATAGCCAATTCGGTGAGGTACGTTTTCTCCTAAAAGTTATCCGACATGGACCCGTGGCAGCTATCCAGCTAATTTTTGTCATGAGGAAGTCATTTACAAAAGTCGTGAAGGATTTTTGAAAGTGGTCCGGCTTCAAGCAATTTCTGAATGACTTCGCTCATTGAATTTGGTTGTATGTCATTTTTGCTTTGCTAGAAGTTGTCTTTGCGGTAATACGTCATCGTTGATTTGATTTTCTTGGAAGTTGTTGCAACAAGATGTTTTTGAGGCCATTTTTCGCACTGGTTACCGATTGAGCATGGTTCAAAATCGGCATTGGAAAAGAGCCATGGCATTTGTAGCAAGGGCGTCCAGGCTTTACGTTGCCAAGTTACCATGCTGTCTACAACAACTACTTGGATGCATACTATGAGAGGATGAAACTAGAGATGGAGCAAGTAGTATACGATGGTATTGAGAGAACAGGATGTACCATTGTTAGTGATGGATGGAAAAATGTCACCAAGAGGCCTCTTATCAATATCATGGTCATGACATTTAAGGGAGAGGCTTTTTGTCAATCCATTGACACAAGTGGTAATGCCAAGACAGGTGAATACATTGCTAAACAATTGGAGGCTATAATTCTAGATGTTGGGGAGTATAATGTTGTTTAGATAATCATTGACAATGCGAAGAACTATAGGAAAGCTGGAAAAATTATAAATAAAAATTATCCAACCATTTGGGCATCGCTGTGCTCTTGCCATTGCCTTGACCTTGTGCTTGAGGATTGGTATAAATCAGTAGAGACTCTATGGTTTAAAGCCACTATAGATGAAGGACAAAGATTGGTGTTGTACTTCCTCAACCATGAGAGATTGTTGGGCATATTCAGAAACCACCAACTTGTTGAACACCACTAGAGTTTTTGAAACCTTGGTGAAACACGTTTCGAAACAAACTATATAATGTTGGACCGTTTGCTCAAGCTATAGGGAGTTGTAACGGAGACATTATTTAGTGTGGAGGCTAGTGAGTGGATAGTTGAGTCAACCTCACAAAATGCCCGTACTACTAAATTCACAGAGATGAAGCAAATGGCTCACACTGCTAGCTTTTGGAAGAGAATAGCGACCGATGCAATGAGGCCACTATGGTTTGAAAATTAGATGTGAAAGGTCCAAGTTTGGGCAATGCTTACATGGCTTGGTGGACTAATGAGCAAGATCTCTTAAAGAAAAATAGAAGATCCACAAGTCATGGTATTGGCTACAGTGTCAATCGTCATGCCACTTTGCAAAAGATGTTTTGAAAGCGATGGAATCATGCTCACAATGACCTTCACTATGCTGTTCATATTTTAGATCCTCAATGGTGGGAGTATCATTCGGAAACATTGGAACATGTAATGCAACCTTGGCATAATCTCTTGGGTTGTTTTTTTAAGGATGGATCTGAATATGCTGCTGCTGCTGTCAAGGAATTATCCACTTTTTGAAACAGGGAAGCGTTGTTTGCATATACAAGAATATGAGACCTTGCAAAGGAGATGCCTGCATGGAGATGGTGGGAAGAGTGTGGAGCGACACCTCATTTGCAAATGTTGGCTTTGTAAGTGCTATCCCAGGCTTGTAGCAATTCATCAAGTGAATGAAATTGGACTAATTACAAGTTTGTTCATTCAGTCCACAAGAAATTGCTTAAAGACAGAAAGAGCATAGAAATTGGTATATGTTTATGCAAATGGTAGAGTTTTGGATGATGTTAAGGGAGAGAGTAATGATGGAGATTTAGCCAAGTGGGTACATTGTGATCTCCCAAGCCCATTGCATGATCCTCCCATTGTTGGACAATTGCAAGTCACAGTCAAAGCAAGCTCTAGCAATTTGATGAGGATGAGGATGAGGAAACTTTGTGATGTATAAAAATGCACAGGCTTGAAATACTATATACATTGCTGATCATGCTTACATTCTGACTTATTAAATATTGTGCCATTTAAATTTTGCTGATTGACGTCATACCAATTTTGTTGATTGACGTCATACTAATTTTGTTGATTGACGTTTCCAATTGGAAGTTATGTTAAAGCATTTAGATGGTATTACAATTGTTTTATTTCCATGTTCATGCACTTCTTTCATTTCACTAGCAATAATTGTGTAAATGGCAAGAGCATTCTTACAGAATAGGCATGCTTGCATCTGACTCCGTGTATCATGCCACGCATTGCGAGGTTGCTCACAAGGGTTGCCTCACCTTGCCTAGTTCGAATAATCAATGATACATGGAAGGTAGGCTCTCATGAATACTACCTCCATTGAAGTATGGACTGATTAACCAAAGATTGCTAACATGTGTGTAACCAATTGCATGACATATTACGGTCATTGCCAGCTCTGTCTTCAATGATTTATGTGCATGTGCCATATCGTGCCTCAACTTCTTGCCAGCATAGGATAGGGTTGGCTTGAAACCTGGCACACCCTCTATCTTAACCCGATACACTTTTCCTTCCACTCCCCCACCCAATTCCTCAAGAATTGTCAATGCAAATATGGGAAGTGTACCATTGTAGAGCACATGTCGACAAACTTCGTGCATAGATCTATTTGTGCCTTGCCATCTTGACTTCTCATGTCTATTCTTTCTGAGGAACCACTAGCAATTTGGGTATAATATTGCATGGTGACATTTGATAGTCTACCGACTGCACCTTTCTCCTTTTGGTTTTTCCTATGAATGGAGCGCGGGATTCTTTCCATTCTCTGAGCCACCTATCCAGCTTCATCCTTGCTGTGTCTATCAAGGGCTCTGACTGCTTTACCATTTCCCATTGAACAACTATATCACCCAACACTCTAGGTAGGAAGTTTAATACAACCTCTTTCTCCTCTGTCCGCTCCACCTCTCCACGCCTCATCCAGCTACAATCAAATTGAGCAAGTATGTGCTGTTGCATTTCATTTAGCTTGGACTTGGTATGAGGAATCTCTCTTATTTTCTCCTCACTCAGTGTAATAATATGTCGAATGCACACCCTGCGGACAAGGTGTTGCAACTCGATTCACCAAGTGTCTCTCTCTCTCTTTGAAGGGGTGGCTGCCATGAGGAAAGCATAGGTACAGATCTAATTCACACAACAATCATTACATAAGCACTCGTGAGGTTCAACTACCACGACGACATGTACATACGAAACCCAACGCAAAGTCAATTAAGTAATTCGCACGTCTAGGCCCAATCGCAATGCATTACGTTAACACTCAACAATCATTACAAAAACAAAAGTGAAAAAATCCGGTAAACAACACAAAAATCTTTGCTATGATACGATGAAAGAGAAAATCAAATTGTATATACAAACACATAGAACATGCGCAACACAATTTCTTTAGAAATAAAATTGATATCTACGCACACATGCTAACATGAATTTCTAATAGATAATTATAACGTGGACCCTACAAGCAATAGTGCGGCTAAGGTGCAAGCAAAACGTAGGTAAGCCGTAATTGGTCCATGAAACCCTATCAAGCTATCAAAGGAGGATAGCCTATAAAAGATGAAACAGGAAAACATATAACAACAATCACGATTCAATGAACCAAGATGATCTAGATCACCATTGTGTGATCACACATCTTGAGCTCATTGGGAAGGTCATCTTGTCGAGATGAATACAACCCGCCAAAGCGAGCTATCATTCAGACAATAACCGGCTCTATTGACATCTATGTACAATATATATGAATATATGATAGTAGACTCCGGCTAGCCGCCGAAGCGAGCCATCACCCAGCCTTGATCATGATACTACCTTAATAGAACGTCACTCGAGGTGAGATGAATCCAACCGGCTGAAGTGAGTCATCATTTGGCCCCAAGTGATAGACATCATACATGCACAAACATATAAGCAAGCATACATAAGCATCACACATATTCCTCTCTCGCTTGCCCTCTCTCTCTTTTCCTCTCTCAATGCGGCGAGCTGAATCCAGCTGACCGAAGCAAGCCATCACCTGGCCTTAATCATGATACTACTAGAATGTCACTCGAGGTGAGATGAATCCAACTAACTGAAGCGAGTCATCATCTGGCCCCAAGTGATACACATCATACAAGCACACACACAAAAGCAAGCAAACATAAACATATCACATATTCCTCTTTCTCTTTCCTCTCAGCTGGGGCGAGGTGAATCTGGCCGGCCGAAGCGAGCCATCACCCGGTCCTAACTAAAAACAAAAGCAAGGCTAGAAGCTCACCAGAAGCCTCAAGGGGAAGGTGAAGCAAGGGAAACTAGTCAGAATGCGGGAAACAACAGAATATAGCGGTAAATTCCAATGAAGGTGAAAAAAAATGCCGTGAACCTCGCCTTTTATAGACCCAACTCAACACATGGCCGGTATGTCACCACACCGGTTGGTAATTTCGACCAACGCATGCACGCCGCATGTCCCAATAGACTACACCGATCGGTGTAGCACTACACTGACCGGTGTAATCCTAATACACCGCTCGGTGTAGTGGTTCACCGATCGGTGTTTTTTTCACCATGTGGTGTTTTATTACATTGTGCGGTATAGTCACCAAAATATCGCACGGTGTTATGATACATCGAGTGGTATTTAGCTAGTCAAGCCTTTGTATTCAACAATAAATCAAAAGAAAGATTGGATACTCTTGTCCACAATCTTGTTTATTATATGTCCTTGAGTTGTTGAGAAAGTCTCCTCTTAGAAATAGTGCCACACTATTGTTGTTGGGAACTGGAGGTGTTCTAGCAGAATTGAAAGAAAGAACACTTTTTGAAGCAATTGATTACTGGACAAGGATGTACCTATGACTCAAATAAAAGGTTGTGATCAGCAGCTGAAATATATGTAGTCGAAAGAGCTTCAATGACCATAGGGTTCCGAGCGCCTTCCCAAGGCAACCCTACAAACATCTGGAGCCGATTGCATTGGATCGTTGAGTGCATTGCTAGCATCATTTTGACTAGTTGAGGAGGGGAAACATGAGAGCAAGGTTTCTTGTGCTAAACAAGAGGCTTCTTAGGGCTGGACGAGGAGGAAGCCTTCATGTGGAGGATGGATTTTGTAACTAAGATGAAGATGGAGATGGGAATGGTGACTGAATACTGGAAGCACATAAAGAGTGAGGCCATAAAAGAGTGAAAGATGCACTGCATATGAGTCACAATAGCCCTTAACACCCTGCATGAAGAAATGGTTCATTGGGATTATCCACCATCACAATGTGATGCTTTTGGAAGAAGCAAACTAGGCATCGAGGCCATGATGTATCTTAGTCATTGCATGATTTTGGTTGTCTAGTCAATGTAGAGGGATTTCATGCAAGATGGGCCTGACTCTGAGACAAGGCAAGTGACTACTTGTTTGGTATGGCTTGAATCAACTTTCATTAAAGATCTTGGGTATCATCAGCCTTGCAAGTTAGAAAGGTGTACTGTCTTATTGTTGAAGACTTTAATGAGCTGATAAGGTCCATTCCATCCAAGTATGAGATTGGGTTTGAGAGGCCCAACTTGGAATTATACAACAAAACAAGAACCCCAGCAAATTCTTTAAAACAATATGCTTGTCATTCCAAGCTTTCCGAGCCATTGAATTACTTATTGTAACCAAGCTACTTGGAGTAGGAGTTCATCCAGCTCCGCTAGTTGGTGTAGGTGTTTTTTGATAGATGATGCCACTTGGAGACTGAGTGTTAATAAGAGACTCCAAGAGGAACCACAACTTATAAGCCACATGCCATCTTGAATGGAGTAGAGTTGCTAGTCACCTTATAAGCCATGTTACACCCATAATGTAGCATGCAACTTGGTATCCTAATTTCGATGATGTGTACTAACCACTTGCATGAGAATGAGCTTGAGTACCTTGTGGGTTGACTCGGAATGGCTATTGTAGCAAGGATAATAAGTGGTTTCCACCTTGTGGATGATCCATGAGCTCAATTATTAGAGAAACCAAGACTTCATTCAAAAAACAGATTCCCTGGTTAGTAAACTTGATTCAGAACCATACCTTTAAATCATATACTCGTAGATTAACTTGGCTATTCTTCAAGAAAAAAGGACATAAAATGCTTTATGACTCAAAGTGCATGTGCATGTGCATAAATGAGAGATGTGACTATCTACAAAAAACCAAAAAGGAAAATTCATCAAGAGTAAGCAAGATGACTACGGAACCTTAGTTTAGATTCATTCTTTTGATAGGATTCAATTATTTTGTGTGGGAGTTCTTTATTGTGTTGTGCATCACAATCCATCATGCACCATATCAATGATTCATCAAGGAGAACATTGTCATGATATTCAAAATGTTCAACTCTTTAAAACAAATTGTTTCAATGGATAGACAAGTAGTGCCAACGAACGTTCACATGCTTCATCTTAGTTCATCAATTCACTCATAGTGACTAACAACATGTTTATTAGTGCTGTAATAAACATGTTATCACCATACAACATATGTAAATGTATGGATTTCAAGTGATATACATTACATAAAACAACTAGAAGCCTACAAAACATCTACAAAATGATGCTCTTTATACATAAACTCTAAAAGAAGAAAGAAATTGTATATAAGAACAAGGTGAAAGATTTCACACTGCCTGCCAAGGAGAGTCTACTTTCCCTCAAATTCTTGCAATAACTATAAAATGAAGTGGGTTCATCTACTTGTTTAGCTCTATGTAACTTGATGATCTAATCAAGGCACTCATCCAAAAAGAAAGCGTAAGTGTACAAAAGCAGAATAGTCCCAAGCATGAGAATATGAAACATCTATGAAATCGGACAAATTCAACACTCTTGTGCATTGCCTCCTTGTGAGCAGGAGTTCCCGCTCAAAAGGGGAGTGAAGAAGTAGATGAATTAGCATTCAGAATAAGAAATTAGATGGAGAAATTCCTGGATGTATTTCTCCTCTAATGGAGCTTTGTCAATCATGAATTATAACAAGAAGACGTTGGGTAATCCTCACAATCTACCGACTCAGAACAAATTTGCAATAGTCACAGCGTGTTGAAGACAGATAAACAAATGCAACTGACAAAAAGGCCGTGAAACTATTATAGCAACTGACTAAGGCCATGAAAAACATTGGGTGCCCATAGAAGCTTACAGTTCGCCATGCTCTGATGGAGGGTACATGGAAAGGAAAAAAACGTATAACGGGTACTAATTTGAAGAAAGCAGGCATGGTGGCAAAGAAGGATGAATCTGAACCCAAAAATGACAAGTGATACAAAGCCCAAAACTATGGTAATCAGTAGGAAGAGGGTGCGAGACGTTGGAAATGATGCAACAACCTATGAAAGAGTTATTCCCACACCTTGAAATAATTTCACTCCTTATGCAAATGCCTTGCACATTCCCCATTTGGTCCTTGGATAGGCCAAAAATGGATCATTGGCCTAGATTTGTAAAAAAACCCAACTTTTTCCATAGACCCTTAGAACTCATTCTTTCAACTTGAGCATAAATGCCACAAAGTGGCATTATATTCCCGAGCGCGCTACATTCCCTCTACTGGCCTTGACTATCAAGGAGCCATAATCTAGCAATCAACCACCTGATGGAGACGAGAAATATTGCTCTCCTCCCGGGCATGCAATGGCTCAACCAATATGTTGGTGGGCCTGTGTAGGTTCTTTTTTGTAGACTCTAGTATTTTGTGGGAACAAATGCCCACGAATGCTTGACGACACTAAGTGATCAAGTGGGAACCTACCCTTTTTTTTTGTTTACCTCACCTTCCCTCAACCCTCACCTGGTCTTATGGTGGGGCTCACAGTCCGGGACTAGAGGGCATAGGGCCCCTAGTCGGTGATAGGAACATGCTCTTAGATAACATTCCCACTCTAGTGAATTCGGCGTTCCAGAATTTGCGATTAGCTTAATTGTCATTTCCATGGTTTGTGCCATAGTTTGAGAAGGTCCCATTACCATTGGGAAAATTGAGCAAAATAAGCATGGAATGCGATTTGACTTGGTTTTCGAGGCATTGGAGCCAAACAAACACATCGACATTAACCTCAAAATCTAGCTGGAGACGACATGAAATTTGTAGAGCAAACAGTGAGTTTCTAGGCCTGTACTGAAGGGCAGGCTGAAACCTTGAATCTGTCCTATAGGGCCAATATCCAGAACTCGAGCGTTGCTTTGGTGGGGTTTGTGTGTGAACGAAACCTTTAGTGGAGGACATCGATTTAGGGTTTGGGGTTGTCTTCATAACTACGTCGTTCTATACAAAATCCCTTTTGCTGCGTTTGACACCGGCTGAGGGTACAGCTTCTCGACTTCAGTCCATACAGTCTTTCGCCATGCCGGAGCACAAGGGAGAGCGCGTCAGGTTCGCTTCTATCGTGCATTGCTAGGTTTAAATCCTTTCCTTTTGTTTTTGGCTTTAAGAGTCTTAGGAAATATCTCCCCTCGCAAATTTTCTGCAAGATTGTAAGCGTTGATTACGTCGTTTCCAGCTTCCATAGTCTGCTTTATGTCCAATGCTGTCCTTATGTTAGCTTCAAGTAGCTCTTTGGTAATTCGTAAGATACATAGCTCAGTTCTTTTATTAAATGTTAGGAAAGAAATCAGCCTGAAGATGAAGGCCTAAAATTGTTCCGTCTACGGTTATACAGATGCCTGTAATTCGTTTTTTCTCATGTTTGGAAGTATCTCTGCAGGCTCTATGTTCGGGGCAGCATCCTCGGGTATAAAAGGTGAGCTACTGGATCCATGAGCCATATTGTTACGCACCTACTTGCAGGGTGTGCCGTTCAAGCTACCGTGTTTTCTAAACGCTAAAGTCTCTTATTTTATAGGTCAAAGTCTAACCAGTACCCGAGTACCTCTCTTCTTCAGATAGAGGGTGTAAACACAACTGAAGAAGTGAATTGGTATCTTGGGAAGAGGATTGCATACGTGTACAAGGCAAGAACAAAAAAGAATGGCACTTTGTATCGTTCGATCTGGGGAAAAGTGACGAAGCCTCATGGCAATAGTGGTGTTGTACGTGCTAAGTTCCGAAAGAACTTGCCTCCTGCCTCTCTGGTATGTACTAGCTGGTCAATGCAACTTGTGTGATAAAGGCTTGTTGGCTCGTTATGATCGTATGGTAAACCTTTCATTGCGTGGGATTTGCAGGGTGGGAAAGTCCGAGTGTTTATGTACCCAAGTCGAATTTGAGTTATTATGAACATGGTTGCAGACCTGTGTGAGTCTTGCAATGAGTGGTGAAGCTGGCATAGAGCACATCTTTTTTGCAGTTTCAAGTGTATTTTCTGCACCACTTGTGTTCACTCCAGTTTCTGATTTATGATTATTCTGGTACAAGTATGAGTTCTTCCACTTCAGTAACGATAACTCTCTATGAATCTTTAGAAAGTTTCACATGTCCCCTGCAGGTGTTCATGGTTACAGCGTTTACTTGGTGCAAATGTTTTCATGTTACATATTGATATCTACTGTCGTTCTGTCTTTAGAAAACTCAGTTTTTTGGAAAGTTCAGGGTTTAAATTAAAGTGTGTAGAAATTTCAGGGTTTAGCAAGTAGCCGCTTTTGACAGCTTGTGTTTCACCACATCAATTGGATTGTTGAGTACAAGCAATCTTGTATCTGTTCACAACACTCTTGGACTTTGGAAAGGTGAAAGCTGCAGCTGCAACATTTTGCTGCAGGTTGTCCCTTTTCCCTACCTCCTGAGTATCAACAGTTTTTGCCTTAGGTTAGGATCTGCTGCCCATCTGCTCCGGGAACATCGAAACCCAGATCACAGCTTATACCTGCGTACTGATAAGAACATAAACATAGCATTGCTGAATAAGTTATTTTTTCTCTCATTCACTCCTAGTTCTGTCTCATGTCTCTTCTGAACCAGCCTCCCCCTTTCTCTCGGCTTTGTTCAGTCAACAAAAAGGTACATAACTTAGGTATAAGTTAGGGTTCTGGTTGAGGTGTTCAATTCTGTAGCTTGCATACCAAATGCAGAATGTGGCCAGAGGTAGTTCAAAAAGTTTCACTTGTTTGGTATCATGATTATTTGTTTGTTTACTCACTTTACCCAATTGAAGGCCCTTCAAAATTTTCATGACTGTTGCATGTATATGCATATGGCATAAATCTCGCTTGGGGTGGAACCCATTAAGTGCAAACATGTTCGAAGTTGGTTGCCCTAGCTTCCGTAAACTTGGCCAACCTCATGTATCTATTGAATAGACTACTATGTATCTATCGAATAGACTACTTTTTTGTCCGATCTCAAGGTAGGATCTTAGAATGGCTTTAATTTAAAGAAATAAAATCAGGGTGGGATCTTAGAATGGCAAAGGCATCGCTTGGCTTGGTGCTTGCACAAAGATATAGCTAGACGAGCGGCCATGTGATGTTGATTGAGTGTCAAAGCATTTGCATGAAGATCCCCCCCTCTCTCTCTCTCTCTCTCTCTCTCTCTCTCTCTCTCTCTCTCTCTCTCTCCCTCTCCCTCTCCCCCTAGATTCGTTTAGCATAATTCAGATTCATTTGTTATATCTATTGATGAATTGGCTTGGCATCAAGTATCCATGGATTCCTATGGATGTTGCAATGTTGACATCATCTTGGGTGGTAATCCATGATGATTGATGTTGCTCCAAGAAAATAAATTTTTATTGCATTTTTGATTAAGTGGCAAAGCATTTGCATGAAGATCCGCCCCCCCCCTCTCTCTCTCTCTCTCTCTCTCTCCAAATCCGTTTAGCATAATTTAGATTCATTTGTTATATCTATGGATGAATTGGCTTGGCATCAAGTATCCATGGGCTCCTATGGATGTTGCAATGTTGACATCATCTTGGGTGGTAATCCACGTAGATTGATGTCGCTCCAAGAAAACACTTCTTTATTGCATTGTTGATGAGTGGCAAAGCATTTGCACGAAGATCCTCCCCCCCCCCCTCTCTCTCTCTCTCTCTCTCTCTCTCTCTCTCTCCAAATTCGTTTAGCATAATTCAGATTCATTTGTTATATCTATTGATGAATTTGCTTGGCATCAAGTATCCATGAGTTCGAATGTTGAAATGTTTTTTTTAAAATAAATGAAGGGGCTTCATGTATTGATAAAAAAAGGTGGTTGATTGACCTTACTAAATTTGGCCCTCTACATCGGGGAGTGATCCTAGGCCCACGTGGCGAACTGCACACTATATCACCCGAAGCTTTTTGTTAACATCAATGATGGCTTGGCTTACTATAGTGAGATCATCATTGCCCACGATCCTATTGAAATCTTGGAGGTAGGTTTGCATGAGGGTTGTAATAGTCGGGGCTTTGGACCCCACTTGGACACTGTGGGAAAACACGAGTTTATTCCTCATCTCCTAGATGCTCATTATCGTGGGTGCCCCTCATGTGGTTGCCAACGTGGATGGGAGCTTCCATGTGTTGCCAAGAAGTGAGATCGCCCAATTGGCACCTATAGAATTGGCTCATGAGCCTTGAGCTTTGCACAGCCTGTTCTACCTTCTTCCACACCTCCTTCACCATCGGGCATTTCCAGAATAAGTGATGGAGGTCCTCCAAAGCCTAACCACCGATGGGCCAAGTGGGATTTTTTTGCACGTGCTTGGCTAGCTTAGGTCTTACGGGCAGCCATTGATTCATCAATTTCCAAAGAAGGAATTTGGCTTTACTGTTGGTGTAGCCTTTCCAAATGCCCAACAGACGGGCTTTCCACCAGACAGGGTTGCGTCTTTGGGGGTGTCGTCGTTGAGCAATCTTCTGTAGAAGGATTTCCACGTGAGCTTGGAAAGCTTGGTTTTCCCTACCACCCACGCTTGCTCTTTTGCGTTTAGGGATATCTCGAAATTTGACGATCAGTTGCTCAGGGTTATTTCTAATGTAGCTCTTACAAGGTCCGCTTCTCCTATCATGTAGATTCTCCTCCTGATGTCGGTCAAGGACTCCCAATCGGCCTTGTGTTGGTCCCAAAGATCTCTCCATCGTCGTAGGCCCTTGTGCAGGTTGTGGGCTCTCTTGATATCGTGTAGGGCGAACACTTCGCCTTCTCTGTTGGGGGCGAAGCTCCACTAGATGCTCTCCTGTAGGCTTCCATTCCCTCGAAGCCCTTTCTTACCCTTCCATTTGAGGAGCGCTCCACAACTCTTCCAGGCTTCAACCAGGCTCGCTATCAGGTCTGAGCCAATCACGTAGAGGGGGGATGCCGAGACCAATTTGTTGTACTAGTGCAGTCCAGGCTAAGTGCCCACACCCCTCCCCTTTACCCTCTCTATAAAGTCTTTGACTATCTTGACCCAAGGGGCCGTATTCGCGAAGAGACGTGTAATCAGTTTCCCGATGAGGGTCGTATTCTTGCGCCTTACATCCGGGAGCCCTAATCCTCTGTGTGCTTTGGGGGCTTTGAGGGGTTCCTAGGGGATGTAATGCATCTTCCTCTGGCTTCTTGATTCTGCCCATAGGAAGCCTCTAAACATTGCCTCAATCTCGAGCCATTGAGGTTTTTTGAAGTGCCAGATGGATGCGATGTACATGGTTGAAGCAGCGAGGATGTATTGGATGACCAGGCAATGTGGATTCTAGTCGAGGGAGACTCCATGCCACGCTCGGGGTTTGGCTCGGACCTTGTCCTTGAACCATTAGAACCTTTGCCTGAGAGTGACATCGACTCCCAGAGGGGCACCTAAATATATGACGATTTCCCCTCTTTGGAGAATCTGGACCCCTACATCCTTCAGCCATTGAGGGGGGAATCATGGGACGATCAGGTAACAAAAGTTTTGGACCAGTTACACCTAGATTGAGAGGTCGTGTAGAACACATTCATCACGTGAAGTAGGGAGGCGACGGCGGTCGGGTCTTCTTGCGTGAGAGATTGTGTCATCGGCAAACAGTTGGGTGCATAGCTGATTGCCCGATGGGAGCCCCACTCCCTTGATCGTCCCCTCCAGCCCCCTAGCTTTGATCATTGATATTAGCGGGACTGTGCAGATTGCGAAGAGAAGCGGTGCTAGGGGGCACCCTTGCCTGACGGATCTCTTCAGCTCAAATCTGCCCATTGCACCGTCGATGCAGAGAATCGTGCCTGCGTGACTCAAAAGGGTCTTTACCATCCTGGAAAAGTTGTGGCCAAACCCAAGACAGTCCAGCGTATTTAGGATAAAATCCCACCTGATTGATCCTGTCGTATGCTTTTTCTAAGGTGATGCTAATCATGATCACCTTCTGGGATGAGGCGGTTGCATAGTCTAGAGCCGCTCCAACATTCAGTATGTTCTCGTAAATGTCCCTGCCTTTCACGAAACGTGTTTGTTCTTTGTCAATGATGGTCAAGCAGATGTCCTTGATTCTGATGGCCAACACCTTGGCCAATATTTTCTAGGAGGTATTTAGCATGGTGATTGGCCTCTAGTCACCCACCTTCAGTAGCGCTTGCCGCTTTGGGAAGAGCTTCATAAGGTCGGAGTTCACGTCCATTGAGAGTGCGCCTTTTGCGACAGCCTCATTCGCCATGTTGGTGAGGTCTGGGCCTATCACGTCCTAGAACGTTCCGAAGAATTCCGCATTCAACCCGTCTAGATTGGGGGCCTTCTCGTTTGCCAGAGAATTAAGAGCTTCTTGTAGTTCGTCCTCGCTAAAGGGTCTGTCCAATCGTCCTCTGAAGAAGTTTGACACGCGAGCATCCACATCCTTTAGTGCTTCTATAATGTTCCCCCGCCAGGCTTCGTCTTGGGTGGCTTCTTCCCCAATCCTTGCACTCAGTCCTTTCTTGAAGACGTCTGCAATTTTCCGGAACTCTGTCACCATCTGGCCCTCCGAGTCCTGCACCTTATCGATCTTCTCTCGCATCCTATTTCTCTTGATTGATTGGAAGGTGGTCTTGGACGGGCAGTCGCCCACCGCCAGCCATAGTTGTCTACTCTTTAGGCGGTGTTTCGGCTTCCAGAACGTCCTTTTCGTGAAGTGTTGCATCCGCTTCTACCAATAGAGAGTGCTGAGGAAGCGACCCTTTGGGGCTTTGCGATTGGCTGCGTGCAGTGCAGCTCTGGCTGACCCAAGGCCATTGTATCTAGCTTTCACGGCGGCTTTGGCGGCTCTATCTTCATCTCTCGCCAGAGTCATAACTCTGCGAATCGCAGCATCCCATTTCTGTGAGCTCTGTGGGGCCCTCTACTGCCTCTAGTCACTCTCTCCTGACCTTCCTGCAGAAGACCTTTGAAGACAGCAGCTTGGTATTAAAGGTGAACAGAATGTCGTAGGACCTGTCAACCTTGCCAGGGACCGAGAATCTCTAGTAGATAGGGGTGTGATCTGATATGGCCGTCGTGTAAATACAGTTGCCGTGCATGGGACTCCTCAGCCACCACCCTTCCTCTGAGGCGTAGAACTGATCAAGTGTCCTTGCCCTGAAATCGTCGCCTTGCCTGTGGTTGTTCCATGTGAAGTCGTGACGCCCCTCTTGCAAGATGTCCTGGGCATCCACCAAGCCGGCTTTACAACATAGTTCCTCCCAGGCTTCCCGCTCGTCGAAGATCAGTGTGCCCTCATGGGATCTGTCTTCCCCGCTCTCCGTGTGGTTCTAGTCGCCCCTGAGGATCCAGTGTTCGCCTTCAATCACGTCACCTAATGTGGACCAGCATTTCGTTCTTTTCAGCCTTGTGTTGGGGGCATACAGACTAACCACATTGTAGGTGAAACCATTTGTGGCGATCTCGACACCCAGGAACCATCCCTTGGGGGATCTACACCTCCTTGAGAAACAAGTGTTTCCTAACCAAGACCGCCACACCCCCCTTCCCCCTTACTGGCGAGTTCACAATGGCGCTATATCCAAGTTGATCATAGGAGAACAAGGAGTCCTCACAACCACACTTAATTTCCTGTAGTAGCACTAAGCTCGGATTGGCTTTGCAAATAGCAGCGAGGCATGCCCTCTGCTTGGCTTTGCTGCAGCATTCCCTCACATTCTCGGATAGAATTTTCATCTCTCCATCCCCAACCCCCGACCTTTTGGATGATTGCACGACACGCATCTTTAAAAAAATTAAACCTATTCTCTTTCCCTTTCCCTGACCCCCTCGCCACATCTTTAATTCTTTTAGACAGACTTCTCGGCTGAGACTGAGTAGGGGGCATGGTGCGTTCTTGAGTGCGCGAGGTCTACTTACCCTCATCCTTTAGCATTCGTTTCCAATGGTTCGCTTTGGGCATTTCCTCTTCTATGGGGGAGCCATCTCTACCGTTTGGCATCCCTTGCAACTGCTCTTGGGACAGCACCGCCACCATATTCTGAGATTGGATAGCCACCTCCGACGTCGATGCGGGCACTTGCGGACATCCCTGAGCTTCATTATGGCTTTCTATCCTCGTCTTCCCCTTCTTACCCACTGTTTTCCATGATTCTTGAGCTGATGGGCTGGGAGAACGTTGGTCCGGAGATGGATTGGTCTCCTCCGCTCGTGTGAGCTAGATTTCCGGTCTCCCCCCTCCGAGCAATCTTTCTCATTCTCTGGGGGACGCTGATTACCGCCCGCTTCGATTGATTCCAAGGGCTTTCCTTTGTCACCTTTTGCCAGGGTGATGTTGGCGGATTTGAGAGGGTAGTTCCTGGCGAAGTGCCCCAGGCGCTCGCATGCATAGCATGCATCTGGGAATGGACTAAACTTGACCTGGAGAGCCACCGGTGGGCGTTCTGGAAACTTGATCGCCAAAAACCCCGGGATTTCTTGCGATCTATCCCAGAGTATCCAAGCTCTTTTCCTGCCCGTCAGAGTTCGAGAAGAGGGGGGGACCTGTAACACCTTACCCAGCGATGACGCCAGAGTCTCAATTTTATCACTCAGCCACGACGGGACGTTGAGGAACTCCACCCAGACTGGGCAGTCGTGCAGCAGGAACTGGTCGATGCTGAAGTCTGGGCTCCACGGGTGGACCAGAACTGGGGCACCTGAAAAGAGGAAGGCTCGGCCCAAATGCTCGCTGCGCAGTGCCTCTGCCATGAACTGCACCAGGTAGAAACCTTTTCCCAGGAATCTAGTTAAGTATACACTGGAGGGGAGATCACATTCATACTGCATGAACTTAGAAAGCTCGTCCTGATCGGGGATGTTGCAATGTTGACATCATCTTGGGTGGTAATGCACGTAGATTGATGTTGCCATGTGATGTTGATTGAGTGGCAAAGCATTTGCATGTAGATCCCCCCCCCCCCCCCCCCCCCCCCCTCTCTCTCTCCAAATCTGTTTAGCATAATTCAGATTCATTTGTTATATCTATTAATGAATTGGCTTGGCATCAAGTATCCATGGGTTCCTATGGATGTTGCAATGTTGACATCATCTTGGGTCGTAATCCACGTAGATTGATGTTGCTCCAAGAAAACACTTTTTTATTGCATAAAAATAATTTTGATAGTATGGAGTTCATCATATTCTTGCTTATAAGCACCGTGCATGGTGCTACTTTAGTGGCTACTTAAGTCTCCAAGTTTTG
Organism: Dipteris shenzhenensis; assembly: GCF_047967505.1. Lineage (NCBI taxonomy): Eukaryota > Viridiplantae > Streptophyta > Polypodiopsida > Gleicheniales > Dipteridaceae > Dipteris > Dipteris shenzhenensis. The sequence goes on from NC_141620.1 coordinate 47,918,516, forward strand.
GTCGAGTCAGTTTGAAAGTTACCTAATTTTGAGTATAAGGCGAGTGGTTTTTCCCCTTGGCCTAGGGTAGCTCTGATTCTCTTGTGATATCCTTATTAAAATGCTTAGGATATAGATTTGTCTTCTTCACAATATTGTCTTCTCTAATCTATTTCTTGGTTTTAGCAATGTCCCAAGTTCTTTAGCCAATGGGGGCTACTCTAGATTGGTTGGGGATTTTACTTCAGAATCCTTGATCTTCATTTTGGCCATCTTTTTTGAATCCCACCTTTGTACTTTTCAACCAAGGTCTACTCAAATAGCAATGGGTAGGCATTTTCTTGATATTAACTTGTTCTATAGAACAACCAAAAATATAAATTTGTATGATTGGACATATTCTAGTCTTACAAAGGTGGACCTCAAAGATCAAATTTACAACAGTTGATCTTAGCTCTTTTGGAAGGGAGGGCCTCAACTAAGTCTCCACAAATCTATGTTGGAAGAAGAGTAGTTCAAAGGAGGGTTGTCTCGAGCTTAAGAAAGGCATCCACCAGGAGGATTCCAAAGATCAGTTTTGAAATTGATCTTGGTTCATTTTAGAGAGGGGGGCTTAATCAAGCCTCTAGAAATCTAAAAATGACCGAGGAAAAGGATATGCCAAAGATGGGCTTTAAGACTGATCTTAGTAACACTTCGCCTCTTTGAAAAAGGATTTATCCAAGGAGAGTCATCTCTATGCAACAAGCTCAAGCGAGGCAAAACAACACCAATGGCAAAAAAATCAGTTTCAAAGCCAATCTTTATAACTCCCTAATCGTAGAGGGTGTGCTCATAGGAAGTACTATTTGGAAGGGGCTAGCTCAACCAATAAGGATATGCCAAGATTAATCTTGGTAATTGACCTTCTCTTCGAAGGAGGGTCTAGCCATGAAGATTCTTCTTTAGGACTCCTTAAGCAATGCTCATAGGAAGTATCATTTGGAAGGGGCTAGCTCAACCAAGTAGGATACCCCAAGATCAATCTTGGTAATTGACCTTCTCTTTGAAGGAGGGCCTAGCCATGAAGTTTCTTCTTTAGGACTCCTTAAGCAAGGCTTAGCTCCACCAACGACTCTTAGTTCGCAAGATCCCCAAGATCGATTTTAAAATTGGTTTTCATGCCATTAATTGTTTTGAAGAAAGTACAAGCCATACATTTTGTTAGGAAACAATTCAAATACCTAGATCATGTCAATCCCAAAATTACATATACAAACACAATATCAATATGCATGTCTACATCCAATATAGTTTAGTCAAGGAGAGTCTTATCTAGGAACACGTTGAAGAGTAGGACCTTCAAAATTAGTACTAAAGTTAATCATGGTTTCATTATCTATTTTGAAGATAGTACAAGCCACATACCCTTGCTAGCAAATAGCTTATTTAAAATTAAACTAGTAGATAATAACTCAAATGTAAACTTTGCTACATACACAACATCAATATGTATGTCCACCTCCACTACCTTTCACGTTAGAACAATTCCAGACAAAATTAATTTTAAAATTGGGTCTTGGTACCACACCTCCTTTAGAGTAGTTCTAGGGAGGGCCTTCTGAAGGGCTTAAGAAGGCTTCTAGGGAGGGGCTTCTCAAAGATTGGTTTCAAGATTGATCTTGGTTCCTTTTGGATGGGGGGCCTCAACACAACCTCCACCCTGTCGAGGCGTAAGGATTCCCCAAGATTGATTTTAAAATGTATCTTAGTAATAAATATTTTCTTTGACGAGTGGTTTAGCCAAGCATACTCTTCTCTAGGATAGGCTCAAGCAAGGCCTTCACTAATGCCTCTTAGTCAGCAAGTTCCCCAAGGTTGGTTTTAAAGCTTATTCAAAAAACCTCACAACATGGTCATGAAAATGACCCCGATGAAGAAATCTAAAGGGGGAAATTCACCTTTATAGCATAGCTTCTTACTCTAAGCATGTCAACTTAAGGGCCACCTAAGTTGTACCCAAGAAGATGAGCACAAAAAGATCCCTCGTCTTCTCTTTGAAAGGAATAAAGGGAATACACAGGGAGGATATAATCCACTCATATCAAGGTGCAAGAGTTAAATATTGAAATTAGTGGAGAGTATGAAGAGCAGAGTGAGTAGAAGAACTCATGAGCATGTCCCCACAAAGGTAGTTACACCTTCTACCATAAGAGGTTTCTCGTATTCACAAGATTGCATTCATCGAAAGGATGAGTGGTCTACCTCATAGCTCTAGAGAATCTTTCACAAGGATGTCACTCCTAGTCATGGTAAGGAGATCGTAAAGCCAAAGGAGGCATAGTCATGATCTCCAAACTCCACTTGGATAACTCCCTCAATTTGCAATGTCAAAAGGGATAAGCAAGGAAGTTTGACATGATGAAAATAATAAACTCCACGAAAGAATCAAGATATTCAATGATGTAAAATTACAGGAATTGCACTATCTCCATAAGCCCAAAAGACAAAGCACCATGTCCTCTATCACCCTAACATAGAATCAACATATTCAATGATGCAAAATTATAGGAGTTGCACTAGCTCCATAAGCCCAAAATACAATTTAAGCGATATGTCCTCTATCGCCCTAACATAGAATCAGCATATTCAATGATGCAAAATTGTAGGAGTTGCACCAGCTCCATAAGCCTAAAAGACAAAGCTGTGGGAGAGGAGAGCACACACAAAAGGGGTAAGGAGACACCAAAATGTGGTGGAGCAAAAGCTACTCCAGCTTATTCCTCTATCATATATATATGAGTATACATGGGCACTGTACAAGTGGGTGGGCACACTGCCCTTTACCCCAACAACCTCCCACTTAAAGGCAGTGTGCCTTTAAGGGAGTATAGTACACATATAATACAATCAGCCATAGGCTGAAAAACAAGATGACCACACCATCATCCTATGCCCATCGGCACTTTACAATGTGCAAAGTGCATAGAGGATAAGCTGCTAGCAGACATCAGGTCTGCAGGATAGAAAATGACAAGCTGTAGATGCCTATCAACCAAGATCTCATGCCAGATCTCACTGGGAGAGTGAACTCTCACCACCACGTGCTCCTGTGCTAAGTCCATAGCACCTGAACTATCACTGTGTAAAGAAAATGTCTCTGTACCACCTATGACCATAAGCACATGCCCTACAATAGACCTCTGCTGGTCTACCCAACCTGCATCACCTGCATGCTGCTCCTGGAAGCATAAGGACCTGATGTCCACAACCGCTTCCCTACTGCCAAAATCTACCATAATCATGCTACCAACTCCCACTGCAACGGAAGCAAGAACTGGAAGTGTAGCCCCAATGGCAAACATGTGAGAACCAAGTCTCAACACAGTCATGGATGCATGAAGTACTATGGCTGCCATATCAACCATAACTTGCTGCTCAACTGATCTGTGATCGTCAAACCTACTGTGTTTCAAGTATGGAGCCAATACAGGCAATGGAGTACTCAGTAACTTCCCCCTCTCCATACTAAAACAACCAAGTATCTGAGAAACATCATCAAGACCATGCAGCTCCCACTGCAAAGCATCCCTGTCCATAAGGAACCATATGGCAAGTAACCTCAGAAGGATAGCGACCTCCTGAATACTGAGACCATAACCTGTCTCACTGCGCATCACATCCTGAGCTCTCATAACGGTATCAAACCTATGAAGCCAAGCTCGAGGGGATTGCTTCTGGCCATGGAGGCACTTACGAAGTAAACATATCAATGATTCCTGCCCATGCGCAATATGACCCGAGTCAATAACTGCAGAAACCACATCTGTCCTGGCATAACCAGCCAATGGATCATACCGGGCATCATTAGCCAAGGTATTCTCCTCACCATGCATAGCCTCATCCTCATCTGCAAGAGGCACTCCGCATCCTGGGAGTAAACTGTAACTGTCCATAGAAGATGCATCAATAATCTCCATAGGAGTATAAACCTGTGGAATACTAGAGACATCTGATCGTCTCTGACCAAAATCAGGAAGTAATCGTGGCTGTCCCAACTTTATAACCTGCTCACCATGGGAAAAACCTCCCACTCCAAGGGATATGGGCTGCCCCTGCAAAGAATTCGGAGGTATCAGTGCACTTACACCCTCCTGGAACACCACTCTCCTGCTATCCACAGTCTTGGGCTGTCTAAACATAGCATCCTCTCTGAAATAGACATTATGGCTGCGTATCAACTCTCTAGTTGAAGAATCCCATAACCTGTAGTCCCTACTGGACTCACTGTATCCAAGAAAGATACACCTCCTCAATCGGGAACCATGAGCATAAGCCTCGCAGCCAAACACACGTAAATGCTCATAACATGGTGCCCTGCCTGTCAAGAAGTCAAATGGCACTCTACCATTTAGAGATCTCCTGGGTGACCTGTTAAGCAAGTATGCAGCTGTCTTACATGCCTCAGCCCAATAGCATTCGGTAAGACCTGCATATCGTAGCATGCTACCAATCCTGTCCAATAGAATCCGATTTATGCCTTCTGCCAAGGCATCATGAGCAGAAAGATGAGGAGTGGTTAACACCCTCCTGATACCAAGTGTATCACATAGATGCTGAAATCTAGGAGAGGTAAACTCTGCATCACCATCAGTCATCAAGCTCAATAGCTTCTTTCCTGACTGATTTTCAGCATTACCCAAGAAGCGCTGAAATGTATCATATACATCATGCTTCTGCCGAATCGGATATACCCATATGTACTTTGTAGCAGCATCAATAAATGTCACAAAGTAAGAGGCGCCACCCAGTGAAACGGTAGGCATAGGCCCACAAACTGCACTATGAACCAACTGCAATGGCTCAACATACCTCTCACTGACTGTCTTCCTCACAAAAGAGGATCCTGACTGCTGATCATCATCACAATCATTACATAAAATTTGAGAGACATCCATAACAGGAATGTATCTCAATGTTGTAAGGGCTTCCATACCTGCAGTAGACATATGTCCAAGTCTGGCATACCATAGACTAACTGATGGCTGCTTACTAATCATAAGCATCTTATCCTGGACACCTGATACATGCAATGCATAAGAGAATCCAACCCGTGATCCCCTAGCCATAACCAGATTGCGTCTAGCAATCTTCCATGCATGATCACCCAAAGAGACATGATAACCTGCCTCAACCAACTGTCCAGTACTGATCTTGCTTGTAGCAAGTCCTGGTATATGTCTAACCCTCTGTAGAACAAGAATAGAGCCACTAGGCATAACAAGGTGGATATCCCCATAACCATAGACATCCATAGAATGATCAATGCCCATCAAACCACTCTCCACAATGCATTCCTGATATGCACTGAATCATGACCTATGAGGGGTCATATGACATGAAGCACATGGATCTAACATCCAATCACCAAGAATGGGTACATCAGTGACCAAGAAGGAGGTGTCGGACATAGACAAAAGAATGCCTTCATCACTGCTACTGTCAGTGGAAACCCTGGCATCCATGCCTTGAAGCTCAACATGCTTCTTCTCCTTCTTCTTGTCATTCTTAACCTTGCTCTTCTTCTTGTATTTTCTCGGCCATTTCCAGCAATACTTTTTCATGTGGCCATACTTTCCACAATAGAAACATCTAACACAAGTCCGAGAGCTAGACTTGCTCCTAGAATTCCCCCTTGAACATGACCTGTTTCTACCAATTGATCGACTTTTGGAGTGCATATCAAGGCTGTATTTCAGCCCATCAGGACATTTCAGCCCATCATGCTGTAACATAACACTATCATGGTCATACATCTGGCATATACGAGTATAAAACTCATATGCATGGTAGTCTATACCCTGTACACCATCCTGTACCTGCAAGTAGACTGACTTCGAGAGTGATGACTGAATGATAGAGCATGCTTGCTCATCCATGTCATCCCAATCACTCTGTTTAATGCTATTAGGCTTGACACCTTTGCATTGAATGGGCTTATGTTGCCTCTTCTGCACTAACACATCATAAATCTGCTCTTTCCAATACTGAAAGTTTGATCCATCCAACCTCTCAATATCAAAGAGGGCACTACCAGCTATAGATGCCATATCTGTGGCACAATAGGTCACAACCAAAGAGCAGTATAGTGCAATAGGCAACCCAAATGACCAAAAAATATAGTGTTGTCCAGACCAATCAGGTCTCCAAATAAACTGGCTGATCCAATGCTCAAAAGCACTCAGCCATAAAGAGGCATAAACAAGTATGTATGCAGCCCAGTCACCTGCCAATGCCTAGCAATCCAAGTAAGAAATGCACTGAATCAAATGAGCAATGCCTGCTCAACCAATGGCAATAGGAGCCCAGCTCAACTATCCATAAACATCAGTGCAGCATCCACCAATGCAAATCCATAATGCATCGAAATGGCATTTACTGCATCACCAATGCATCACCTCAAGCGCGGAATTGTTTGGCAACAAAATCAAGCATTCACCACTTGCCAAATGTGCCAAAGTGACTTGCCAAAATGCCAATAATGCCCTTGGACTGAAGTGAGATTCCAATCACTTTCTGTAATTTACTGTGAGTTCCCAATTCACTGTTGTGCAAGAGAAATTCCTACAACAATACCTCACAGCCACTTTGGGCAAAATAACACGCTGTCCCTGTTTTTGAATAGCGATATCTTTTCACTGAAAGATCGGATGCCAAAGCTGTAAACAGCAAAGTTGTAGCTGGTAGAAAGATCTACAACTTGTCAGTTGATCTCAGGAGCCAAATCCTTGTGGATTCTCAGATATTCTCACCTGAAAAATAGCTTCCTGCACATTGGTCACAAATAGACAGTAGACTGCAACTTTTTTGTGGTTTTGCAGAGGCTGTAACTCCTGCAGCTTATACTGGATCAACTTGCTTCCAAAAGCAAAGTTGTAGTATTTTATGTGAACTACAACTTTCCAGTTCGGCACGAAGTGCAATTCCGCACCAGGAAAGAGATATTCAGTCCTGAAAATGACTGTTTTGTCATAAAAACAGCAACAGCAGCTTCCTTGAATGTTTGCTGCCCTTAACAACACTCATCTGCTCCGGCAAAAAACAGCCCCAAAAAATGGTCAAAATACATCCAGCAGATCACCCAGTATGTCAACTGCAACACCAGCAAAATGGCAAGTACAATGCCCAACCAAATCAGCCCCAAGAATGCTCATAGATCAGCAATTAAATAGCCCAAAGGCACTGGCAAAACAGCCCCGAAATGTGCTCCAAACAATGCTAATCTGACAGGATCTCAATACATCACCATACCACCGTATGTATCCAACATAGGCAAATAACCATGCATCCAACGAACTGTCAATGCATCTCAACCAGGCATGTACCACTATCAAAGCATGTGTCACTGCCACTGCCAAAGTGATGTACCTGCAAGAAAGATATGCAACCCACTGACTAGACAAAGAGAGGCGAGCTCTATGACGGGGGAATGAAAGAGGCCTGGGAGATGATTGTATGGTATGAATGTAGGGTGCTCGAAAAGAAGAGTGCCGATGAAGATCACTTGCTAGCCAAAACCACTCAATTCTATAGTATAACCAATGCCAAAAGCCAGCTACAACGCCACAACCATAGAGTTTTTTGTAGCGACGGGACTATAGCGACATACTCCCAGCAGCGACCACAAGAGGCCTTCATGATTTGCACCTTCAGTTGACATCTTCACGGCTGGAATGACCTCAATGCACGATGCATCCAAAGCCACCATTGGTCAGCCAGCAACGAGCAAACAATATTCGAACAGCCTTGAACTTCTAGCCCACCAAAGCAATGCGCATTTGCAGTTGTCCTCTCCACAATGCCCAACGCAATTGCATATCCCAGGTGCCAGCTGACTAAGCACCAAGTCGAGCTACCTCCATCTTCATGCAACAGGCAACGCATACAATGCCACACCCATCTCCAAGCTCCCGGTAGATCTCTCGAAGCAGTTCCCGTTCTCCTCTCACCGAGCTCCTCGTAGATCGAACGCCATGGGCTCTGATACCAGTTGTGGGAGAGGAGAGCACACACAAAAGAGGTAAGGAGACACCAAAATGTGGTGGAGCAAAAGCTACTGCAGCTTATTCCTCTATCATATATATATGAGTATACATGGGCACTGTACAAGTGGGTGGGCACACTTGGGTGGGCACACTGCCCTTTACCCCAACAAAAGCACTATGTCCTCTATCACCCTAAGCTAGTCAAAATTCCTTCCATTCTTCACTTAAAGGATGTTCATTGGCTCCTTGAGGCCCTCCCCCTAGCTTTTTGAAGTTTTAGCCTCACCTGCTCTCTACATTAGTTGGCATCCAAAGATGACCTCAATGGTTCAAAAATTTTCCCTTCCCATTCCTATAAGAATGTTGGATGTGGATATATTCTTATAACACCTATGCATTGCCTTAGATTTTGGAAAAGAACCACCTATCACTTCCCATAGTCTCTAGTTGTAGCATTTAGAAAAGGGTTGTAGGGCTAAAAAATCGAGAGTGTTGAAAGAGTGGAGATCTAGTCATTCATCAATTGAGAGGGATAAAGTTTCAGAGATCTAATCTAGAAGTTTGAGTCTTGTAACAATAGATGGGAGTGGGAGAGAAGGATTGTGGAAGTACAATGGGATTTGGAGTTAAGGGGAACAATAGATCCGAGAAATGGAGAGTAACAAGAGAGTGTCAGAAATTGCAAGAGATGGAGGAAATGAGAGTAGAATTGGGAGATTATAAGGTAAGAGCATGCATAACTAAAAAGGGACCTTTGCTTGGAGAGTTGTTGTCCTTTTTCTATTGACTATAGCAAGTGACGTCTCTTTAGAACTTGACTTTTCTCTAGAACATGTGCAAGTAAGTCCAAATCTTGTCAAGAGAGTGCTTTGGGATATATTATCCCCAATTAGTCGCTATAGCAAGTGACATTGTCTCAGTAGAACTTGACCTTTCTCTAGAACATGATTTTGCAAGTAAGTCCAAAATTTGTCACAAGAGTGCTTTGGGATATATTGTCCCCAACTGTCCTATCAAATATATCAATTATTCCTCTCAGGATCAAGTTATTACACGCAAAGATTTCTCAACATGTAGCCCCTCCAATCCTAATGATAAGTGGCTACTCAATTATTACGTCAGCCATAATCCCGGGATTGTTTGGTGTGGTTATGGTGAAGCAGGAAACCAGAGGGCTTGACAGTGCTTGCATCAATATGGAGTGCATGGTTAAGGCCTAAAGGGCAGAAAGGTACTAAGGTCCTTTATGGACATGTGGCACTCAGGTGGGCTCCAAGTGGCAAGCACTGGGTTCAGGGGAGATTTCTAGAGACAGGCTCCATAAAGGAGGAAAACTGAGGGAACTCTCGGGGAGTTCACGTACGAAAGCAGAGAGAGCACTCTGGGAATCGTGGCTAGGTGGAAGAATCAAGGATGTGAGCCCTTTTTGTGGGAATGTAACATTGGTATCAAAGCCTCTGAAATTGAGGGCTGCATCATCACGACTCACTAGCTCACTGTGCTGAAGTATTATTCAAGTCTCTAATGAATGTGGATGCCATAGAGGACCGTGCGGACGTATCTGTTGCAACCTAGTACTATGGGCTCGTTTCTCCACATGATGCCTTGTTCGACCCCGTCCCTGGCTTTAGTTTCATGGCACATTAATATACTCGGTAGTCGGTGTCTCTTCTGTTGTTGGCGCTGTGTCTGTTCCGCATTCAGTCCAAGGATTAAGGGACCCCAAGAGCCATACAATCCATCATAGGCTATGGCTCATAGCTACTAGCTTGCTGTTGCTAGTCAGACTATCTGAGGGCACCGCAACCAATTACTGGATGAATTGAAACTGGAGAAGGTCGTCACGCGAGAGTACTTATCAATGTGAGAGCAGGAGTTGTAGGACTGGCAAGAATTCAAAGCAGAGGAAGCTGAAATTGCATGAATGAGCTTGCAAATGGTTGCGCAACAAATCATCACGCAAATCGTCTATTTGTTGACCTGCACGTTGCATAAACACACAAAGTTTTAAGCTTTGTAAAAGCCACGTAATCTAAGGTTTCCAAAACCTTAGAAAAAGCCAACTCAACACCTTTTTCTACCCCTCTTCTTCCTAAGGTTTTAAAACCCGTTTTACCCCCTTGTTCCTCCCAATCTTCTTAACCTCGCCATTTTCAAAGAAGAAGATTGAAGATCGGTTTGAGGAGTTCAAAATGTAAAAGAAGAGGAAACTAAAAGTGGAATTTCAGAGTTCAAGATTGTGAATTAAAAGAGTGCGAGGACAACTCGATTTCAAAGACAAATCCAACGCCTCGAACAAATATCAGGGAAGTGGGTATTACATTTTTCTCTCTGACATAAAGCATTTTGCTTTATAATTTCTGGAAAATACACATCTTTGAAATGACAACTCTAGAAAGGAATGATATAATTAGGGAGACCAAGGAAAGGACTAGAAAGGGAAAAGCAATAGTTGGAGAGGAAATACATGAGGAGGTACAGATTGAAAATTAAGAGGATAACATGGAAATGGAGGACATAGACTACGATGATTATGGAATTCCGTATACGGAATTCACTAAACTAGAAACTCGAACGCAAAATATAGAAACACAGCTAGGAGTTATCAGTGATACATTGAAAACCCTAGCCGAAGCTATAACTAAGATAGTCGATTCTCAATCGGTATCTATTACTGAAGAATCACCGATTCCTCCTAATCAAGTTGAGAGGTTCACCTCTCGACTTAGAGAAACCTTGAACATCCTTAAGGACTTAAAACTACCAATTTTCAATGGGGAAGAAAAGGAGTGTAATAAAGATGAGATTAATACATTCTTGCAAAAGTGGCAACACTTCCACTGACTCAGGAATACAACTCCTAAAAATCAAGTCGTGGAAGCAAGTCTTTCCCTTGGAAATAAAGCTTATAAATGGTGGATGAGCCTCAGGGAGAGTGAAAGAATTCCTAGGTATTGGACTAAGTTTGAACAAGCCTTCCTAAAAGAGTTTTTACCGAAAAATGAATAAGAAAGAGCGTGGGAGGCTTGGGACAATTGCACTATGGGTAAAAACACTCTAGTCCAGTACATAGCGAACTATAGGGAGGCAGTCCTTAAGTTGAAAGGAATTGATGAATTCCAAAAAATAAGGGGTTTCATGAGAGGTCTCAAAGACACTTATAAGGTTGAGGTGAAAAGAAATCTCTCGATGATACGACGGGGAAATTCAGAGTTGGAACTTTAGAGCAAATAGATTTTGTTCCAAAGTTCAATAAATTTTCCAATTTGAAAAGGAAGGGGAACTTTAAGAAGGAGATTCCTCAGGCACCGCCTAAGAAACCTCAAACACAAAATTATCCTCTCTTGAAGAAAGAGGATTATGAAAGGGCCAGGCAAAAAAATCTTTGCTTTAAATGTTTGGGTAAAGACCATGCTGCTTGGAATTGCCCTAAAAATAAACCAGCAGAAGTTAAAGCCCCAAATAGACCTCCACAAAAACAAGTACATGTGGTGCAAGTGTTGCCACTTAATGGTACTGGAAAGTACATTGAGGTAGAGGTCTATCATGAGGATAGCACCCACATGTGCTGTCTATCATCAGCAATGTCGCAGCCCACCTTTGGTCCTCATGATTTAATGAGGATGCATGGAAAAATTAAGGGACGAGGAGTAAAAGTGATGGTCGATGATAGTGCAGCAACACATAATTTCTTGAACTACTCGTTAGTTAAGAAATTAAAATTGCCTGAGAGTCTTAGTGCCCATAAATATGTGGTCTCTTTGGCAAAGGGCAGTAATGAAAAAGTTTGGGACACCATGATACATGGTGTAGAGGTGGATATTCAAGGCTATCAGGATGCCTTGGATTTCCAAATCATGCATCTCGACCGAACAGATGTAGTGCTTGGTCAAGAATGGCTGTATAGGCCTATAGAGGAGTTATCTTAATAACTCCATTATGTTTGAAAAAGAGGGTAGAGTCTTCCAGATTCAAGGAGAACATGATGTGCCTAACTCTCCTCTTATTTGTTCAATGGAATTGGAATGACTACTACACCAAGACGAATGTATATCTTTGTGAACTTACTTTTATTGGTGATTTTATGTCTTCTGCATCGGAAAGAAGTAATGTTGTTTTTGATAATGTTAAAAAGTATAAATCTTCTTTCAATGATTTAATGTTTGAATTTAAAGATGTTTTTTCGTCTGATTTACCTGATGGTTTACCTCCCGAGAGAGAAGTAGATCATAAAATAGGTTTAATTCCTAGGTCTACCCCTATTTGTATACCCCCGTATAGGCTTAGTCAAACAGAGGAACGTGAGGTTGAAAGACAGTTAACAGAATATCTTAGGAAGGGCCAAATCCAACCAAGTAGCTCACCTTGGTCTGCACCAATTTTACTAGTAAAGAAAAAAGATGGTACTATGCATTTATGCATAGATTACCGAGCACTATATAAAATCACCATAAAAAATAAGTATCCTATGCCTTGCATTGATGAGCTCTTTGATCAATTGCAAGGGGCAAAATACTTTACTAAAATAGATTTAAGATCAGGATATCACCAAGTACGAATTAGGGAAGAGGATGTCTCTAAGACATCATTTCGTACGAGGTATGGGCATTATCAATTTAAAGTAATGCCATTTGGATTAACAAATGCTCCAACAACTTTCATGACACTTATGAATAGTGTCTTAAGGCCAAATCTAGGGAAATTTGCTATAGTATTTTTAGACGATATCCTTATTTATAGTAAAACCAGAAAAAAGCATTTGGAACATTTGCGAAAAGTGTTCCAGCTGCTTAGAGATAATTCACTCTTTGCTAAAGAATCCAAATGTGAATTCTTTGCAAAAGAAATGAAATACTTGGGACATAAGAAGGGGTTCATATGGACCCTGACAAAGTAAGGGCCATATTGGAATGGCCACATCCTACAAATCTAGAAGAATTACATATATTCTTAGGTTTGTCAGGATTCTACAGGAGATTCATCTAGGATTACGCTAGGATTGTTGTTCCGATGACAAACCAGCTTAAGGGGAAGGGAAGCACCTTCATATGGGATGAACCTCAAAAGAGAAATTAAAGGTAGCTATAGCGGTAGCTCCTGTCTTAAAAGTAGTGGATTTCAATGAACCATTCATGGTTAAGACAAATGCCAATGATTTTGCTAGTTGGGCAGTACTTATACAAAAAGGTTAACCAGTGGCTTTTGAAAGCAAAAAGTTAGATCGTGCCCAACGGAATTACTCGGCACATGAGAAGGAACTATATGCTATAGTCTATGCTTTAAAAAAGTGGAGGCACTACTTATATGGTGCAAAATTTGAGATCATCTTTGATCAGGAGAGCATCAAGTGGATTTGTAATTCAGCCAGAGCTTAAAGGTAGAAAAGCTAGATGGGCTGAGTTAATGCAAGAGTTTGATATACAATTGACATATAGGAAAGGGAAGTCAATGTGGTAGCAGACTCTCTTAGCCGAATGCCAATTGTTAATGAATTGAGTTTTACTCAATTTCATAATGATTTCCTAGAGTCCTTAAAGGGGAAATGTGAGTTTGATCCACACTTCTCTAAAATATGGAAAGCAATTAAAAATAGGGATCTAACTAATTGAGAGGCTTTCACTAAGGAGTCGCATGGAAATGGCGACACAGCACAGGTTGGTGATAAAGGAATCAAGTGGAAAAAATATACTATTGAAGATGGCTACTTGCTCTACAAGGGTAGAGTATGTGTTTCGGATAATAATGACATTAGGCACCAAATTCTTTTTGAATGTCATGATAGTCCGAGTGCTAGAGACTCGGGAATTCAGAAGACATATGTGCTTCTGAAAAGACAATTCTTTTAGCCTAGAATAGGTAAGGATGTCCAAGATTATGTATTGAAGTGCCAAAAATTTCAGGTCAATAAGGATGAATGCCTTAAGGTAGGAGGTCTCCTACACCCATTGGAGATTCTATCTAGCAAATGGGAAAGCATCTCCATGGATTTCATTGTAGGATTCCCTAGGACACAGAGGGGGCACAACTTTGTGTGGGTAATTGTAGATCGGTTGACCAAGATGGCTCATTTCATTCCTGTCAGTGAAGATGTTTAAACTTCAGAATTAGCCAGGCTATTTGTGGAGCATATCTATAGACTGTATGGGCTACTAGCCGGTATTGTTAGTGACTGGGATAGCAAATTTAATGGCCATTTTTGGAGGGCTGTGTCATGCAGACTCCTAAAATGAGGACTATGGATAAAGAGGTTTATAGCATATTAGGTTCTAGGGAAGTCCTCTAAATCTGATATTACAATGGGAGGCTCAAATGGTTTACTCGGTCCTAGTGTTAAGAAAAATTAAAATGAGGAGGGAGAGTTGGAGTTAGCCAAGGAAAGGTTTATAAATGAAAGTGAAAATAGCTTTGAGAATCACAAGACACTCATCATGACCCCTCTGATGTCAACCAAGTCACCTTGCAATCAAACTCATGCCTTGGAGATATTGGTGTAGAACCACTTATTGTTTCGCATGTAGAGGAGTGCCTTGGGATACCATGGTTTGAATGGCCCCAGACCTTGATAAGGCTATTAGGTTGTGTACCTATTGTGTACACTTTGTTGGTGAAGATTTTCTTTCCATGGTAGCAACCTTTTGTTAAGGTCTCTAGTATCTTCCATTTACAGTAGGTTCTTGTGGATCTACTCCATTTTTAGGAGTAAGTTATTGTGGGTCTACTTCTTTGGAGTTGGACAAAAAGAGTTGCCTTGCCCTTTGTGGAACTTGCAGTAGGTTCTTGTGTCACTACTCCCTTTTTAAGAGCATGTTTTTGTGTTGCTATTGCTGGTGTATTCTTGGTTTTTAATGTTGTAAGCTCGAACTATTAGGATCTCCACTTTGATTTATGTGGCTCTAGTGGCATGAAGTTGACCATGATGCAAGCGCGAGAAGGTGGGCTACCGCATTGATGATGCTTAGGGATTCACATTTGAGTGTTATCATCGAAATGTCTTCTTGATCCCAACCTTCTTGTGCCTTTGTCCATTATAGCCTCTCACATGTTAAAACTTCATTATATCATCATAATAAAGTGAGATATGTTCTTTGTAGCAAATGTGAGTAGGACCACAATGTCTTAAAGATCTTTTGTTTTTATTGAGCCCAAGTTTCTTCTGAGAAATTTGCCAATATGAAAATACTTAACCATTCTCTTTGGAAGGTCTCTTATGTGACTTCCACTATGGCTAGCATGGTTGGTGTGACATGTGTAGTTGTCACAAAGCTTGATGTTGAATTTCTTGCTAAGGAAGGTTCTTATATAGCTTCCAAAGTAGATTCTATTCTTTTCATGGCAGGTTCTTGTGTTACTATCTCTTTTTTGGAGACAAGTTCTTGTGTAACTTCCATTTGCCTGAAGATGATGTAGTGAATTCAAAATCATTTTAGTAGACTAGGTGGTCGAGTAGGTCCTTTGCAACTGTCTCTCTTTTTGAGACCGGTTCTTGTGTAACCACATGATAGCAGGTAGAGCATGTTCTTTGTGTGTCATTTTTTTTGGCACTTTTCCCTTGTCCTTGCGATGAGCAGTTTCTTGTGGTTCTACCTTTT
Organism: Dipteris shenzhenensis; assembly: GCF_047967505.1. Lineage (NCBI taxonomy): Eukaryota > Viridiplantae > Streptophyta > Polypodiopsida > Gleicheniales > Dipteridaceae > Dipteris > Dipteris shenzhenensis. The sequence continues at coordinate 47,934,108 of NC_141620.1, forward strand.
TCAAGGTAGGTTCTTATGGTTTTGCTCTCCAATCTTTGTCTTGATTTTTCATAATCAGTAGGATTGAATTTGATTGTTGCCTCTCATTTGTTGATGATGATGATGTTAAAGGCTTTGGCCTCCATTCTTTCTTATGCTCTTTATTGAGCACATTATTGTTGCTTGAAGATGTTGGAGGTGTTCTTGTTACATGTAGTACCTTGGGTACCCAAATATAAGTGTTTCCAAGGTAATATCCCTGGGCCTCTAGTAATCTAGTGGGAACCCAATGGTATTATACTGGATGGCATTGTTGTGCTCTTCGATGACAGGGTTTGTTCTCTATATGAAGGGGTGGCTTTTGATGTCGAGGTTTTGTCGAAACCTAAATGTATGATTCACCTTCAAAGTACCCTTGGGCCTCTAGGATATTCTTTTGGACCCACACTTTTTTACTTGCTCTTCTTGTTTTGTCGTCTTTGTTGGTGAAGCTCTTGTAGAGGTTGAGAGGTGAAAGTAGATGTTGATGTTGATGCTTGAACATTGGTCTAGTTGGTGTGATTAGTACATCTTAATGGGTTGATTAATCACCAAACAACCCTTTGTGAGTGTCTTGGATCCAGCTTTTACCAAGAATCATGGCGGCTTCCATTAAGGTACTTGCAGGAGTTACAAAAACCTTGCAAGGCACAATGTGATTGTCCATGGAAACATTTGATTAAGTACCTCCTATGGATTGAATTTCAAAATCACATACTTGAAAGAGTACCTGGCTCAGAGTTTTAATGTGTCCCAGAAGATGAGATTATTGCTTGCTCATCCATCTCTACCATGGTCTGCATTTGGCAATGTTGCACCTATTGATGTTAGCTCTATAAAGTGGAGATGGAGTAATATCTGCCTCCTTAGTATCAATGGCATTATCAATTGCAGGTTCAATTTGATTAGATAAAACTAATCTTATGGTGTAAAAAGGTGTAATGGTGGTAGGTTTATCATTGTTAAGGTACATAAATTGAGTTCCTTCAGTATTTAGCAGATCTATTGTGGCCAATGTATGCATCCAATTTAGTGAGTCTTCTAATTTGGGTAAAGGATCACACCAAGAGTCTTCAAGACTCTTTTGTGGTCCTCTTCCTTATGAGCATTGAATACATTTACCAATGTTAACCTATTGGGGATGTCAGATTCAGGTGTGAATAGATTCCCAGACATAGGGTGAGCTTCCAAGTTTGGAGATCCACCATCATGACTTCCTCATCCTTACATAAATATATTCTATTTGAGCCCCAGAAATCTTGTAGCTTGCATGAAAGTTCTACCTAATATGATGTCATAGCCATGTGGTTGGTTGTCCATTATAACAAACCACACTTGGTAGGTCATACGAAAAATTTTAACCTTGATGTCTCTTAGAACTCCTACTATTGGGGGTTATTGCTCCATCAAATAATTTAACTATGAGGTTTGTGTGCTATCTATCTTAGGTCATCCCCACTTGGCCCAGCACTGCTTAGTGACTATGCTTACGGTTCCTCCTCCTTCCAAAATTGCAGTCATGCTCTTACTGAAGCTATCATCAGCACCAACTATGCAACTAAAATTTTCATTTATATGTGTATGTGCATCTTTATTAATATATAAAAAGGATTCCAAGCCCTCATATTAAATGCCATGGTGAATGCTAAAAAAATGGACGCATGAGCACCATGCCACTTCCATGTGCCATTTGAGCAATCTTTCTAGGGAATACCCCAAAGCACAGGAAGGGTCACACTGGGATAGGAGATGGGAAGTACTGCGTTGGTGTTGTCACTTTCGAAGTACTGGCCCAATTTGTTAACGGGCACCTTGGGAAAGTTTTGGTGGTGATTTGGGGGGTTTGACATCTTAGAATCAGTGGACTCAGGAGCTAATATTTGCCCATTCAATCTAAGAGGTCTCTCCATAGAGTTAGATTACCATATAATGTCGTGATGGGCATCTTGATCTTAGTTGACAAGAATGCAGCTAGTTTGGCTACATCTCGGGGTTGTGTGGTTGGCTCACCACCCACCAACTGACTATATCTCTTAAAACTTGTAAAAGGACATATTGTCCTCTTCTCTTGCTTGGTGCCATGCAAGGTCCTCCTCAAACATCTTATGCCTTAGGAGTGAACGTCATGTCGATGAACCTTGTGATTGCTCCTCATCTACTCTTTCGAGTATGCAAGCAAACTTTGCTTGGCAGTCATGTAGCTATTGTGCCTCGATGAGGCAGCGTTTCTCAATGACAAGGTCTAGGTATTCACCCTAACCTTTACGAGTCATAGGTTTCCTATGATTCAATGCTCCCCAAGTGTCATTGTGTCATCCTTGCCTTTTGGTGGTTGATAGAATTGGTTACCAGTGAGGAAGTATGACTAGAAGAGGATCAGGTGGAAAAGGTGGCTGTAGCATCATCAGACCTATTTTGGATAATCACCTTGTTGAAACATTTTCCCACCTTAATTGCACCCTTGTTGTTTACCTCTCTAGGTTGGGATGTAGTAGCCTTATCTCTTTGGACTGCTTATGAAGTTCCTTGCTGAATGCCTTAGCCTAGGATCTTCTAATTACATTTAAGAATATAGAGGACACTTGGCCTCTCTCAATGCTAGGAAGATTGAGAGTTGCATTCTTAGGTGTAGTAGTTGGTGCTTCAGGTCTTAGCATTGAGCAATCCTTCCCTGAACCACTATCCAACCTTGCTATCCAGGCTCAATCCAAAGGCATTGATTTTATCTAGGTCTCCATTACCTCAAAGGTTTCACAAATCTGTTCAAATCGCTCAACATGAGATACTAGATCTTCGTCACATAAGAATTTAGTGATTAGCTTTGAGAAGCAACTTTCTAACACAGTGACCTGATCAACACAGCCACTTGCTAACATAGCGACTTGCTTAACTTCCTAGCACAGTGACTTGATTAACGCAGTGACTTGCTAACACAATGACTTCATTAATGCAGTGACTTGATAACACGATGGGCTTGGAATCGCTGCTTTAACACTAACGTGACAAGTTGGCATTTGTCAGTGCATTTAATGCCACTTGGCAGGTGAGTGAAGTAGGTGAGGTAGATGGTGTCAACATTTAATGCAACAGGTCACTGGGTTATTAATTGACTGTTGCATTATCATAGTAGCGATGAGATGGGAGGACTCATCACATTAAGCTTAATGCAGTAACACACAGGCACGTAGTTTTATCGACTGATTTTTTGGCATTTCCTTGATTTCTAGAGTTTTGGTTTAGGACTTTTTATGTGTGGGGGGTGCTATACTACCTGATCCAACTACTCAATGCAAGAAACAACAAGAATAAACAACTTTTGAAGGACAAATGGGGTGTTTTGCAAAAAGTGATAGTTTTTCCTTTTAAACGACTTTGAAAATCACTCCTAGAATCATTTTTTATGGGATTTGCTATCACACACACCTTAGCAAACACTTGATCTACCTTTCTACAAACTTTGAGCACTAAAAGACACAAAAATCACTCCAAATGACTTTCAATACCTCTCTTTCACTCACACCTTCCTATACACCAAAAACTAATAGCTTTTCTCTACAATACTCATCATTGGGCAATGGGTGGGTAGCAAGAGAGGCAAATACAATGCAAAAGTGCACCTGGAACTCCTCGGTAATTGTGCCAAAAATGTGTAGTTCAGTGGTGAATCACGTGTCATGGGGATGTTATAGGAACGCCAATGGAGTGCTCCTCCAAGCTACTTTGGGTTGATAGTAATGCATGCAAATGCCATCCACTAGTATCAATCTAGTGACTTGCCATTGTAAATCCATAAGGAGAAGAAGAGGGAGAGGAGAGGGAAGTGAAGAACGGAGAGGAGGAGGAGAAGCAGAAGGGAAGAGGAGAAGATAACGTGGCACTCATGAAAGTCACTACGAGGGAACAAGAGACAACTCCAAAGAGGAGGAGGAAAGCTTGTATTCGAACGTGTGCAATGAACCAACCAGTGATGACCAAAGTCAACTACTTGGCCTTTTATACATGCCACCTTTTAATGGGAGGGTGAACTCTATTCCTTCTATACCACTTTCTTTTCTCATTCTTTACGACCATCTTGGGCCCATTTGGCTCCAAGGCATAATCCTAGCTCTATGGACTTGACAGTATCCATCAAACGTCATTGCCAACTAATGTAGTTAACAAACCTGTACCTTAGATATGATTGTTAGTCTTGGTTCATATGTGGAAGCTACAAACATTGGTTACTAGTCTAAGGAGATTTATTCTATTAAAGTTGTGCATTTTGAATGCGAGCTTGAAAAGATCAACCTTAGAAAGCATGAAGCTTTTCATTCAGCTATTGCTGATAGGAATTATAAATGGGCATCGATCGATTTTTCCCATAAAATCTTGCTTAGTGAATATAATAGATTGCTTGATTGTGGCTTCTTTATGCTTTTCTTAGGAAGGGTGCCAAGTGAAGATGAGTTCGCACGATGGTTTGTAGCTGCTTATCAGAGAAAATGTTTGCTGGTTGACTATCACTTCATTTTTCCAAGCCTCAGTGCGTTCTTTGGGAGAGCATGATTGGGTTTTTTCAAGTTCTGTTGGATATCACAGTGACTTGGTCCATACCATTCCATGGAGTGCTTCATTCACTCCTAACAAAGTGCAACAATATGAATGCCCACTCTGGGTGCATTTGTCAAATATCAATGAACTATTGGTTCATGAGGTTGAGAAGGTTGCTTCTTTGTTAGGGAGAATGCCCTATATCCTACCTTTACAGCCCAAGTAGTCTTCATCGAAAGCTTGTATACTGTGGGACATGCCCTTGGGTATGTTGGTCATTTTACTAGGGATTTCCTGACAAAGAATGGTTTGCTGTGTGATAGATCTGCTTCTTATGCTGGTGCTCTTACCGCCATGAGCAAGGGGGAGTAGAAGGATGATAATTGCATGGCTCAAGAAATTTGCAAGGAAAATATTAATGAGCAAAGCACTGCTCCTCTTGAGCAAAAGATTGGCTCATCTGCTTAGATGGTTCATCCAATAAAAATCTAAAGCATGATGGTGAGACTAACAGAAAGAAGATTATATGATCCGATAGTGAGTCAATTCCTGTTGATAGTGGCAACACAAGTGGTTGGAAGGAAACTACTACTCAATGATCCAAAGCTAATGTCCATGCAAAGGGAGCCTACCAAATTATCTGGTAATAAGCAAGAGTCCTTTAGAGCAATCAAAGGAAGGGCATGCAAAGGTAGGCCTTGGTTAATATTTATGTTGCACGTGGTGAGGACATGGATCAAGAAATATTCCACCTGTTGAATAGGCATGTCGATGCTACTCGTGATAAGGCCCTGATATTGCCATGATGGCATGGAATGTGAGGGATATATGCTCTAGCTGGAAGCAAAAAAAAGTAAGGAAGATCGTGCGCACTTGTAATCCAGAGTTACACCTCATGAACTTAAATTAGGTGATAACAACATTGAAGGTATCAAGTGTTTAGTAACTATCCAATTCATGGTAAAGTGAGGATTGCTCTACTAATTAAATCATCTTTGAATCCTTCCTTTACATGTTTAGGAGCATAGAGTGAATTTCTGCTTACTGAGGTTAGCTATCAGGGTACTTCTTTTCGTGTTATATCTATTTATGTGCCAAATCAACTAATAATTCAGGTTGATTTGCAGGTTAAGCTTAGGCAAGTTCTTGAAGGCAAGTGGGTTGTCTACTTAGGAGACTGGAATGGTGTTTATGATGGAAATGATCACTTGCACAGTGGTGTAGAAATGTCAATGCAAGAAGAAGCAGTTTGGAATAGCTTTATGTCTACATGTTCCCTTGTTGATTGGATAGATTTTGATTCAATGAGGTGCATTAAGTCATTTACTTAGCATAACCAACATTTGGATTCTACCTAGCAAGCTACTCATTTGGATTAAATATATTTTTTGAGCGAGCTTGTTGGATTGCTCCAGTTCTGCAAGGTAGCATTTTGTCATACGCTGTTTCATCAGACCACCTTCCTTTGTTGGTGAAGTTTGATTCAACTATAGCTACCGTTTCAGCAAAAGGATGGATTCCCTTGAAGTTCAACACTTCTTTCTTGGTTTCAAAGGATTTTGATGACATGATTCAGCATTTGTGGCACAATACTCATAAGAAGTTTGTACATTAGTTGGAGGGATGGGATGCATATACAGTTGAATCAGTCACCAGTGTCACTAAATCTTTTGATAGGAAGAGAGCCAGACGGTTGTGTTCAGTGGAGAAAACTACTTGTTGGCTTTCATGTGTTTGCTTAATGCTCTTGAATGTTGTCACGGGGACCTAGTTCTTCCTTCTCTATTGAATGATATTGAAAATTTTTAAAGGTTTGACATTTGAAATTAGTAGTTGCTAAATTGCAAGTAGGAATTAGATGGTTAGATGAAGGGGATTGCCCTTCAACCTTCTTCTTTAAACCAATCGGAGATAAAAATTTGAAGGAAAACATTTCTATGGATTATGATAGCAATGGTAACAATTTATGGTGACTATGAGATTGCAAAGGTCCTCTTCTCTCACCTTGCAAGTGTTGCAAGAATAGAACCGACTTTGCATACTATGATAGCTGACTCACAAACTTTTTTAGTGAATCTTCAAGACATTGTTTTTCCTCATGAATCCCTATAGTTATAACATCATTTTTCACATTATGAGATCAGGTTTATTGTTATGTCTATGGCTAAGGGAAAGGCCTTTGGCTCAGATGGAATTCCAATAGATTTTTTTCAACATTACTGGCACTTGTGTGGTATTAATTTACCCCTTTGATTAGTTGGTCATTTCAAACAGGAAGTTTACCTTGAAGTCTCAACACTGGTGCGATAAAATTAATTCCAAAGAATCACAATAACATCCTCTTTCTTTTCTTAATTGCATCTATAAGATCATGGCCAACGCAATGGTAAACCGAGTTAAATTTATTCTATCTAGAATAATTCATCCAAGACAATATGGATTCATATAAGGAGGAAATATACATGATGCTATTCTGAATATCCTGCTAGCAATTGATTACGCTATCTTGCAAACTCAGAGGTTTGTGATGCTCAACTTAGATTTAGAAAAGGCTTAACATAGGATAAGCTGGGACTTTATTCTCAACACTATGGAAAAAGCTTGCATTTGGAACTGGTTCTATAGGATGACTCGTAAACTTTTTTCAAATGCTTTTGCTTTGTTGGCTCTAAAAGGTTATCATTATTTTATTAGCAGCTTGGAGGAAAATATTCTAAATTTGCTAAATGTTTTTAAAAAGTTTTCTATCGTCTTTGGTTCTAATATTAATGGATCAAAGATTACAGCTTTATGGATTAGATGGAATGAAATGCCAAATTGTTGCAATAGATTTGGTTTCAAACAGATCCAGGAGAGGTAATAAGATATTTGGACTATCCTGTTGGGATTACTCTCTCTCTTAAAGACAAGCTAGACTAGTGCATGGAAAAATTAGTAGAAAATTTTGTAAGTTGAAAATACAAAAAACTTTCATTTATAGGTTGAGTTGTTGTGGCTAAGCATATTATTGTCATTTTCCAGTAGTATTGTCCTTCCCTTTCTCTAAACAATCTTTCAAAAAAATTGATGGTGCATTTGTGATTTCCTATGGAAAAATCAATGGCATTCTATCCCATGGGATATTATAGTTGCTCCTAATCAAAATGGAGGACTTGGAGTGGAGATAATGAAATCTAAATGTGATAATCTTTGTTCCAAGTGGTTACTTAAACTGGGATGCAGACAATTCTAGGCAAGATTTCTCGCCACTAGATTTATTGTAATGTTGCTAGTGGGATCAAAGGAACTAATACTCTATGGTAAGATCTGATCTTTGTTGGTGCATAGATGTTATGTACATATTGTACATTTGGATATAGAGGAGTGTAGAGAAGATGACTTGGCATCTTTAAAGGATGGATATAAATGAGTACAATCTCCTTGTGTGGTGATATGAAGTAGAAGGATGAATGGCTTGTAATGAGAATGGCATCCCTCCATAATGAAGTAGAGTTTTCCATGAGCATTGTTGTGAATCTCCTTCTCCTATTGCCTATTAATTTTGGTATCAAAGCCAATGAAGACCTTGTAGATCCTTGAATGAGAGCTAGAGTTTGAAGGTTTAGCATGCTTGCATTGCTTGTAGGAAAGTAGCTATAGTGTTATTGGAACTTGGAGCTATTCATGTAGAGATTGAAGGAAGTAGGTTGGGAAGGCCAAAAGAGAAGAAGAGGGAGAAAAGGATGAGAAAAGAGAAAAAATGTGGAAGAGCTTGAGAGGCATCCAAGTTTGTGAGCTATGAGAAAAGAGGAACAAAGCTTGAACCATCTCTGCAAGTCCAAATTTCATTTGAATTGCTATCTGTACACCTCTACACTACCAGTCGCTAGCTTTTTTCATTTTTTGCTCACTTGTTCCTGACTACTAGATTTATGAAAACAACCTTATCTGACTTGAAAATATGGCCGAAAGAGACAAATATGATGCTATCCATGTGATCCTGCTCTAATTTCATGAGCACACCTCCAAGATCAAAGCAGCCACCACCACTAACTTTGTTGTAGTGGACGTGTATCCTCTTTAACTATAGATTTAGAATCCACAAGGTATGCGCTAGGGATATTGGTGCCATGCACATTGCACATCACTTTTTAGAACGTAGCATAGATCTGGTTGTCATAGTGTACACCTTGGTGGATGTGCACTGAGAAGAAGGGGTTGAGAAAGAGAGAGTGGAGGAAGAGGGGAGAAGGGAAGGGGTGGAGAAGGAGACAAAGGTGAAGGGGAATCATGGCAAACACCAAAGGCAAACAAGGAGAGCGAGAAAACCTCCATCTCAACACATGAGCAAGAAGAGCTCTTGTATTTCTCAAAGGTTGCATACAACAATGAAGATCAAAGTCAACCATGTGGCCTTTTATACATGTCACCTTTTGAAGGGAGGGCCAACCCTATTCCTTGTACCACTCTCTTTCTCTCTTTTGTTACAACTATTTGGGCCCATATGGCACCAAGGTATATGTTGATTCTCACAACCTTCTCTTTGTCTTCAAATGGCTCTTGTGTTATCCATATATGGGATCCAAATGGCTGTTGTGTTATCCTTGCCAATTTGGGTGATCCCATTGACTACTTTGAAACTCCTCGGATCAGCCATGGTACAGTGAGTGAGTGGAGAGGACCATCTGGAGTACTATGTAGTGGTCCAATTGTCATGGGGTGATCCATGTGAAATAAGGCCGGTACTTCCAAAAGTGGGTGGCATGCATGTCCTCGAACATTTGAATGTAATGGCCATGGAGATTTCGAACCCGAAGGTATAGGTGCAAGTATTGGAATTGGGAGGTGTTGAGAGTTCATGCTCAACATCATGTGATCATGTGTGCATAGCAGCGATCATATGTGCATAGCACTAACCCAATAGAGTGCTATAAAGGAAAGGGTTAGATCCCATAACCCTAACCCTAAATGGGTTTGTATATATTCTATTTTTCCAACTAACTCTAGTGTACAGCTAGTCATTTGTGGTGTGCTCTCTAGCTGTGCCCTCTCTCCTCATCTCCACTCTTCTCCTCTCCCCTCTTCATATTTTGTCATGGTATCAGAGCTCCCTTGCCTTCTGCTAAGGCATTGCGATCCGTGTGATAGAGAGTGATAGATTGAGAGTGATTGAGCTTCATGCTTTCATTCTGTTGATGAAAGATTTCCATTCATTGAGAGAGAAAGTCTTCATCCACTACTCTTTTGTGTGAGAGAGTTCTTTCGATTCATTGCTTCGAGAGAGAGTATTGAGAAAGGTTTGCATTGAGAGAGAGAGAGAGAGAGATCTTGTTGCTATGAGAGAGAGATTCTTATTTTGAAAGAGGGAACTACCCATGTTTGAGAGACACTGAGAAAGAGCTAGGTCTCTCTTCAGAAAAAAAGTGACCTCCAAAGCCCCTCAGCCAACCGAGCTCCAAAGAGCTTAACACTTCTAGCAAGCAATTGAATGAAACTACTGCAGTACTACTACAAGACTAGCAACTCCTATCTATAATAGCCGCTCCTACAATTGCTCCTACAAGCTTCGCTCTAGCAACTAAGGGATCTAAGGCTCCCTACATCCATAGAGCTACAACCAAGTGCTCCACAGCCAGGCTCCAAGCTAAGATGGCTCTAGCAAACGCACAAGGAATAGCAACTCCTACAAGGCCTCAACGAGCTACAGATGATGCTACATATGTCAATAACTATAGACAACTGTCATCTCTCTGACAGTGCCTCAGCCTTCCTGTAGAGCATCATAACTGAAGAAGAAGGCTAGCTACTTGTGTTTGCTCTTGCTGAGTCTCTGGCAAGTGGTTGATCTTTCGTGCAGCGGCCATATCTCTGATAGGCTGCTTGTGTTTGCTTGTTGAGCATCGTAGCTAAAGAAGGAGGCCATAGCTAGGAAGTCTACCAACAACCATAGTGCAAATCTCCATCAACAACTAAGGCTCTAATAGCCATAGCCTTCTGTGGTTGCTCACGTAACAACAGCTGCTCTTCTAGCAGCTCTGCATTGCTACCTCCTGTGCTCCTAAACAGAGTCCAATGAGGTGCCTTCAACACCTTTAACAAAGGCAAAGCCTATAGACTCCAAGCACGCCCGTGACCAGCCTCTCCAACCGGGTCCTCAAATAGCCACGCCACCTCGTGACTCTGCTCCACAACAAAAGCCTACGGCTCTAGCCGGCCATGCAACTCCAAAGCTCAAATAAGCAGCTCCTTCAAGAGACATGAGGCTTCTTCCACAAAGTCTCCACAGGCTACGCAATCGATAAGCACACAGCCCCCGTGAATCCAATGCAATCCGAGGATAGTAGGAGCAATGGCTACACAAATGTAGCTTGCCAACGAACCCCACAACCTCAACGGAGAAGATGACAGAATCTTGAAGATTTTTGTAGCCCTCGTTGTGACATGTGGCAGTAGCCTTATCCTAAGGGAATCACACCCAAGGGCTTGGTTAAGGACCAAGCATGTGGCACCCTATCCACATTGCCACATCATCAGTGGCTAGTCAAGTGCCACATCATCATAACCCAACTGACATGTGGTAGTCGACTGCCACATCAGCAACCTTATCGTGCCACATCATTAAGGTAGTCACCGACTGCCACATCACTCAAGCCATGTTAGCCTGCCAGCTCATCAACCACGTCATCTCAGTGACACATCAGCTACCATGTCACCCTTGCTAGCTCAGCTACCATGTCATCTACCATTTCATCAGTGACACATTACCTGCCACATCATTTGCCATGTCAACATTGCCATGTCATTTGTTGACATCATCATCTGTGCCACTTTAGCTGTCCAGTCAGCACACTGACCTGTGTAGGCACACACAGTGCTTCACAGTCACTGCATGTGACCACTCCTGCCACCTCAGCACAACACTCCATAAGCACACCTCTTGCTAGGCATAGTGCCACATCATGATTGCATGTGACCCACAGTCACACATCATCATTGAGCACCATTTGCACTCCTTTAGCCCCTCCACCTAGATCAAGTCATTTCTCTTGATCCAGGAAGAATTTGAGGGTGCTCCAAAAAGGAAAGTTGCTCAATTTTTTGTGCTCTATGTGCTTATCACATCGCGCACACATTTTGGTGCAAGTTACACTCACATTTGAGCCTTGCTGCCGACAAGACCACTTCCTACACACACATCCGCCTCTACATCGATGCATATGACCCAACACTTAAAAAGAACAAAAGAAAAGGAATTATTTGATGTTCTTTCATTGATCGATGGTTGCTATAGATCTAGATTCGAGTAACTAGATTGCCATAGAGGGGATGCTTTGAATTTCCCCAAGTTGCCAATCTAAGCCATGCCCAAAATTCTCGACTAGTACCTACTCGGAGTCAGTCCATACGCTCACATACAGTTTCACATCATTACATTACCTGAAACGTTACGTTCATCAGTTCAGTGAGAAGAATTTAGAGAGTTTAGAGGCATTGGCAATTGTTCAGTGGGCAGATAGCACCAGATTTGATTTCACACACACATGCCACCATTGTAAAGCCTATACGGCTATATTACGGCATTGTGCACATCATTTCAGCCCTGCAAAGCCTCTTGGCTACTATTCTCGGCATCTTTGCCACAAGCCTTGTAATATACATCAGATTTTATATATTGCAATTCTATCTTCACCGATGGTTCAAAGATTTCACTTGGCATAGTCAATGTATTTGCAGTTGATTCATATAGAGATTTTCACGACACTTTTGAGTACATTTCTTGCACCATGTCTATGACTAGCAACCTCAATCTCGAGGCATCTGCTAAGCTAGACAACTCCAATTACGGTACATGGAAATACCGAATGGAGACCATTCTTGTACTTTAGGATAAATGGGAGTATGTTGATGGGTCTATACCTAGACCATTGGACGATCGAGCTAGCAGTAGCTCTACTCCACCTATTGTCATAGCACTAGCAGTGGGATCTACAATGGGATCTACAGCTACACAAATAGTTTCCACACTTGTAGCAGATCATGCCATTGCACACACAGACTTCCAGAGCTAGCTGCCTTTGGTAAAGCATGGTTCTAGGTTAAAAACTGCCAATAGTTTGGGGAAGTGCTTCCACTTTCTTTCCCTCGGTAGCTAGCTTAGCAATAGATAGTCAGTTGTGAATTACTCCAAGGCTTCCTTCAGCCTTGGGCCTAGTGCAAAAATCGCACTTTACTTTGGGTATCTTATAGCTACCACCCCACAAAAACAATCTACATTTGGAGATTAGTTGAGCCAAGCCCTTACTGTTGGGGTGCCAGTAGGACATATTTTAAAAATAGTGATAGGATATAAGTAACGATTGAGGACCATCCTCTTGCCCACTAGATTAGCCTAGAATTCCTTCCACTTCTCTAATTTAGTGCAAAAATGGTCCAAAACCTAGTCCCACCTGTCTTTCATACTGATCCTGAATCCCATGGGGATTCCCAGATGTCTGAACACTTTGCCATGAGGCAGTGTGTGGCATCCAAGAGAGTTAAGAAAAGGGTTCTACTGGCCACTAAGGGTGGTGTAATCTGTTTTGGTGTGGTTAATGAGAGACCCAGAAGTTGTGTAAAAAGTGTTAAGGCACTCCATTAGTGCTCTAGCATCCTATACGTTGTTTCTAGGGTTCAAGCTAGTATCATCATTGAATTGCTAGCTAAGTAGCTGCATGCCATAGGGGAGCTCAATGCTTCGAATTGCACCTTGATGAACTCCGTCATCTAAGAGCTACCCTAGAGAGTCTGCAGCTATTGCAAATAGGAGAGGAACAATACAACAACCTTGTCTGATGGAGTGCTTCAAAGGGAAGGGAGAGGACATGACCCCATTAATAAAGACTTTACCTGAGGCATTGAATAATAGGAGCTTGATGTAAGAGACGTACTCTGGACCCAAGCCCAAGCCCAAATCCTAGAGGGACTGGATTAGGAATTCTTATTCTAATCTATCGTAGGCCTTAAAAAAATCTACCTTATGTCCTACTTGGCATCTCAATATACTCGCATCCTTCCCACAGATTGATTATGGCCTCTAGTAGGTGTCAGCTCTTAATGAACCCTTTTAGCTCGGGTAAGATCCCTTAATGAACCCTTTTAGCTGGAGTAAGGTCCATCTATCGATTTTAGCTTGAATTCTTACCTCTAAGGCCTTTGCCATGATTTAGAAAATGTAGCTAAGCATTGTAAGTGGGCACTAGTTCTTAAGTAGATTATTCATGCCTCCTTTGGGGATGAGTTTGATAATACCGCTATTAAGATGCCTCCTTTGGGGATGAGTTTGATAATACTGCTATTGAGATGCTCAGGCACGTGCTAGTTGTGGAGACTCTCCTCCCATATAGCAAGGAGACATGGACCAACTACCTCCCAATTTTTTTGTAAAACTCAATAGGAATACCATCTTCTCTTAGATTTTTCCCATCTTTCATAGACATAATAGCCTCCTTTAATTCTTCTAGAGAAAGAGGGGCATCAAATTGGACGTGATCAAAGTGTTGTACCCGGGCCTTCCTAGCCCTTTGCAAATTTCTTGAGCTACGCATGCATCAGGAGTATCATGTATAAATGGTAAGAGCAACTTTTGAAAATGATTAGTTATGAACTCAATGTTCTCAGTCTCACTCTTAGCCCACTGCGAGTTGGCAACTTACAAAAAGGGGATGTCCCCATTGGACTTCTTCCTTCACTTTCTTGGTTGGCCTATCTATTTTGCCAGCCCACCAATCCCTTAAGTAGATTCGAATTTCTCGTAACCTAGTTCTTTCCTATTTCAGTAAGTCAACCTTAGCTTGTAGCAACTCTGCTTGAGCACTAGTGCATCCTTGTCTCACCCTTAGTTCTAAAGACTCCATGGTCTCCTTAATTCTATCCAACTTCTTGCTCTATTTTTTCTTGCATTTTTAAAGATCTATTGTGTGTCCTTGACAACATTTTGCCCAAAGGAAGATGCACTCTATGACCGCAGTCTACCTTACTATTGTATGTCGAACTTGACATTTTTCAAAGATTGTTTTTGGCCATGCTTTGGACCCAGGCATTTTTATACCCATCCCATGAAGGGGGGGTAGGGGCAATGCCACCCAAGTCTTGTCACCAAGGGGTTCCAAGGGGGGCTGGCAACATGCCTTAGGCCCCCCCTTAGTGGGGGTTTGGGGGCAATGCCCTTGAAGCCAAAGATACATGAAAATTGGTGCATGAGTTGCTTTTGAATTGTGTGGTCAAAATTGTAAGATAAGGGTGTGGCTCACATAGTAGGAGAGTAGTGGATGTACTGCTTGTATCTTGTATCTTCTCACTTGCTGGATAAGAAAGATGTTGGATTGGTTGTTTCTCTATGGGCATAGCCCACACTAGGTGAACCACATATATTGGTGTCTCTTCCATTCTGTATGTTTTTTGTATTGTGTATTTTATGCATTCCAATTCTCGCATTGTTGCTCCATTATCACGTTGCTCCTAACAATTGGTATCTGAACGTTTGTTTGAGCAATGTCTGTTGACTCATTAGGAAGGAGGTTCCTAGTTTGAGTGGGAGCAATGACAGAAGAGGGCAAGTTAATAAGTGAGAAGTTCAATGCCGTTCAATGGCAAAAAATACCAGCACTGGAAGATGTAGATTGAGGATTATCTGTACCAAAAAACCTTTTCTCTCGGGGGATGCACTACTAAGAAATCCTAGGTATCAAATGTGTTTAGGGGGTTTTAAAAAAACCCCTTAACTAAAATTCCCCCCCTCATAAAGCCACCCCTCTTTACTTATGAACTAATGGATTTTTTCTTAACGATGAATTAAGAAACCCCTCCTGTTATTGTAAACCTGTTAAATTTTTCTCAAAAGTTGGATTAAAATATCCTTCCTTTTGAATGCACGTAGTACACTAAATTTTTTATGTGGGGGTTAAAGGTCACTGTGCCTTAACCCCGGTTATGTACAATACTCAAACACATATATAAATGAATGAAAAAGAAGATTAGGGTGGTTCTGCACCCACCAAAACTTGTGTGGCTCTCTGTCTTTCTCTCTCCTTCTTCCATTCTTGCTTCCGTTGAGAGCACTCTCAACTGGTATCAGAGCCCGGGTGATCTAGCTGAGCGTGCGTGAATGCTTGGAAGCTCAGTAGCTCTGTGGGAGGAAGGAGAAGCTTTGTGGGAAGCTTTGTGGGTGACTTTACTTGCATCCGAGTGTGCAGATACCTTGGAGGAACCTTTGGAAAAGTTACTTTGGCTTTGCGAAGTGGTTTTGAGAGCCTGTTAAGAGTTTTCAAAGAAAAAGTCGTTTTTTGAGCTTTTCCCTGTTCCGTTCGACGACAGAGACTCCATATTGACTTGTAGAGGCAACTATTGCTTGCTTTTGGTGTCCACTTCACTTCAGGAGCTTGGAAACACCTTCATTCTTGAATCTGGGATCATTTCATTGGATTTCTGACTCACTGTGTCAGTTCCTGCGTTTTTTGCCCAGGTGTTGGAACTCAAGTTTGGAGCAACCATTTGCAGATCTGTCAGTTCCGGTGGACTCAGGAGGTCCTAAAACTTCTATGTTGCTCATTATTCGCACTCCGGTGGAGTTTACAGATAGCTCTGTTTCCAAAAACGTTTTTCAGTCCGTGTGTTGGACCCAATGATTGAGACCACGGTTTCCAAAACCGTCTGTCCCATTGCATTTCGGACGCCCAAAAACCCCTACCTATCAGTTCTTGTGCAATTCGATGGAGGATTTTCAGAGTTATAGATCTCTTTGTATTCGATTTCGTCTCTCTATTATGCATTTTTCATTCTAAGGTTTTAAAACCTTAGATTTATGCCACATGGCAGTGGATAAGTATTGACTCCCATTTCTCACTCATCGGTTGGGATTTTGGAGTTCTGGCAGAAGAGAGATATTTGCAGATTTTCTTACTGAGTCCGATTATGCAATGGCGCTCATGTTTTAAGGCATCTCAGGTTCTATTTTCAGTAGCGGTCATTACCGTGGGACTATGATTTCTTGAGTATACCTTATGCAGATCACTTTGGTTGCAGTTTGAGCAGTGTGCGCTCGTTCGTGGTATGCATTGGGTTGCAGTGGATGATTTATAGGCCATTTGGATGCATTGCGGTCCTTATTGGATGCGCTGATAGGCCCAAATTGCCTTGTGGGATGCTATTTTTTATGGACGCTTTGCACATGGATGCTATTTTATGCTGAGGGACAGCTTTGACACATTGTAGGTGATGCACTGATAGTGCTATGCTCTCTTGGATGAGATATTATTAATGTATATGCCAGTGGACGGTGTTCATGCTTGAGTCATTTGGCACTTATTGGCATTTTCTTTTGGGCCAGATTTGCTCATATGGATGCATAGTATATGCACATGAGTCAGATGCTTTGAGCTTTGAGTTTTGGTGATATTTCACTCTATTGTGGCATTAGTATATGCACATGAGTCAGATGCTTTGAGCTTTGAGTTTTGGTGATATTTCACTCTATTGTGGCATACACATTTGGGTGCACCTGGTATTTGGTGTGATTCTCTCTTGAGGCACTAACATTTGGGATTTTGCTTTATTTGCATCATGGCATCCTCTTCCATGTCTGAAAAGGAGTTTTTCAACATTAAAAAGTTTGATGGGACAAACTTTTCTTTGTGGAAAGAACAAATAAGGGATGTGCTTATTCAAAAGAAGCAGATTAAACCCTTGGCACGGATTGAAGCTAAGCCTGCAAATATGTCTGAGGATGATTGGAATGAGTTGGATGCATTAGCAAAGTCTACTATTAGACTTCATCTTGTAGAGTCAGTTTATTTCATAGTAGTGAATGAGCAGACTACGGAAGATTTGTGGAAGAAACTATGTGCCACTTATGAGAAGGAAACTGCCTCTAATAAAGTTTACCTCATGAAGAGGTTGTTTGAGCTACAGATGAAGGAAAGGGTCTCCATTGCTTCTCACTTGAATGAATTCAATATTATTTTCAGCCAGCTTCAGGCTCAGAAGATGAATTTTGATGCGGAGACTAAGGCAATATTTCTCTTATGTTCATTGCCATCCTCATGGGATACCTTCCGTACAGCTGTCAGTAACTCTTCACCTGGTGGAGTACTGAAATTTGATGATGTTGTGGGTAGCTTGTTGGCTAAGGAGATTAGATGGAAGTTTATGGATGGCAACAAGCAGGATGCAGCCTTAAATGTGCAAAGGGGCAGATCACAGTTCAGGGGGAAGTCCCAAGAAAGAGGGAAGTCTCGTAGCAAATCCAGGGCACGGAACATTGAGTGTTACCATTGTGGCAAGAAGGGCCATATGAAAAAGGATTGCTACAAGCTGAAAAGAGAGCAAAAGGATAAGAAAAAGAATGCAAATTGGGGTGCAAATCAAAAGGAAGAGAGTCCAAGGGAGGACAAAGGAAAAGTGAAGATCGAGGAGATCAATGCAGTCACACATGATAGTGACAATGACGTTCTCTTCATGTCTAGTTTATCTGCAGAGTTGCTTGCCACTTCAGATGATGCATATTCCCAAGATTGGATTTTGGATTCTGGTGCTTCATTCCATGTTACTCCCCATAGGGAATGGTTCTCCACTTATGACAGTGGAAAGACAGGTTGTGTGCATCTTGGAAATGACTATGCATGTGACATAGTGGGAGCAGGTGACATAAAGTTTTCTTTTGCAAATGGTTCTGCATTTGTTTTGAAACATGTGAGACATGTGCCTAAGCTGACCAAGAGTCTTATTTCAGTGGGTCAGCTAGATGATGCTGGTTTTCACACCACTTTTGGCTTTCAAAGTTGGAAAATTCAAAAGGGCTCTATGCTTTTGGCCAGGGGTGCCAAGTGTGGGACTTTGTATCCCTTACATGTATCAGGGGTATTTGATCATGTTGTTGCAATAACCGAGCAGCCAAGCACTTCTTTGTGGCATTGCAGGTTGGGGCACATGAGCCAAAATGGAATGAAACTCTTATGCCGTTTGGGTTATGTACCGCATTTGAGTTTCTCTGATTTTGAATTTTGTGAGCATTGTCTCTATGGGAAGCAAACTAAATCAGCCCATAAAAGAAGGGGAAAGAAAGAGTTTGAAATGCTTGATTTGGTGCATTCAGACGTATGTGGTCCCATGCCTACACGGTCATTAGGCGGGGCTGAATACTATGTGACATTCATTGATGATGCAACTAGGAAAGTGTGGGCTTATGCTATAGCTCGGAAGAGCGATGTGTTCCAGGTATTTCAGAAATGGCTAGCCTTGGTTGAGAATCAATCAGGTAGAACGCTTAAATGCCTACGGACTGATAATGGTGGAGAGTATCTCTCTCATGACTTTTAGCATTTCTGTGATACATGTGGGATTAAGAGGGAGCTCACATCCCCTCGTACTCCAGAGCAAAATCCAATTGCAGAAAAGATGAACTGTACCATTCAAGAAAGGTTGCAATGCATGCTTTCCAATGCAAGTCTTTCTGGTGGTTTTTGGGCTGAGGCAATGAAGACTGCAGTGCATGTGATCAATAGATCACCTAGTAAGAGTTTGGATGGTGGTATTCCTGAAGAGGCATGGAGTGGCAAGAAGCCCTCTTACTCTCATTTGCGTATATTTGGGTGTGAGGCATATGCACATGTGCCAAAAGAGCTTCGAAAGAAGCTAGATCCTAAGTCTAGGAAATGCATCTTTCTGGGTTATGGTGAAAGTGGAGAGATGGGCTATCGTCTCTGGGATCCAGAAGCAAAGAAGATCATACGCAGCCATGATGTGGTCTTCAATGAGAAGAAGATGCATAAGGCACCCATGAGGGATGTGGAAATGAGGAGAATCACTTTCCAGGATGTGATTCCACCTGCATATGTTTATAGACAGCAAGCTGTCCATGGACCAAATGTGCAAGAAATGGTACCACCAAGTACTCCCACAGGTATACAATCAAGGGTAGATGATGGATCATCTATTGGTGGAAATGATGAGCCAAATGTGGCTGATATGCAAATGGGACAGCAAGCTGAAATGCCCTTGAGAAGATCATCTAGAGTGTCTAGACTGCCTGATAGGTTTGTTCCAGGGGTAGACTATGTGATGCTTACTGATTGCGGGGAGCCTTCTTGCTACAGAGAAGCTATGATGCATGAGGATCAACGCAAGTGGGAGTATGCTATGCAATCAAAGATGAGTTCACTTATGAAGAATAAGACTTGGGACTTGGTTTCTTTGCCACATGGAAAGAAAGCATTGCCATGTAAATGGGTCTACAAGATGAAGGTCACAGGTGATGATGTGCCTAGGTACAAGGCCCGTTTGGTTGCTAAAGGGTTCAAGCAAGAGAAGGGTGTGGACTTTGATGAGATATTCTCTCCGGTTGTGAAGATGACCACACTTAGATGCATGCTTGGACTAGTGGCATCAGAGGATATGGAGCTTATGCAGATGGATATCAAGACAGTTTTCTTGCATGGGGATTTGCATGAGGAAATTTACATGGTGCAGCCGGAAGGCTTTGAAGAAAAGGGCAAAGAGCATTTAGTTTGCAAGCTGAAGAAGAGTCTCTATGGTCTTAAGCAAGCGCCTAGAGAATGGTATCAGAAGTTTGATGCTTTCATTCGATCCCAGGGTTTAGAAGGAGTGAAATTGATCACTGCCTCTACACTAAAAGAGCTAAGGATAATAGCCTGATAATCTTGGCACTATATGTGGATGATATGCTATTGGCTAGCAAGAATACTTATGAGCTAGATGCATTAAAGGCCAAGTTGCATGAGGCCTTTGATATGAAGGATTTGGGACTTGCAGGTCATATTCTTGGTATGCGCATCACGCGTGATCGGAGTAGGAAACTCCTTTGGCTTTCACAAAAAGAGCCTTAAATGCACATCGTATCCCCTAATGGAGGGGTTTCTTATTTTAGGAAAATTGTAGGGCATTTATGCAAATAATAGGATTTTTTAAAATGCTTATCCAATATTAATTTAAATAGTAGAGTTATTTTAAATGTGTGCTTACTTGCATGTATTACATGCCTTTTTACCTTGGCTTCCATTAACCTAGAGTAGTTCTCATCGGCAACAAGGTAAGAGATGGGTGAGTGACATGTGCCATGGATAGTCTAGTGGAACAAACATGTGGGTGAGCGTTGTAATGAGAGGTGCATGCATTGCACAAGATTAGACTTTGATAATGTTGGTATCTCGTTGGTTATATGGTAGGCATGTATGGAACAAATACAACATCAACATGGATAGCATAGAGGAAAGAATGCATTAGCAACTATAAATGAAATTTCTAAATATGGCTTGATCGGCTAGTGGGAGATTTGGGGATTCATACAGGTGTACCGACATTGCATAGTGATTCCATGAGTGCTATTCAGCTAGCACGGAATCCGGTCTTTCATGCAAAGACCAAACACATTGAGGTCAGGTACCATTTCATCAGGGAGGTACTTGAGGACAAGCGCATAGAGCTTGTCAAGGTTCATACAGATGATAACCCTGCAGATATGCTGACGAAGAGTCTACCTAGTCAGCGGTTTGAGTATTGTCGTGTATTGATGGGCATTGGATAGTATGCTCACTAGTTATTCTCCCTTAAAGGCACATTGTCCTTTAAGTGGGAGGTTGTGGGGGTTAAAGGTCACTGTGCCTTAACCCCGGTTATGTACAATACTCAAACACATATATAAATGAATGAAAAAGAAGATTAGGGTGGTTCTGCACCCACCAAAACTTGTGTGGCTCTCTGTCTTTCTCTCTCCTTCTTCCATTCTTGCTTCCGTTGAGAGCACTCTCATTTTAGAGGTGAACCCCCTGAGACTTTTCTTGCCATTAGGTGGGATCACAAAGAAGCCTAGGAGTTATTAGCCAAAGACTGGGAGGTTCTTGATAGAAAGGCACTAGGAATGATACGACTATGTTTGGGAGCATCAGTGGCTTTCAATGTTCTTGAATAGAAGACAACAAAGGACTTGATGAACACACTGGACACATTGTATGAAAAACCATTAGCTTCTAACAAGGTATTTCTTATGAAGCATCTATTCAATTTGAAGATGTCAGAAGGTGGGTCTATAACTAATCATTTGAATAAGTTCATACAAATACAAGCCAACTAAGGTTTATTGGAGTGCTCATTGCTAGAAAGTTGGGATAGCTTGGTCATGGCTATGAGTAACTCTATTTTTGGGTCAAACACTTTAAAGCTTGATGATGTTGTTGGTGTTCTCCTTAGTAAGGAATGCGAAGGAAAAGCACAGGTGAAACATCATGTAATGCTTTGACTCTTGAGAATAGGGGAAGACAAATGGAGAGAGGAAAGAGCCTAGAACATCGTAACAAGTCAAGAAGAAGAAAAACCAAATTAAAGGGAACATGGAGTGCTAGCATTGTGGGAAGAAAGGAAACCTGGAGAAAGACTATTGTTCACAAAAGAAAAAGGAAGGAGATGGACAACAAGAGAATATGTAGGAAGCAAATGTAGCAAGTAGTGTTCACTAATGCATGGGTAGTGGACTCAGGGGCTTCATTTCATGCTACACCTCATAGGAAATATTTTCAAGACTATGTTCAAGGTGATTTTGGAGTGTTAATTAGGTGATGATGAAGCATTGAAGATTGTTGGAAAGCGAAAGGTGCTAATAAAACTGTAGAATGGAAGCTAATGGTTGTTGAAGGAGGTAAGACATGTTATTAATTTAAAAAGAAACTTAATTTCAGTAGGACAATGGGATGATGAAGGTTGCATAACCACATTTGTAGGAAATTTCTAAGGTCTATCAATGCTCTAACATTCATAGTCAAATGCAGTGATTTCTTTATATGCTCCAAATGCTACAACAAACAAAAAGGTTTATGGGAAATCTCTAGCTATTGTAGAAGGCAATTGTTTTGCCTTAGGAGACTTTAATATGGTGAAAAGAAAGAGGGAAAGATGGTTCAAAAAGGGTACAGTGATCAAAGGCTTTGAACTTAAGGCTTGTGAGCATTTGAAGGGTCATTAGTGGCTGATAGATGCTTGTCCTGAGGGAGACTTCACTTGGTAAAACAATCAAATTGGAGAGTATAGGAGAGAAGCTAGACTTGACAGGGTTTATTTATATCAGGTTCTCTTGAGTATTCTAAGTTCTTTGAGTACTCAAACCTTCTCTTCTCTTCCTTTGTCAAATCACAAACCAATCCTCCTATACTGTGATTTTGGATCTAGTCAAAAAGTTTTAAAGCATCACCAAGACTCTTTTCACTAAAGAGTGTCCAAAATATGGTCAAGACAGTTTGGGATAATGCATTTACTGACTATAGGATCTATGGCAGATTCTTGGGCTCTTGTAGTAGAGAATACTCAAAATCTACTTAGGGCACCGAGGAAACAAGGCCAAGATAAGAGCCCATAGGATGGATAATATTTAGTCCAGGATTAAGGGCCTAGAGGACTAGACTGGATTGGGGAAAATAAAAGCACAAGGTGGGTTTCTATTAGCAAAAAAGGAGCTCAGAAAGCATAATCAATTCAAGCTAAATGAGACCAAGATTTATTATAGAGATTAGTGGGCAAGTAAGCTAGACAGACCTGTTAAGGAGACTTTTAATCTCACTAGGAGAAAGAGGGCTAATGAGGAGGTCCCTTTGCTAAAAAAGGCTGATAACAGTTGTCTCTTCTAAAGAGGAGAACATTAGCCTGATTCAGAGTCATTTTTAGACCCTCCTTTCTTCCTTTGTAGTTCCAGATGAAGAAGTTCACAAGGCTAGAGAGCTTTGTCAAGCACTAAGAGACAAGTTTGTAGAAAAATTTTATATGGTGTATTTAGAGAAGCCTCTCTCACTAGAAGGGCTTAAGAAAGCTATCTCTGTTATGGAAAAGAGAAAACTCTAGGTGAGGATGGTCTACCCATTGAATTCTATAAAGTTTTTTGGCATGTGGTTGGTCCTTACTTGCTCCTACTTTGGCAAGAAAGGTTTAATAATGGAGTTTTACCTCCACATATCAATGGGGGGTTATCAAGCTCATTCCCAAGGAGGGATCTATGGATGAACTTAGAAATTGGAGGCCTCTTACAATGCTCAACTGTGGTTATAAAATCTTTGCCAAAGCTTTGGCACTTAGGATACAAAAGAAAGATGAAGGTGAGGCTATCATTAACGTATGGGAGGGGTGTGAATATGACAAAGAAACCAAGAAAGACACTTTAATTTCTCAAGGTGGATTTTGATAAAGCCTATGATAGATTATATGGGGTTAGGCCCCTCTTTTGTTGCTTATGTTAAGTTGCTACTCACCAATGCCTCTATTAAAATCTGTGTCAATAGGGAAATGAGCCCTTCTTTTCCCTTGAGGAGTTCAATTAGAAAAGGTTGCCCCCTTGCTCCATTGCTATTTGCAATTGTTGGCTAATTCTCTAGGGTGGCTCCTTAAAAGCCGGATCCAAGAAGGTAACCTCATGGGTATAGAATTAATGTCTGGCAAGCAGCTAGTTTCTCAATAGTTTGCAAATGACAGAACTCTCACTCCTAGAAACGCAAATCATGATGTGAGGTGCACTATGTAGTGTTTTGGATATTTTCGGTAAAGCATGTCAGTCAAGAATTAATCATACAAAAACTAGCTATGCTACTCTCAAAGGAAGAGGATAGGATTCGCTAAAAGAACTAGGATGCCAAATGATCAACAAGGGAACTGTTTTCAAATTGCTTGGGATTCCCATGGGGTTTGATATTACTATGAAACAAAGATGGGACTGGTTCGAGGATTTAGAAGAAGGTAGACAAATGGAGAGGTTATCAAGCTAACCTTGCAAGCAAGAGGCTGGTTTTCAATCACTGTATTTATCCTATATTCATTTTTAACTTATCC
This sequence comes from Dipteris shenzhenensis, assembly GCF_047967505.1. Lineage (NCBI taxonomy): Eukaryota > Viridiplantae > Streptophyta > Polypodiopsida > Gleicheniales > Dipteridaceae > Dipteris > Dipteris shenzhenensis. The sequence goes on from NC_141620.1 coordinate 47,958,489, forward strand.
TGTAGGGTCCCATCCAAAGCTAGTTTGGACAGATTCATTAGGATCTACAGATCCTTCTCTGGGAAGGGAGCTCCAGAATATCCAAGGTAAGATGGACCTACTGCATTAATCCTATAGGAAGATGGGGCTTAGGAGTAATTGATATAGTTTTAGCACCTAGAAAACTCTATGCAACTTGGGTGATTAAAGCTATTTTAAGTCTAGAATGTGATTGGGCACAACTTCCATTGAGAAATATGAATTAGGTCAGACCAATTAGAGCCCTTAAATGGAAGAACTATCCCATTCTCTCTGTTGTATGCAATCTTGAGCCTTGTAAGGCTAAGGGGAGTCCCTTGGGCAATCTATTTGGAAAGCCTTTGAGGAGATAAAGGCCTTTTTGCAATTTTTTGGCAAAGGAGCCTTTATGGCTATTGACTCTATATGGGTATTAGCTATATTTAGGGATGCTCAACTCACAGATGAACATTTCTCTCTAGCCAGCATTCTACTTGGGGGTAGCTTTGGAAGAAGGAGCAATTAAGATGGAAAAAGTGGCAAGAAATCAGAAGAGAATTTGCCTTAACCAATTAGTGTCAGGCACTGATTCTAAGCAGACTTGAGCTTTGGCAAGGGAATATTTGCTAGAGAGGTGGTACCTTTTTAATATATCATAGAGAGTTTATCTGGGTAGGAAGAAATGCTTTGCTTTCAATCCCCACTCCATCATCTGATATGGAATATCTTTTCAAAACTTTGAATACTAGACTGCAAGACAGCAAAGAAAAGTGGCATGAAAGGTTTGAAAAGATATGGCCAAGTTGGTCCTTGAAAAGATGTCATGCCTAACTTGGCTTATTTTGCATAAAGCTGTCTGGACTAATACAAGATGTCTCAGAATAGGAAGAGGGGATGGTAAATGTAGAAGATGCCGTGGTGTTCTTGAAGACGTCTTTCATTTGTTTGTGGCTTGCCCTCATGTTAGAAAGGTATGGAAGTACATATAGATTGAGATTGTGGAACCAATTAACTAGAGGGACATTTTGTTTGGGGATGCATTTGAGACCAAGAAGGAGATGTGGTTTGAGATAAGAGACCATGCTTTATGGTTCCATTAATGGTGGGGTAGAGAATGTAGCCATCCCTATTTACGCATCACATGTTCATATGGATTTCTAGGAATAACTTCCAATTTGATGATGTGGTGATGCTTATTGATGCTTTGTTTATTGCATGGTGGGATAGGAAAAAATGAGATTAGACTTCCAAGTAAGTGCATACAATCTTGAGCACACCAAATTGAGTAAAGATCTTGCTGACCATATAGGCAGATGTACTTTGGAAGAAGAACATGATAAACCACCCCACTACCTTCCCAGAAAATCTCCCTCTCAAGTTGAAGCTGTTCATACCTCTGCCCAAGACAATGCTACTCAAGGATTTGCTTCCCAGTAGCCCTCCTTAGATTCTGCATACCGGACACTGAGTATTTTATCTCATGATGAGGATCTTCTATTGACCCTTTACAAGGTGTCCCCTCCCATGCTGTGTTGCCACCAATGCTCAAGGTTTAGATGCTTTTGATGATGCTGGTCAGATTTTCTCATTTTAGGTCCCCTCATGCATATATATAAGGACCTAAAATGATATGCTAATCTTTTACATGTTGTTATCGCCTAGTGATGACTGGCTGTTCTATGTTTTTTTGCTTATACTTATACGAGAGGACTTAGTTGGACCACAAGAAGGATAACTCTTATGATCTACAAAGGTCTTTTGATATTAATAAAAGCACTTTTTTTTGCTAAATAAATAAATAAAAAGTGAGATACATAGAATCTATCAAACAAGCTTCTCACCTATATTCTCTGATCTGCTTGTCAGTCCATATGAGCTCACCCATAGTGCCAGGGTCTACAAGTTGAAAGGCATCCTTAAGGTCCTCCCAAGCCTGCAGTCCATTGCCCCTTAGAAAGGTTCCCTTGCCCCTCCATCTATCTCTTCTGAATTTCACCATATTGAAGTTCCCCCATCAAAAAGGCATTTCCATCTAACCCCTTCATTGACTGCCAAGTAATCACTCGTTCCTAAGAGCTAGTGGGAGCATAAATGGAGACCACCTAGAATAGAACACCATTCCAAAGACATTGAACTGCAATCCATCTGTGGCTTACATTAGCAACAACATTCTTAACAATTTGTTCATAGTATGAAAGAATACCAATGGATGTATCTCCCTTCCTGCCTCATGATAAGTAAAAAACCATTTTCTTCTCTTGACAACAGACTTTACCCTAAATTCAAGGTCGTTAGTGGTACATTTAACTTCTTGCAGCACTATTGGTACATTTAACTTCTTGCAGTTCTATAAAGGTGGGAGAAAGGGAATGCTCTTTTAGCCACACCTAGAGATAAAAATGTGGAAGCTTGGTCAATTGAGGCATGTAATGGTTAGAAAAAGGAGACCACCTTCCCAAATAGAATGGTTGGTTTCTTATGGTCCAGAGACCGTGTTGGAGGACCTTGGAAGTGGCTTTAGGACTATTGAAGAGGAAAATGAAGTACCCTCTATGAAGGAAGTGCACATTGACAATAACAATCCCCTTCTTCACCCATCTATTACAAAATTAACTCTTTAAGTATGCTACCGGCGGGCGTGGGCCGTGGAGGAACCCAAAAGAGAGCATGGTTGAACTGGAAATCTTCAGCATACTCAAGATTATCATCTGCCTCTTCTAGTGATAAGGGCCCTACCAAGGCTTGCGCTACCATGTCCACTGACTCCTCTTTGACTTCTGTCTCAGGAACTAGCACGGTATTGAGGGAGGGGGGCTCCATGGGTGTTGCTTTTTCCTAGGGAAGGAGACAAAGGCTGCTGTAACTCAAAGCACTAGACGAGAGGTGAGAATTTTGTGAAGTTTGAAAAGTTGATATTAGCTCGATCCCAACTGAAAGGCATGTAGGGAAGATGGAAGCCATTAGTGTGAGGAGTGGTATTCATGTCATAGGCAAGGTTCACACAATGTCTGGGAGGAAGAGTTGGAGAGGACAGGCTATCTCATCAGAGTCGATCTCCATCTCTCACTTCTAACCATAGAGCCATCATTTTTTGAAGAAGCTATCAAAATTTCAAATTGGAGAGATGCTATGGACAAGGAGATGAATGCCTTGGATAAAGACAATACAGGGAAAAATGATATTGGTTGTAGATGTGTCTATAAAGTTAAATGCAAATTGGATGGGAGTGTTGAAAGATATAAGGCAAAGTTAGTAGCAAAGGGTTTATGCCCAAACATATGGCTTGGATTATGATGAGACTTTCAGCCTGGTAGCAAAGATGACTACTATAAGGATGGTTATTGCATTTACTAGCATGTTTTGGGATGGAAGTTATGGCAGATGGATGTTAAAAATGCCTTTTTGCAAGAGGGTGGATGGTGTGACAAGATGAGCAAAACCTTACTGAGATTAAAATTTAGACAATTCAAAGCTGATTAGTCCTTGCATGTGCAAAAGGAGGCGTCAAATATGTTGATGACTTGATCATCACGAGCAACTATGAGGCAAGAATTACAGCCATAAAGAAGCAATTGGTAAGGGAGTTTGATATGAAGGACCCCGGATAGCTTAGATACTTTCTAGGCATTGAGGTCATTGACATTGCCCATGGTATTTGGATGATTCAAAGACTATATGCTTTGAATATGTTGGAAAAGTTGTATGACAGCATGCAAACCGACTAAAACTCCACTTGAGCAAAATGCAAAGATGGTTGATGATGGCTACTACTTGTAGGATGTTCAAGAAGATGGTTGGAAGTCTCATATATCTCACCATCACTAGGCCAATGAGCTATGCATTGGGGGTGGTGAGTCAATTCATGCAAAAGTTACCTTGATACAGTGAGGAGGATACTTAGATATGTGAAAGCACAATCAATGTTGGCTTATTTTATGCAAAAGAAGGAGGAATGTGCTTGCATGAGTATACAAATGCACATTGGGCTAGCAAAATTTATGATAGAAGGTCAACTAGTGGGTATGCATTTTCTCTTGGAAATTGTGTGATTAGTTGAAGCAACAAAAAGCAACCCACATTTGCATTATCTAGCATGGAAGCTGAGTATAGAGGGGCTGCCAGAGCAGCATGTGAAAAAACTTGGTTGAGATTACTTCTTCATGAATTGGGTGTATGCATTGATGGTCTAGTTATGATAACTGTGACAATATAAGTACTATAATGTTGTCTAGGAATCCCATTTCCCATGCAATAACTAAACATTTAGAGGTCCACTATCACCATATTAGAGAGAAAGTGATAAGTGGCGAGATTGACATGAGATATGTCAAGATGGATGCACATGTTGCAAATATCTTTCCTGTATCTTTACCAAGTCATTGGGTAAAGATAAGTTTTTCTTTTTTAGAGAGGCTTTAGGCCTATGTGATGTACAAGCTTATGCTGAGCTTGAGGAGGAGATTGTTGGTGCATTATTCAGGGTGGTTATACCTAGAGCACTTCTACATTAGACTTCAAACAAACACTCCCCATTGAGAGTTTAGACACAGAGTCAGAACTCAATCAGACAAAAGTCAGAACTGATAACAACTCAATAGTGCATTGAGAATAATAGATACAAATCAGAAAGTGTTCTCCATGTATTCATCATTATTGTATTACAGTAAAAGATCAGAATAGAACTAATAAACATAGCATCATTGCAATCTAATTCATTTTTGAATCCTATCCAACTACTAAGACTAATTAGCATAAGTCTAGTAGTTACATGCATATATAAAAATGTGTTTAGGGTGGTTATACCCAGAGCACATCTACATCAGACTTCAAACAAACACTTCCCATTGAGAGTTTAGACACAGAGTCAAACTCAATCAGACTGAAGGCAAAACTGATAACAACTCAATAGTGCATTGAGAATAATAGATACAAATAAGAAAGTATTCTCCATGTATTCATCATTATCGGATTAAAGTAAAAGACTAGAATAGAAGTGATAAACATAGCATCATTGCAATCCGATTCATCTTTGAATCCTGTCCGACTACTAAGACTCATTAGCACATGTCCAATAGTTACATGCACATATAACTGAATAATCGTTTTAGTACGCTGGCCATGACAACTAACCGCTAAGTGTACTACTTAGGACTATAGCTAGTTATAGGTGCCTAGCTAAACCCCTAACATGCATAGATGTTATGTATATATTGTATGTTTGGATATAGAGGGGTGTAGAGAAGATGACTTGGCATCTTTAAAGGATGGATATAAATGAACTTAAGTACAATCACCTTGTATGGTGATAGAAGTAGAAGGACGAGTAGCCTATAATAATGAGAATGACATCTTCCCATAATGAAGTACAATCTTCCATGAGCATTGTTGTGAATCTCCCTCTCATTGCATGTTCAATCTTATCTAACTTTCATGTGAAGATACCTCAATCTGGGCTATTAACTACATTGGTACAAGTTTGGAAGACAAAATTTAGCAAAGGCTATTTGGTTGGCTTATGATCTTTTTGTGGTGATGCATCTCTAGGCAGATCCATTTGGCTTTCTAATTGGGCCTTAAGGGATGGAAATCCAGCTCTTAAGACTAGTCCAAGGTTAGCCAGGAAGATAAACAGCAGAGGTATTTAGACATTGAAGAATCTATGGGATTTGAGGACAAGTGAATGGTTGACAATGGAAACTCTTTCTGATTTCTACCATTTATCCCCAGTGAGTAGAGATTTTTGCAAGGAGTTTTGAACATAATTAGAGGTGATTGGCCAACTAGTAATGTATTTAGGAGTACAAATGATTTTAAAGGTTTTTCATTCAGCATTAGCAAACTTCTTCATAAGAGGTCACTCTCAGATTTGAAGGATTTCTCAGTTCCTTGGATTGTACCTACTGCTATTTATAAACTTTAGCTTCCTCATGCTTCTCAAACCATGTGAATGTGTGGCTAGGCAGACTGAAATGAGTTTGGAGAGCTTCTCCTTCCTGCGGACTCAATGTTTTCCTATTGGTAATCTTATGTAATTTTCCTATTAGGAAACAGATCTTTAAATGGAATTCGATCATTTCCTATTAGGAAACAGATCTCTAAATGGAATTCGATCATTTCTCCTTTATATCCTCTCTATAAAGTTAGAAAAGAATATCATTTTCACTTATTTTAGGAGTGTGCTAAAATCCAGATAGTTTGTTTGAAAGTCCATCAATGACTTAACAGAGCAGCTTTTGGTCTCTGTGTGCATGTGTGTGTGTGTGTGTGTGTGTGTGTGTGTGTGTGTGTGTGTGTGTGTTTAGATTTAGTAATCCCATCAATAAATGAACCATACAATTAATTCAATCATATGCATAATTATAAAAAGATGCCTATGAGAAATGGATTGAAAATCATTAAGAAAACTAAATTGAAGTAACTTCTGACAATATTGTAATCCAAAAATTTGGTATGAAAGGCCAAAGGATTGGCAATAATTTTTTTTAAAAATATATAGAGTTTGTAAAGAAATAGTACAACAGTGTCGAATCCGTCAGGTAGTCCACACTCTGAGGTCAGGGTCTACTTACTTGCCACCATCCAGACAAAACAATGTGTTAGAACATCATAGTTTTGTGAGGGAAGACAGGTAATGCCTATATACCCCATCTTGTTATCACTTATACCATGGAGAAAGACATCTAACAAGATTCTAAATTGATTAAAAATGTCGGGCATCAAAAATTAAAATTAACACGGGGGAATCCCACATCCATACAAGAGATAATTAGATTCTTTTGATTTTGAAAGAAAAGGGGGGTATTCCATACCCGTATAGCTGAAAGAAAATGATTAATAGAACTTATTGTAAATTGGAGGGTAGTCCACTCCCAAAATGAACAAAACCATGGGGGGTATTCCACACCCATGATTAACATCTAGAATTCATTTAAAGAGGGGGATACTGCACACCCTTATGAAAAAAAGTAAATTTATATTAGAAAATTCCCATGGGGGGTCCTCCACACCCAAGGCTTAATTCATCATAATGTTTACCAAGAACTTGAAAGAAGGGTGATTCCATCAAAGTTAGAATAATAGTAATCATATGCACCCATTCATAAAATGTAAATATGCTTAATAAAAATTAATGCTATTAAAGAAAATAATTAAACTAGCTTCAAGTGTGATGGAATGGAATACTCTAAATAAAGTACTTGATAAGATTACGAGAAAAGAGAAAATTCTTTTTTTGATATATTGCATATTAAGCTGATGTACATCTTTTAAATAATAATAATAATACTAAAATAAAACAAAAAGGATATAAATGTTCTCATAAGAACACTCTTAAAGGCAACAATAGTATACATGCCATTATATATATGACCATAGCCAATGAAAATTTTTTATTAAGAAAACCTCAATTTTAATGAAATAAGGAAATTTAAAAAGCCATTTTTAAGAAATTGATTGAACTTCAGTAGAGGAAGGAGAACATTATATATAGGGGTATTTAATTAATGTAAATAAACAACAAGGAAAAAGGATATATATATATATACACACACACACACACATAGATAGAGAGAGAGAGAGAGCTAACATAAAATTGAAGACTTTGAAAATAAATTACATATAAAAATTAACAATGAAGAGCATGAATTAAGGTGTTAGGTTACAACTTAAAAAGAAACAACTAACAAAAAAATCAAAGAATGTACACACGTATTAAGGGAACTAGAAGCCATGCATAATAAGGGGGGGCATTTATATAAGTATACCATTTATAAAATCCATATATATACTATTATATATATACATGGAAAAAGCTGATGAGAAAAGGCCAATAAAAGCATGAGTTGGGTATAATATAGGATGGGAATGAGAATAGTGACAAGACTATCCGAAACAGGGGGTAAGCAGAATGGTGTAGCAAGCTGATGAATCAACATAATCAAGTTCAACACTCATCCTCTCACAGGCATAATGCACCGGTAGTTGAGGGATGCAGCTGTTCTACCCTCCACAACATTTTCGAAGTAAAGGCAAAGGCATGTGAGGGATTTAAAAAGAATGACTTGCTCCTCACCCCTATCCTGGCTTTGTCTGTACTTGTTTGGCAGTTGATACAGATGAGCAAAAACTAATTGAATCTTTCTCATGTTGTAGATAAAAACGTGAGGTATGGCATTTCCAACTCCAAGTGTTGTTGTCTCAACTACCTACATTTTCAACTTCGAGTGTTACTCTCTACACATACTATGGAGAACCAAGTTCTCATGGCCATCTTGCTTGGATTGTGTTCTTCTCTTGGTGTGATTTTACAACATTGGATATATAATTTGTCTCCCTTGTCCCAAACAGTCTGCAAGCATTGGACCACAGCTGGGTATGGATGAGTAGGTTGAAGACATGGACATTGAACTCCTTGGTGAGGATGATGATGACCAAGTTTGCATTGTTACTGTAGCACACACCTTAATTGAAGCTTCACAAGAAATAAGGAAACAAAAAGCAAAAGCTATAGGACAATGTATGTGAAACCTCGCTTATTACATCTATGGGACATTTTCATGGCATTCACCATAGGGGATGGTGTGCTTTGAAGGAGCTTTTCATCTTCCTAGAGAGGTGTTCTTCATTTGTCAGTTATCGAGAGATGACATTTCCCAAAAGGACATCCCATGCTCATTGCAAAAACTACCCACACGTGTGCTTGGTGTAGAGAGAAATAGAAGATGAAGCAACTTGATGAAAAGATTGCAAAGCTATGAGTTACAATACAATTTTCTTGTTCAATTTACTCTTTGTTCTCTTGGTAATATGCTGACATGAAGTCCTTTTCCAAGATACTACAAAGATTCAAGATAGTGTCCAGCTAATTAGAGATTTCCAGCAAGCACGGTTGCCCACCTTGCATCTACAAGCATCTGACAATGAAAAATGGCTATAGACATGCTAATCTGAGCAAAGCAAGATAGCAAAGGAAGGCAAACATGCAACGTATTTGAAGGGTACTCAAGGTAGCCAAAAAAGGCTACAATTTAGATCAATTCCCTACAGCTAGGGCACAATCTAAAACAATGCAGAGTCTTCCCAACCCTTGACGGACAATCAAAACCATCCCAAGATACCTCAATTAGTTCCCTCAATTAGCAAGATAGCAAAGGAAGGCAAACATGCAACGTATTTGAAGGGTACTCAAGGTAGCCAAAAAAGGCTACAATTTAGATCAATTCCCTACAGCTAGGGCACAATCTAAAACAATGCAGAGTCTTCCCAACCCTTGACGGACAATCAAAACCATCCCAAGATACCTCAATAAGTTCCCTTAATTCGAGCATTGTATCCATATGCTCAAAAAGAGAATATTGACCTCTAGTTTCATTGCTAAGGGCTTTCAAAATAACCAACACTCCCAATACCCACACACTAATACACTCTCCTAGATAAGGAGGAACCTCATTCAATTAACCAAAGGCACTCTCTCTCTCTCTCTCTCTCTCTCTCTCTCTCAACTGATAACTAGGACATAATTCTCATAAGCTTTCCATCTTCCTCTAATGGAGTTAGTACAAGAATGATCAAATTTTCCCAAAATCGAAATATTTATTGGTTAAGGAGAAACTAAAGAACTTCATAGGAGAAAAGGCTAAAATCCTACGTTGAATTAATATCATTTGTATCAAAAGATCAAGCTCATGTTAGACACTATATATGCTGGCTTGGGCCCCATTCTGCATACAATGTCATAATTTAGATTGCAAATACTATCATATTTGCCCTCACTACCATAAGCTTCCAAAGAGCTAAAAAATATTTTGAAGAAACTCAAAATAAAATAACTCTGATGCAACTCAAAAAATAATAATCCAACAATGGATGGCGATTGTTAAGTTCAAGCCTTCTTTAAACCACTTGCTAAGGCAAGCAATGACCCAACTATATTGTCTAGCGACCTACAAATTACAGAGGTTGCTCCTTTTGTCATCTCCCTTTGAGCACCCATGTTCTCGTGCTCCACCCTCATCCGTGCTTCTTCACAAGCCTGCTCACGATCTGCTCGGCTTTCCTCAAATTTTGTTCGAGATTGCTCCTCGTTGAAACATTTAATTTTTTGCTCTTCAGCTAGCTCAAAAGCACCCACAAGTTTCTTGATGACCTCTTTAGCTCCTCCTGAGAGTTTGTGTGCTCTCCTTTGAATCATGTAGGAGGAGGAGTTTTGCTTATTAATCTCATCTTGCAAAGGCTACACGTCCACATTGGTTGCCTGAGTTGTAGGGGGAGAGTTATTTGCACATCCCTCAGTTGTAGGGGGGGAGTTGCTTGTGCAATCACATTGGTTCCCAGCTTTGTTACATTGTAGCAATCAAATGTAGAAGTTCCCTTACAAAAACCTTGACATAAATTTCTAAATACTTGCAATGTTGGTCTAGGCAAATTCCCAATACGTAAGTCTTGATTTCCAAGCCTCTATTTAGGCATATCCCTAATGCACAGATGCAAAATCCCCAATACGCAGGTTTCAATTTGGGCAAGAAAAAGTCAAGAAGAAGAGTTGCATGAAAATGTAGAACCCCCATGAAAAATCAGGAAACATTGTATTGATTTGGACAAATCCCCAATACATAGCTCTTGTTTGGTTGTTGCAAGTTCCAACTTGTAGTTGAATGTGCTCATTCCAATAGCGTCACAACACAACCAACTCACGCAAGCACCAAATGAATGATAAGCTCGGTTGTTGATAAAGCACATCCTAATTTGGGCAAAATATCAATTCCTATATCATTAACGTATTCATGACAGTAACGCAAAAGGTTTGGTAAACAAGAAAAAAAAAGCAAGCGAAGGAATACCTTCATCACTGCTCTTGTTTGGTTGTTGCAAGTCCCAACTTGTAGTTGAATGTGCTCATTCCAATAGCGTCACAACACAACCAACTCACGCAAGCCCCAAATGAATGATAAGCTCGATTGTTGATAAAGCACATCCTGATTTGGGCAAAATGTCAATCCCTATATCATTAACGTATTCATGACAATAACACAAAAGGTTTGGTAAACAAGAAAAAAGAGCAAGCGAAAGAATACCTTCATCACTGTCGGCACTAGAGTCCACAACAATGGGACCTCGATTGACAGACCTGTCACACCTAAAAGGCTTCAATGCCATGGCGTACACCTCAAAGGTGAGCTTCTCAGCCAAAGGGAGAGCTTCGCTCCTCTCTTCCTCCATGAGCTGCCAATAGGAAATTGTACCAGATGTAAGTTTCCCTTTGAAATAAAAAATCTTGTGAAATTAGGCGTTCACCTTCTCAAACTTGTTTTTACATTACTCAAATGTGTGATCAACTTGTTGCTCCTTTAGAATTGTGGGCACCACCATCCATTTGTCTTGTGCCGAGCATACAATCCACGAGTTTTCACCATCAAATCACTCTTCTTTTTGCTCTCCAATAGAGCCATCACTTCTACTACTTCCACTTGGTCGTGTTAGTGAACACTTTTGCGTGTTCTTCTTCTTTCCATTACCAGCGGTGGCCTCATCCTCATTGGTCAATGATGTCTACATTAATCCTTTTCCTTGGACCTGCACACTGTTTCTTCTTTCAACTTGCTGCATTATTCACACAACTTGCAGCCTCCTTCGTAGGACTCGTAGGTTTCGTAGACTTCACTGGATCTTCTTCTGTAACTTGCGATCGCAAGCTTGGCATTTGGGCCTAGAGTGGTGTGTACTCCCCTTCATCGTTGAACAGGTCAGTGCCATAGCTACCTTGTGTGGCTTGCAAGTCTTTGTAGTCAGCATCTGAACCCTCATAAAACCTCCAATTTTCAGCCCAAGAAAGGTTTAGATCCATTCTGCAAGACAAACGAGCAAAAGATGGGCAGAGTTCTGAACAAAGCTTGAAGTTCTGCTGGGATGGCGCATGCTGAGATGAAGACATAGTGAATAGTGTAGGACGTGGGTGTTGGGAGTTTAAATGGATTGATGAGCTTTGCCACCTTTCCCAAAGCTATTTAATGATGCTTTGGAGGGTAAACGGAGCCTTGGAGGGCCTGTTTATGCCACTGACATTTGACATTTGAAGCGACATGTAGCTCGAATTTCGGCCGGGGAGTTTCATTCGCATGTGACCACGATTAAACCATAGGAGATCTATTTGCATCGGGGTAAGGAGTCGCATGTGGGTGCGCTCTAAGGGCCTATTCTAGATAGTAGCTAAGGAGGAGAAGTTTTGGAACATGAATGTAAAACGAGCACATCTTGGAAACGTGAATTCGAGTATTGTCATCATCATAATCATCATTAGGAGAAGATAGTAGATAGATGATTAGTAGAAGATAGAAAATAGAAGAAACGTCATTAGAAGATGATTAGAGTCCGGATTAGTTAAACGATCGCCACGTGGTGGGCGGTTAGCTAAATAAAAAAAGCGAGACGAGAATATAAAAAAGGGGAGGCGGGGGGAGCCGTCGGATGGGAGATCGGAGGGTGGGGGGGGAGGGGAGGAGGGGGGGATCTGGGCCGTTGAAAGGGAGATCGGACGGTGGGGAGGGGAGGGAAGATTAGGGTTAGGGAGGGGGGATATATAAACGGGAAGGCCTTCGTTTTCATTAGAAGTTTGTAGCCAATATTTGCAGGTTTTCTGCTTCTAAAGCTCTTGGGAAGCTCTTCGTCTTCGTCCCCGGCTTCGGTTCATCTTCATCTTCTTCCAGGTTTGAAATCTTCTCTCTGCTTGTTTTCTTCCCGTTCCTCGCTTCTTCCTCTGATTGATTCATCGTTTTCTTCCTTCTTTCGCCTCCTTTCCTGCTTCCTTCGCTCTTTTCCTTCCCGCCTCGTGGCCCTCTCCTCTCTGCTTTGCTTTTTCCTTCCCCCCATTGGCTTCCTCTTTGATTTGCCCCCTCTCGGAGCTTGATTGCTGCGGGAAGCCGCACCTTTAAGCTTCCACTCCTGACTCTTGACTCCTCCGATCCACCTGCCTCTTCCTTCTCGGATTTGTTCCTCGTCGACAATGGTTTCGTTGCTGTGATCTTCCTGCTTTCTTCCATCTTGCCGCTTCGTGCTGTCCTCTTTGCTGTACGATTTGACTCGTCCGTTACGTTAAGGTGCACCTAATGAAAGAGCTGATCCGTCGTCCAGTTTGAGCATTCCATCCATTGCCGATTGTAGTTCAATTGTGTCTACTTCGATTGTTCTTCGTGTCAATGTCTTCTAGTTCTTCACCTATTGTCCGCTCTACTTGCGCGAGATGTTGAGTACACGGATCTTCGGTATTGAGTTCTTCTGTTATGTTGCAGACATGGGAAAGGAAAAGGTGCACATCAACATTGTTGTGATCGGACATGTCGACTCCGGCAAGTCCACCACGACTGGTCATCTGATCTACAAGCTGGGAGGAATTGACAAGCGTGTGATTGAGAGGTTTGAGAAGGAGGCCGCTGAAATGAACAAGAGGTCTTTCAAATACGCTTGGGTTCTCGACAAGCTTAAAGCTGAGCGTGAGCGTGGTATCACCATCGATATCGCACTTTGGAAGTTTGAGACCACCAAATACTATTGCACTGTCATCGACGCACCTGGTCACCGTGATTTTATCAAGAACATGATCACGGGAACATCCCAGGTGCGTTAGTGATGCCTATCTGTACTCGCCTTTTTTTGCAATGTTGACTTGAAAGTATCGGTCGATTGATCCCGGATGTTATTGGAGCAGGCTGATTGTGCTGTTCTTATCATTGATTCAACCACTGGTGGGTTCGAAGCTGGTATCTCCAAGGATGGCCAAACTCGCGAGCATGCACTCCTTGCGTTTACCCTGGGGGTGAAGCAAATGATTTGTTGCTGCAACAAGGTAACGGAGTCGATGACTATTTTCTCTTTACGATTATGGTTTGTTTTGATATAACTCAGCGTTTTTGAGTTTGTAATTTACTCTTATGTATCAACAGATGGACGCTACGACTCCAAAGTATTCAAAGGCCCGATACGATGAAATCACCAAGGAGGTCTCTGCATATTTGAAAAAAGTCGGTTACAATCCCGAAAAAATTCCTTTCGTCCCAATTTCTGGATTTGAAGGTGACAACATGATCGAGAGGTCTGCCAATCTGGATTGGTACAAGGGCCCTACACTCCTTGATGCCCTTGACATGATTTCAGAGCCGAAGAGGCCCTCTGACAAGCCTCTGCGGCTTCCTCTTCAGGACGTTTACAAGATTGGTGGCATTGGAACTGTGCCTGTAGGTAGAGTGGAGACTGGTGTAATCAAACCTGGTATGCTTGTGACTTTCTCTCCAACTGGGCTAACCACTGAGGTCAAGTCCGTTGAAATGCATCACGAAGCGCTTCTGGAAGCCCTGCCTGGTGACAATGTTGGGTTTAATGTGAAGAATGTGGCTGTAAAGGATCTCAAGCGTGGTTATGTGGCCTCCGACTCCAAGAACGACCCTGCCAAGGAGGCTGCCAGCTTCACAGCTCAGGTTATTATCATGAATCACCCTGGGCAGATTGGCAATGGTTATGCTCCCGTGCTGGACTGTCACACTTCTCACATTGCTGTGAAGTTTGCTGAGATCCTGACCAAGATTGATCGACGCTCTGGTAAAGAGCTGGAAAAAGAGCCCAAGTTCTTGAAGAACGGTGATGCTGGTTTCGTGAAGATGATTCCCACAAAGCCAATGACTGTGGAAACGTTTGCAGAGTATCCTCCTCTGGGCCGTTTTGCAGTACGTGACATGCGTCAGACGGTGGCTGTTGGAGTTATCAAGGCAGTTGATAAGAAGGAACCAACAGGGGCCAAGATCACTAAGGCAGCAATCAAGAAAAAATGAATTGTGCAGGTTCTTGTGCCTGTTTTGCGTATTATAGGACTATGTTTCTTTGTAGTTTGTGTTTGGGAGGTGCGGATGCTTTTATCTAGGGTCCTGCAGAATTGGGTGTTGGACAGACGGTGGCAAGGCTTAATAAGGGTTCCTGTACTCACCCAAGTTTTGTAGTATGGTGTTTAGTTTTTGCGATTTCCTTTTATGAAGACCCTTGCAAACATTGTTTGCTAGGGGCTGTAACGGATTTTCTTATAAGTTAGATCATGTGCGGATGCTTTTACTTGAGTCCTATAGACTCGGGTGTTTGCTTAGTAAGAGTTCATGTACTCGCCCAAGTTTTGTAGGATGGTGTTTAAAATTTGCAATTTCCTTTTATGAAGACTCAATCTTTGCAGATTTTCTTTATGTGTGATAATGTACAGAATTTTGTTACTGCAGTCTGCTTTTGATAATCTGGAAGCTAGCAAATCTTTACCTTTTTGACTATCAAATGTGGACCAATGCAAAAATATGTTGGCTTGCCATCATCCATGGAGCAGAAATTTCCTTGACTTAACTCCTAGTATCTGATTTACGCCTATGACCACGTTTAATGCTCTGTAGCATTGAAGCAGTAACCTCCCTATATTCAAAGCGGTAGCTTCAATTGAAGGGTCTGATATTTTGTTAATGGATTGTTCATAGTTGGATTCGTCCATTTTGTTTGATCTTGGCGCCATAATCTCAGTATTTTTTTTGGTAGAAATTCCGATGTCAAAACACAGTAGACCTTTCATCAAGTTATCAGCAGGCTTACAACTGATTTAATATGTAATTTACTAATGCACCTAATAGCTCCTTCGACCACCAAAACTCAATTAATTTCTCTCGCCCTTCCCCTTTTGACTCATTAACCTACTAACTCTCCCAGAATTAATGCATCTGCTCTCTTCCTCCTCCAGCTGCCTTCCTCCACTCTTCCTCCCACTGCGCTGCGCCCACTTCTTTTCCCTCCTTACTCCCCTTCTCTGCTCCCTGTCTCCTCCCCTTTCCTCTTCCTCCTTCCCTACCCCTTTGCCCCCTCCTTCCCACTCCTCTCCCCCCCCTTGTCTTGGTGAGGGATTCACAGCCCCCCCACCCCGCTTGGATTGTTGTCTCCTTTTGCTCCCCCTTCTCTTATACCTACGTGCCAAACTTGGATTATCGTCTCCTTTTGCTCCCCCTTCTCTTATACCTATGTGCCAGGCAGATTCGGTGGCTTCTTCTATGGCTTTTAGAAGAAGCCTTCATAATCTCCTCAAATTGTTAATTTAATTATATAATCTCCTTAAATCGTTAATTTACCCCCCCCCCCCCCCCCCCTCCCAAAAAAACTGTGAAATGATTTGAAATTTTCCCACGGGGGCCCTTATTTAGACCCATCACACAATGCATACTAGTTATGTAGACCCATAGTCACAGTATCACCTAAACTAGTTCTACTTCATCAATTAAGTAAACTCATTACATTAAGTGGAGAGTCCATAGTAAACTTTGGTGCAGCTTCAAAGTACGTACAAAATTATGTTGACCATGATTAACACGTGTATGGGCTGAGGACTTGTTGCCCACTCTTATGGCCAGTTTTTGTAAGGGTCTAACCCCCTTTCTTTTTTTCCTTTGATACAATCGGCCGATTCATTTTATAAGAAAAACGTGTATGTCCCCTTGTAACTAGTGAGATGATGTCAAAAAATGGTCCCCTAGAGAACTTTTGTTATAAGGATCTAACCCCCCCTTTTTATTTCCTTCAATACAATCGGCCGGTTAATTTAAAAAAAAAATGTGTATGTCCCTTGTCAAAATATGTTCACCTAGAGAACTTTTGTTCAAATAGTTCCCTCCTAGGTTTTGATTTACTTTTAAGTCCCTTCTAGTTTCTTTTGGTTTTCTAGACTTTTCTAGCTTACTACCTCGCATTCCCTTGACAATGCTAGAAATATGGTTTTGCTATCAATTGCGCATAGGCAGGATCCTCCACCACCTCAAGAATTATTTTTTGCCTCCACGTGGAGGGTATCGAGAGTGCCCACAACCAAAGTTAGAGCTCTATTGGACAACCTAGAGGTCAATCCCTCAATGCATTGAGCAGCATTTGTGTTTTCAACAACTGAGGGGGAGGCAGTGAGGACAAGCAGACGCTAGATGGTAACGAGTGGGAGGTTAGGCCAGGGGGTGGCGTGGAACAATATGGGTGGGGGGGTTGAGGCAAGCGGGCAATATGGGAGAAGTATGGCGTCTTCGCAACAACGCGACAACGACAATGATGGTAGGTGTGCAATGTTACTTGAATTCAATTTGTTTATTTCACTTTAGGTAGGTTAGTTGAGTTCTCAATCTAATTGCTAAATATTGCACTTAGCATTAGCTTGATTAACGATTAATATGAAATTTGAAGTTCTTAATTGAATAGGTCTCTTTCATGGCGTCTTTTAACACAAAAATAGAAAAATGTTGGTTGAAGTGTTATGCTTGTTGGAGCCATGGATTGGGAGCTATGGGTTTTACAAGAACATGTACTCGAAGGGTGTTGACAACCTAGCCCTTACACATGTGAGATTACATGATTGCAGATTGCTTATGTAAAAGGACATGTCCTTTAACCCATTTGGTTGGTGGAGTATACATGACCATGCCTACATTTGACTTGCCCCCTCAGCATGGGCATTCGTTCATGGTGTGTCCCATACCCAGACAGTGTAATGGTGTGGTTTGAGTACTTTCCGAGGAGTGAAATATGTAGGAATAGATAGTGTAAGTATCCATAGTATTGAGTATGAGCCAACGAATTAAATTGAGTGTATCTCTTTCTCCTCGAGGAGGCATTCCCAAATCTACGAATACATGCACAATCTTGTATAGAGCAGCATGACCCGTTTGCGGCAATTTAGAGACCCGCTTCGTTGGGTCTCCAAGCTAGGATCATATGTTGCTTTTAATTTCGAGGAATAAAATTAAGGATGTTTAGTTGTAGAAATTGATTTTTCTAGCATTGCCTCTCTCTCTCTCATGCCTTTAACTTTAAAATTCAAGAAATTTCATTTGAGTAATAATTAAAATGCCTTTAATTCAATTGAACTGCAAACTGAAGAAAGACAATTGAATGTGATTCACACATACCAAAAAGAAATAAAATTTGATAAGTAAATGTATCTCACACATTTATTTCTTTACACATGCACTTATTTCTTTACTCACATGTATGCTTTCCCAATTATGAATTATTCTTTTATGTCTTCCCTGTATACTCTCTTTTTAACCACCCCACAAACCAAGCCCACTAATCCTCCCATATCTCCTCTAAGCCTATTTCAACCCATGCACTCATTCTCTCCTTACTCCACTTGTGACTTTAACTTTTTTTAAATTATCAAAGAATCCATATGGTTGTGTATTTCTAGGTAAAGCGATAACAAGCCGGGGAAAACATACATTACCTATCTACCCAAGCGTAACATGATGTTCTAATACCTAGTTTGTTTGGATGGTGGTAGGTAAGTGTACCCTGACCTCGGAACCTAGACTGTCTGAGGATTCAACATCTTTTTTTAATATTGTATTTGTCAAACTCCACATTATTAAAAATTCTTAATTTTGGTTGAAATTTTTGCAAACTTTAGTTGTTGCATTTTTCAACTTAGGTGTCTTAAACATTTTTTCCTTATTTGTTTTCCTTTTTTTACTTTTTATCCAATGGATGGAATTAATT
The DNA here is from genome assembly GCF_047967505.1 of Dipteris shenzhenensis. Lineage (NCBI taxonomy): Eukaryota > Viridiplantae > Streptophyta > Polypodiopsida > Gleicheniales > Dipteridaceae > Dipteris > Dipteris shenzhenensis. The sequence continues at coordinate 47,977,023 of NC_141620.1, forward strand.
CTATGGATCAATTATTGATGGGACTTTTTAATCTAAACATACACTTTGATTTCCCAACTAGCCTTTGGTCGGGGCTAGTGCCATCATACAATTAATTCACACCCATTAGATAATTCTTTAGCATGGATAATCCCTAGTCATTTTGTGATCTGCCTTATTTTTTACTAACTTTTAGCATCTATTTTGTAGAAGTGGTTTACGCATTTACTATTGGCATCATTTTTTCATTTTGACACTTATCATATAGATCCACTTTTATTCACTTATTATTAGTAGGTGGGCAGTAAGTTTAACATGTTGGTCTTACTCCCCACCATGTGATCTTACCCTTTGGGTTTGGGGTGGGCCACACACACACACACACACACACACACACACACACACACACACACATGTATGTTTCCCCAGCTATGAATTATTCTTTTATGTATCCCCGATGAAAAATCCCCTTCACTCTCTTTTTAACCACCCCACACACCAAGCCCACTGATCCTCCCATATCTCCTCTAAGCCCATCTCAACACACACACACACACACACACACACACATACACATACACACACACACACATGTATGTTTCCCCAGCTATGAATTATTCTTTTATGTACCCCCCGTGAAATATCCCCTTTACACTCTTTTTAACCACCCCACACACCAAGCCCACTAATCCTCCCATATCTCCTCTAAGCCCATCTCAACCCATGCACTCATTCGCTCCTTACTCCACTTGTGACTTAAACTTTACTTGTGACTTCAACTTTTTTTTCATTATCTAAGAATCCATATGGTTGTCTATATTCCTAGATAAAGTGATAATAAGCCACGAAAAACTGGCATTACCTGTCTACTCGAACATAACTATGATGTTCTAACATCTAGTTTGTTTGGATGGTGGCAGGTAAGTGGACCCTGACCTTGGAAACTGAACTGCTTGAGGACATCTTTTTCCAATATTGTGTTTGTCAAACTCAATATTATTAAAAATTCTTAATTTTGGTCGAATTTTTTGCAAACTTTAGTTACATTTTTCAACTTAGATGTCTCAACCATTTTTTCCTTATATGTTTTCCTTTTTAAAATTTTTACCCAATTGATGAAATTAATTGTATGGTTCAATTATTGATGGCACTTTTTAATCTATACACACACACTTACTTCTTGACTATGATTTCACACACAATCTAGTTTAGAAGGGAGCTTTGTATCTAGAGATACACACACACTTTCGCACTAATGCATGCTCTTTCTTGTTGCTCTCCTAGAAGACTTTCTACTCTAACTTATATAAGGATGAGCATATCCCCCTTCGTCCTTGTCAACCTCATATCTATTCTCCATTGTGTCTTATTTCCTTAAAACTATTTTGCCTTAATTTGCCTTGATGTTTGTAATCTCATCGTTTATTTATGGTACCATCTTTAGCTCACTCTAATTCAAAAACTGAGGGTGGGTATCCATTTAGGTGGTCTTCTTTTTACCATGGGTAAGTATTAATTAATGTGCCTACCACTAGAGACCTAAGAATATGTCCAACTTTACCTTGCTTGGCACTCTAAACCACCTAATAGTACAAGTGGTCCAAGCCTCAAGGCTCGTAGGACAACATATGTATGAGGGTATAGCCAAAGGCTTGTAAAAGATGAGATGACATTCCCTTAAATTCCCTCCTCCTTCTACAAGCGGGCCGCCTAGCTCCCAAAATCCTTTAATGTGGTCAGACAAGGAGGATTTGGAACCCTTTTTTTTACCCTACTATCCAAAGAGCGTTTAATTCAATACCTGCCATGTGTGAAGATATTCCACCAGTGGCCACCTATATTTTTCCATGTGAATTCCCTACCTAAGGCAATACCTAACGGAATCTACTCTCTCATCTACTTCTGCCTTGCGGCCGTGCATGTCCTCTGGCCTTATCGGGTTTTCCTCCTTCTGGTCATCTGTCAACCTCTATCCTCCTTGATTCCCATTTTATGCTCTCCCCTTTCTCCATCTTACAATATCCTAGCCACTTCTCTACCTCCCTGTGATCACCCCATAGCTTTCTTCCAAAGGGATTTCTTGCATCTCTATCTTCTTGATGCTGCAACTTCTTAGCCCCTTTCTCTTCAATTTGACTTGCTGTTCCCCCCTCTTGCCTCCTCTAAAGTCAGATGTCTTTGGCAAACCCATTGCAATCGAGTGAGGTGGTGGAATCATTGGGCATAGGGGGTAAGACCTTCCCAGCTTCTCAAGTATGCCCATTGGACTCATCCTGATCTACCTAGATGAGTATCACAATTGGTCCACACCCCCCTTAAACCAAAATTAATGTTTCCTGCAGATGTTCATGTTTTTCTTGAACTGATGGTTTGAGAAGCTCTATGCTTACATGTTTAACAAGGTCTTGGAGGTCTTATCTGTCGTCTCACAGGTACAATCCAACTAAATGTGGCATGTATCCTTAGTTCAATGTAGCAGCTCATACGAGGTAGCTAATCGACTAAAGACACGCAAAACCCTTGCATTTTTTGCTTTGATTCCCTACACTCAATTGACAGCTTGTTTAACTCAGTAGAATGACCAAGAACATTGGTTGCTCATAATGGGAAATGCCCTCGGTTCAATATGGCAACTCATATAACTCAAAATTGCAGCTCCTGAGATCCATTGTGTAATTTTTTTGGGGCTCCATACGTATGACTTAATGTATCCAGAATGTCTTTTTTGTTTTTTACTTAAGTGTTTCAACTATTAGTCCCCTACATGATGCTTCTCTCAATTGTCTTCCCCTCCCCTTCTCCCATCCTTCCCTCCTCCCATCCTTCCCTCCTGTCATCCTTTTTCATGTAAATGAAAATTTTCTGCAAGATTGTCTTATTTCTCTTGATAGATTGTTGGTGTTACTCTTGATTGTGATAACAAGCAATCGAGGATAACGACACTTGCAGTCCCAAGCTTGAGAATGTGCCCTTTCTAACATATTCTTTTCTTGGATGGATGCATATACCAGTTCTTGACATTGGAGTTCACCTCAATCTAGTCTTCAAAGAGACCTAAGACACTTAACTGTTTACTTTTTACTTCTAGTCCTCGCAGTGTGTATTTTCTGATCATATTATGGGTTTATTTCCATCCTTGTAAAGTCTCAGTTACTGTAATTTTTTGTATTCAACAGAACAGAAATAATGTATTTGGATATTTACACTTACATAATGGCTTAAACCTGCCATCATTTTATTCCAACTCCATATTTTCCTTATTCACTAGAATGATAATAGTATTTTTTGAAAGTTCATCCAACATAGCTTTAGAGAATCCCCCTTCAGCTCTTTTTTATGCCAGGTCAGATCCACTACCTACTCCTAGGAGTGATCTCTTAGGCCTAACACACACACACACACACACACACACACACACACACACACACACACACACACACACACATACATAGACACACACACAGACACACACACACACACAAAATTCAAGAATTTTCATTTGAATAATAATTAAAGTGCCTTTAATTCAATTGAACTTTAAATTGAAGAAAGACAATTGAACGTGATTATAGCATTTAAATGCAAGCAACACACTCCAACCAAAAAAATGCTCTATAAAAGTGTACTTCAAAATATTACATCTGGAAATGGAGTCGCATATTCTCGTATATTCAAACATGCATATCTACATTTGAGAGCTGACACACATATATATATAAAATGTACAAATAAATATAAATTCAAGAAATAAATATAAATATAAACAAATATAAATATAAATATTAAATTCAGAAAATTCCATTTGAACAATAATTAAAATTTCTTTAATTCAATTGAACTTAAAATTGAAGAAAGACAATTGAACATGATTAGTACATTTAAATGCCAACAATACACTCCAACCAAAAAATGATCTATAAAAAAGAAGTACAAAATATTACATAAAAAAATGGAGTCATATATCCGAACATGCAATATCTACATCTGAGAATTGACTCATATATCCAAAGATACATTCACGAACAGAGTCATATCTGAAGGTACAAAATCTGCAATAGTTACACAAACCCCCCTAAGGAAAAAGTCAATGGGATTGTGCCCCACGCCTCCCATGTCTGCTACATCGACAGTGGATATACCACACACTATCAACAATTCGATATGAACCCATGACAGACAAAAACCTATAACTATATGTTGATAAAACCTAACTCATTAGTTGGAGAACTTACTTTCACATATAATGCGCACAAAGGTATCCGTATAGTCTAAATGCACCCCTTCATGGAAAACCTTTGTTCTCACATGTGCTGTGTATCCTAGCTAGCAGACCAAGATGGTTTGCGGTCTAGTGGTCCCATGAACTTGCTGCACAATCAAATCGTAAAATCTCGAGTGGATTCGTTCCCCCAAAGGATGGTTGATGTGGAGATTCTGTGGGGGTTAAAGGTCACTGTGCCTTTACCCCAGTTATGTACAATACTCAAACACATATATAAATGAATGAAAAAGAAGATTAGGGTGGTTCTGCATCCACCAAAAATTGTGTGGCTCTTTGTCTCTCTCTCTCTCCTTCTTCCGTTCTTGCTTCCGTTGAGAGCACTCTCAATTGGTATCAGAGCCCGGGTGATCTAGCTGAGCGTGCGTGAATGCTTGAAGCTCAGCAGCTCTGTGGGAAGAAGGAGAAGCTCTGTGGGAAGCTTTGTGGGCGACTTTACTTGCATCCGAGTGTGCAGAGACCTTGGAGGAACCTTTGGAAAAGTCACTTTGGCTTTGCGAAGTGGTTTTGAGAGCCTATTAAGTGTTTTCAAAGAAAAAGTCATTTTTTGAGCTTTTCCCTGTTCCGTTCGATGACAGAGACTCCGTATTGACTTGTAGAGGCAACTATTGCTTGCTTTTGATCTGTCAGTTCCGGTGGACTCAGGAGGTCCTAAAACTTCTATGTTGCTCATCATTCGCACTCCGGTGGAGTTTACAAATAGCTCTGTTTCAAAAAACGTTTTTCAGCCCGTGTGTTGGACCCAGTGATTGAGACCATGGTTAACTATCTATCCCATTGCGTTCCGGACGCCCAAAAACCCCTACCTATCTGTTCTTGTGCGATTCGGTGGAGGATTTTCAGAGTTATAGATCTCTGTGTATTCGATTTCGTCTCTCTGTTATGCATTTTTCATTCTAAGGTTTTGAAACCTTAGATTTATGCCACATGGCAGTGGATAAGTGTTGACTCCCATTTCTCACTCATCGGTTGGGATTTTGGAGTTCTGGCAGAAGAGATATATTTGCAAATTTTCTTGTTGAGTCCGATTATGCAATGGCACCCATGTTTTGAGGCATCTCAGGTTCTATTTTCAGTAGCGGTCATTACCGTAGGACTATGATTTCTTGAGCATACCTTATGTAAATCACTCAAGTTGCAGTTTGAGTAGTGTGCGCTCATTCGTGGTATGCATTGGGTTGCAGTGGATGATTTATAGGCCATTTGGATGCATTACGGTCCTTATTGGATGCGCTGATAGGCCCAAATTGCCTTGTGGGATGCTATTTTTATGGACGCTTTGCACATGGATGCTATTTTATGTTGAGGGACAGCTTTGACACATTGCAGGTGATGCACTGATAGTGCTATGCTCTCTTGGATGAGATATTATTGATGCATATGCCACTGGACGGTGTTTATGCTTGAGTCATTTGGCACTTATTGGCATTTTCTTTTGGGCCAGATTTGCTCATATGGATGCATAGTATATGCACATGAGTCAGATGCATCTTTTGATGCTTTGAGCTTTGAATTTTAGTGATATTTCACTCTATTGTGGCATACACATTTGGGTGCACCTAGTATTTGGTGTGATTCTCTCTTGCAGGCACTAGCATTTGGGATTTTATTTCATTTGCATCATGGTTGTGGGAACACAGCCGTGTAAACGGCAATGCTTCTATGGCTAGTGATCAAGCCTTTGCTGCTCTGCATAAAAACAAAGGCAAAGGCAAGGTTTCAATTGGTGAACCCCCTCATTCACATGCTTGTCACTCCCATGATGCCTCTTCCATGTCTGAAAAGGAGTTTTTCAGCATTAAAAAGTTTGATGGGACAAACTTTTCTTTGTGGGAAGAACAAATAAGGGATGTGCTTATTCAAAAGAAGCAGATTAAACCCTTGGCAGGGATTGAAGCTAAGCCTGCAAATATGTCTGAGGATGATTGGAATGAGTTGGATGCATTAGCAAAGTCTACTATTAGACTTCATCTTGCAAAGTCAGTTTATTTCACAGTAGTAAATGAGCAGACTACGGAAGATTTGTGGAAGAAACTGTGTGCCACTTATGAGAAGGAAACTGCCTCTAATAAAGTTTACCTCATGAAGAGGTTGTTTGAGCTGCAGATGAAGGAAGGGGTCTCCATTGCTTCTCACTTGAATGAATTCAATATTATTTTCAGCCAGCTTCAGGCTCAAAAGATGAATTTTGATGCGGAGACTAAGGCAATATTTCTCTTATGTTCATTGCCATCCTCATGGGATACCTTCCGTACAGCTGTCAGTAACTCTGCACCTGGTGGAGTACTGAAATTTGATGATGTTGTGGGTAGCTTGTTGGCTGAGGAGATTAGACGGAAGTCTATGGATGGCAACAAGCAGGATGCAGCCTTAAATGTGCAAAGGGGCAGATCACAGTTCAGGGGGAAGTCCCAAGAAAGAGGGAAGTCACGTAGCAAATCTAGGGCACGGAACATTGAGTGTTACCACTGTGGCAAGAAGGGCCATATGAAAAAGGATTGCTACAAGCCGAAAAGAGAGCAAAAGGATAAGAAAAAGAATGCAAATTAGGGTGCAAATCAAAAGGAAGAGAGTCCAAGGGAGGACAAAAGGAAAAGTGAAGATCGAGGAGATCAATGCAATCACACATGATAGTGACAATGACGTTCTCTTCATGTCTAGATTATCTGCAGAGTTGCTTACCACTTCAGATGATGCATATTCCCAGGATTGGATTTTGGATTCTGGTGCTTCATTCCATGTTACTCCTCATAGGGAATGGTTCTCCACTTATGACAGTGGAAAGACAGGTTGTGTGCATCTTGGGAATGACTATGCATGTGACATAGTGGGAGCAGGTGACATAAAGTTTTCTTTTGCAAATGGGTCTGCATTTGTTTTGAAACATGTGAGACATGTGCCTAAGCTGACCAAGAGTCTTATTTCAGTGGGTCAGCTAGATGATGCTGGTTTTCACACCACTTTTGGCTTTCAGAGTTGGAAAATTCAGAAGGGCTCTATGCTTTTGGCCAGGGGTGCCAAATGTGGGACTTTGTATCCCTTACATGTATCATGGGTATTTGATCATGTTGTTGCAATAACCGAGCAGCCAAGCACTTCTTTGTGGCATTGCAGGTTGGGGCACATGAGCCAGAATGGAATGAAACTCTTATGCCGTTTGGGTTATGTACAGCATTTGAGTTTCTCTAATTTTGAATTTTGTGAGCATTGTCTCTATGGGAAGCAAACTAAATCAGCCCATAAAAGAAGGGGAAAGAAAGAGTTTGAAATGCTTGATTTGGTGCATTCAGACGTATGTGGTCCCATGCCTACACGGTCGTTAGGCGGGGCTGAATACTATGTGACATTCATTAGTGATGCAACTAGGAAAGTGTGGGCTTATGCTATAGCTCGGAAGTTTGAAATGCTTGATTTGGTGCATTCAGACGTATGTGGTCCCATGCCTACACGGTCGTTAGGCAGGGCTGAATACTATGTGACATTCATTAGTGATGCAACTAGGAAAGTGTGGGCTTATGCTATAGCTTGGAAGAGTGATGTGTTCCAGGTATTTCAGAAATGGCTGGCCTTGGTTGAGAATCAGTCAGGTAGAACGCTTAAATGCCTATGGACTGACAATGGTGGAGAGTATCTCTCTCATGACTTTCAGCATTTCTGTGATACAGGTGGGATTAAGAGGGAGCTCACATCCCCTCGTACTCCAGAGCAAAATCCAGTAGCAGAAAAGATAAACCGTACCATTCAAGAAAGGTTGCAATGCATGCTTTCCAATGCAAGTCTTTCTGGTGGTTTTTGGGCTGAGGCAATGAAGACTGTAGTGCATGTGATCAATAGATCACCTAGTAAGAGTTTGGATGGTGGTATTCTTGAAGAGGCATGGAGTGGCAAGAAGCCCTCTTACTCTCATTTGCGTATATTTGGGTGTGAGGCATATGCACATGTGCCAAAAGAGCTTCGAAAGAAGCTAGATCCTAAGTCTAGGAAATGCATCTTTCTGGGTTATGGTGAAAGTGGAGAGATGGGCTATCATCTCTGGGATCCAGAAGCAAAGAAGATCATACACAGCCATGATGTGGTCTTCAATGAGAAGAAGATGCATAAGGCACCCATGAGGGATGTGGAAATGAGGAGAATCACTTTCACATCCCACTTTCCAGGATGTGAATCGACCTACATATGTTGATAGATAGCAAGCTGTCCATGCACCAAATGTGCAAGAAATGGTACCACCAAGTACTCCCACAGGTATACAATCAAGGGTAGATGATGGATCATCTATTGGTGGAAATGATGAGCCAAATGTGGCTGAAATTCAGGTGGGACAGCAAGCTAAAATGCCCTTGAGAAGATCATCTAGAGTGTCTAGATCGCCTGATAAGTTTGTTCTAGGGGTAGACTATGTGATGCTTACTGATTGCGGGGAGCCTTCTTGCTACAAAGAGGCTATGATGCGCGAGGATCAACGCAAGTGGGAGTATGCTATGCAATCAGAGATGAGTTCACTTATGAAGAATAAGACTTGGGACTTGGTTTCTTTGCCACATGGAAAGAAAGCATTGCCATGTAAATGGGTCTACAAAATGAAGATCACAGGTGATGATGTGCCTAGGTACAAGGCCCGTTTGGTTGCTAAAGGGTTCAAGCAAGAGAAGGATGTGGACTTTGATGAGATATTCTCTCCGGTTGTGAAGATGACCACACTTAGATGCATGCTTGGACTAGTGGTAGTAGAGGATATGGAGCTTATGCAGATGGATGTCAAGACAGCTTTCTTGCATGGGAATTTGCATGAGGAAATTTACATGGTGCAGCCGGAAGGCTTTGAAGAAAAAGGGCAAAGAGCATTTAGTTTGCAAGCTAAAGAAGAGTCTCTATGGTCTTAAGCAAGCGCCTAGAGAATGGTATCAAAAGTTTGATGCTTTCATTCGGTCCCAGGGTTTTAGAAGGAGTGAAATTGATCACTGCCTCTACACTAAAAGGGCTAAGGATAATAGCCTGATAATCTTGGCACTATATGTGGATGATATGCTATTGGCTAGCAAGAATACTTATGAGCTAGATGTATTAAAGGCCAAGTTGCATGAGGCCTTTGATATGAAGGATTTGGGACTTGCAGGTCATATTCTTGGTATGCGCATCACGTGTGATCGAAGTAGGAAACTCCTTTGGCTTTCACAGAAGGAGTATGTTACAAAAGTATTGCAGCGTTTCAATATGGAGGGGGGGAAGGCAGTGAGTACTCCATTGCCTCCATATGTGAAACTGAGTCATACAGATAGTCCCAAATCAGAAGAGGAGAGGGCCATGATGGCCAAGGTTCCTTATGCATCAGTGGTTGGGAGTCTTATGTATGCTATGATAGCTACTAGACCAGACATTGCATTTGCAGTGGGAGTTGTTAGCCGGTATATGGCTAATCCAGGAAAGAGGCATTGGGAGGCAGTTAAGTGCATCATGAGGTACATGAAGGGTACCAAGGAGATGTACATCTACTTTGGTAAAGGAGACATGCATGTACTTGGGTACACAGATTCAGACTATGCAGGGCATGTGGATAGTAGGAGATCCACTTCTGGTTATGTGTTCACCTTTGTAGGTGGTGCAGTGTCGTGGATGTCTCGCGCACAGAAGTGCATTGCTTTGTCTACCACAGAGGCTGAGTATGTTGCAGCCACAGAGGGTTGCAAGAAGGCTATATGGCTTGATCGGCTAGTGGGATATTTTGGGATTCATACAGGTGTACCGACATTGCATAGTGATTCCATGAGTGCTATTCAGCTAGCACAGAATCCGGTCTTTCATGCAAAGACCAAACACATTGAGGTCAGGCACCATTTCATCAGGGAGGTACTTGAGGACAAGCGCATAGAGCTTGTCAAGGTTCATATAGATGATAACCCTGCAGATATGCTGACGAAGAGTCTACCTAGTCAGCAGTTTGAGTATTGTCGTGTATTGATGGGCATTGGATAGTATGCTCACTGGTTGTTCTCCCTTAAAGGCACATTGTCCTTTAAGTGGGAGGTTGTGGGGGTTAAAGGTCACTGTGCCTTTACCCCAGTTATGTACAATACTCAAACACATATATAAATGAATGAAAAAGAAGATTAGGGTGGTTGTGCACCCACCAAAACTTGTGTGGCTCTTTGTCTCTCTCTCTCTCCTTCTTCCGTTCTTGCTTCTGTTGAGAGCACTTTCAGATTCATTACAAACCTTGAATCAAGAACAAACCTAAAAGAAAACAACAGCATGTTTACCCACTTATATATAATCCAAATAACTTTTTATTTTCAAAAAAAAAAAGCCACATAAATATACAAGTTATCTACGTAAGGTAGTTCGACACCTCTAGTAGGTCTAGCAGTAGCTACATGTGCTCTAGAGACCCCCATCCCTCAAGATCTATATATTTCTAAAAGTTAGCGACTATACTATTAATCAACATAGAACTTGGCTATTAAGAAATTATGTACTTATCACCTGCGCTCCTGTCTTGATGGTAAAAGTAAATGTTCTAAACATCCTATACCATTACAAAGGTAGATACATACATGTCAATCTATATACAAGGGAAAAAATAAAAGACTTTATAAACCATAATCTCTAGAGAAAATAGTATGTAGCATATAGAAAACCCATAAAGGAAAATTAATTTTCACAAAGTAGTGAACACACAAAACTCATAAAAGTCGAGCATTGTCAAGGAAAGACCAATGGCATACCAATGGCATACTCCTAGGCTCTTGCTATTTCCAATTGTAAAAATTCCTTATATTCAACATTTGTGATAGAAATCATTCCTGCATCCTCATCATTAGCATCATACACACTCCTTGCAAGGAACACCTTGATAGCATTCGATAATTGGACATGCGAGAAAGCCACATGTCATTGCCCATGACTGAACAATGGTGTTGCCAGGTAGAGGTCTAGAACAGACAGTGTTTGGGCCCAATGCTTCAAATGCGTACTGATTAAGCATGGGTGTCTCATCCCATATGATCATCTTAGCCAACTTCAAAACATTTAAAAGGTGACTGTCAACCTTTATGTCGCAATTGCCAGTAGCATCCACATCCAATGGTATCTTGAACCGTGAGTGTGCTATGTGTCCATTGGTTTGTAATAATGCTACAATCGCAGCAGATGCACATACCAAAGAGACATGCCCCTCCCCACACAATTGAGAGAGTGAGAAATTGTAGAGGAAGGTCTGACCATCAAGAAAAAACACCTCTCCACCACGATATATATAGACCCTTGTGAAAATTGGTCGAAGGCAAACTGATGACAATGATTCAAGATGCTCTCCATCCACTGGCCAATTTGTGCTTCTCTCACAGCTTCAAACATTCTTTCTTCTTGCAATAAGCCATTTATAGCTATCGACAAAGATGATCTGTTTAGAGTAGGCAGTCTGTCAAACTCTGCCAACCTTCTCCCATGCTATTGAAGAATGTGCTTCAAGTGTATTAGAGCCTTCTTTATTGCCACCACACGGCGGTCAACCATAGTTGATTCCAAGGCATAGAAGAAATCGTCTGAAATATTGGATAAAAATCTTTCCTACAAACATGCTTTGTAATTGACTACATCATATCGTTGTGCATTTGATAAATACACGGGTTGTCAAATCTAGTAGATCTTGTGTACTTTGAACTGGCAACAATCTTTTAGATATTTTAGGCCATTTTGGATTACAAGTGAAGGTGATAAACAAATTCAATTTACCCTTTTTCCTTACAATTGCCATTGCATCCTGATATAACTGGCACATATATCGCGGCCCTCTCGTAAAAGATGATGGCAAGACAACTCTATGCCTTGCAGCATTGCACAATACATTATTTTCTTGTTGATTAGACTCTTCCAGACTACTGTATGCATCAACAATATAGTGTTGTACTAATCTCCCCCCATGCAGAAGACATGCATTTATATCAGGTCTCATGTGCAAACGGTATGCATAGTACTGCCTCTGCATAACACAATTCTATCTTGATATCTCGCACAATGCTACACAGTCAGGAACATCACTATACGAGATGTATAGATACCATCCATCCTCTCCTCGAGGAAATAGAAGAACAAACACGAGTGACATGTATGATCGGTGCAAATTAGATATCATTTTTACCAACCCATTAAGGCTTAAAAGCTGAATGTCTCAATTTCCAACATCATAGTCATCCCCTTGTCCTGGCATGATAGCGGCAACCTTGCGAGCTGTAGGGACCAAGTACTATCTAGAGGTTGAACGACCCTCACAAATAACCATCTTCAAGTTTACATGTGGGTTTCTTCTCAATGCTTCCCCCACGGCCACAAGTGCACCAGCATATGGACTGCATTCATGCATCATTTTCTACAATAATTCCAAAATGCCAAGATCCACCAAACCAGGCATCCCTTCTAAATGGTTTTGTAGCTCATGGTCTATGTCATAGACATATAACTGTGCAAGTCGAGGCTTCTCCTATCTAACCTCATTAGGTATTAAACTCCCAACACAATGGTACACACGACAATGGGAGTTGTGTATACCCCTATTCCCAAAAAACACTTGATTAATTTGTGCTCCCAATGAGGCAAATGCTATGACACTATTGTAAGCTCTTATATTCTTCTTAAAAGCCTTACTTCTATCATCATTTCCATGCAACAGAACTTCTAAAATCTCCGGTGAATCTTCTAATGGCAATAAGGACACACGACCAACTTTAGAGCAATGTTTTTTTACAACCTGATGCATACTTCCTCTCGTCTCCTACTTCCACAACTGAGCTTGGCAAAACTTGCATATGTGGTTCATAGGTCCAACTGAGTGAACAGTAGGAGCGTTGGAAAGCAATGAGTACAGAGATGGGTGAGCTATATCATCTCTTCATGAAAATGGATGCAAAATAGAGAGGATCCCTCTTGCACTAAAACCACACCCTTGTTTGTTGTTGACAATGTGTTCTAGTGATCTTGAATGCATAGATGCCCTAGTTGTAGCCAATTGACTCCTTGTACTTACTATTGGAGCATCTACTACATTTCTTTCCCCAACAACATGTTGATGCACATTTAGTGAACTAGTAGGATAGAAAGCAGATTCTCTTGGTCCTAAATTGTTGCTTGCATGCAACCATACTTCTAGTTGCAATAAATTGAACATTTTGTTCTCCAAAACTATTGCATCCATGAGTTTGACTTTGCTCTATATTACCAATTTTTGCACTCATGTATTCCATATTTGTCTTCATTTTTCTAATACCTTGTTTTTTGAACATTATTCTCTATCTAGAAGCATTGTGATGTGCCTTATGTGTTGAATGCAATAATATTCTCCTATCGAGATGCGTTGAATTATCTACATTGCATTGTACAACATTATGTCCATGCATTTGATTTTGTCTACAATGACCAACCTCTTCCCTTGTAAATTCCACAATTGGTAGCATGTTTCTAAACTTTGTTTTCTCAACATCATTCTCTATCTAGAAATATTGTGACGTGTCTTGCGTGTTGAATCCAATAACTTTCTCATATGAAAACTTGTTGAAGTTCACGAAAGGCTACCCAATTTTGTTTTTTTTTGTCATCTTTTGTTTATGATACAACTATATGTATCTATTTCTCCATCTCTCTCTCTCTCTCTTTCTCTCAATATTTTCATGTCTATACACTCATGCACATACATGTATACACTCAAACACATCACATATGTGAATATATATATGCAATGAAAATCCTCTCTATGTACACATACGAAATGTGTTATGTATGTGTTGATTCTGTGGGGATATATGAGTGACTATGTTTCTATCTATGTGTGCATGCAATCTTATTGCACGTGTGTCGAATTGTGTACATGTCCATGCTTACTTATGTACACATGCATGCCTATTGATTGTACATGTACACATTTGCATACGTGTTTATATGTGTGTCTTTTGGTGTCTCAATCACACATAACCATAATCCATCAAATGCGTCCATACATTTTTGCCCATGTATTTACATTTAGATATACAATTCATAATTCATTCAAGGTTTTTATTTTTTATGAGCTTTGATTGCAAGCTTTTTGGCCAAAGAAAAAGATTTGTGAGCTTTTTGGCCAACAAACAAATTTGTGAGCTTTTTGGAGAGAAGAAGACCAAGAAGAAGAAAGGGAAGTGTTTCTCATATGTGAATAAGAGACCCTACACTCAAGAGTGAGGAGTAATGGGTAAGTAATCACTTCACTAGCCACCAGTTCCCTATCATTAAGCCACCTAGAAAGAGCTTGTTGCAGCCCACTTGCACCTTTTGTTGCCAGCCACATGCTGCTGCCTGGAAAGAGCTTGTGTCTTCCCTTGCTTTTGTTCTTTGCTTGTTCTACAAGGATTTTTATTTATAAGGTTGGATATATTCTAGATCTTATGAAGGTATATAAATTTGATTTGTAAATGTAAAAATTAAAATTGTAATATTGGTTACATTCTAGACCTTATAAAGGCATATACATAAACTTTGCAACTACCAAATGCATTAAGCAAGAACCATATAGGCTACTACACTTTCTTAAAAGCAATTGATAGATTTGTCTAGAATTTAAGATACAGCCAAAAGCCTCAAGCAAGTATGAGGGTTGCATGCTTACTTGATGCATGATGATGCAACATGGCGATGAACGACAGTGGGATTCATGACAATTTACCATGATTTGGTGCATGACAATGCTATGCGACATGACATGATGCATGATGATGCTACATGACATTACAATTGTCCCAACCTCCTTTATAGAGTTCTGAAGATTCATTGAAGTGAATTTTAGCAGCCATTTCTTGTCATTGTGTGTTGTTTGCCTCTACTTCAACATTGGTGAAATGGCAGCCTTCCTATGTTGCAAACATAGTAGCGACAGCTCAATCATCTCAAAAGCATGTTTTTTTTCTCTATAGTAGTGCTAGGCACACTCCTAACAATGCAAGAAGCAGAATGCATAAAATACACAGTACAAAAAGCACGCAAAAGGGAAGAGATAGAGAGACACCAATATATGTGGTTCACCCACTGTGGGCTACATCCATTAAGAAACAACTAGTCCTTTGATTTTCTTATCCAGCAAGTGAGAAGATACAAGATACAAGCAGTATATCCATTGCTCTCCTGCTATGTGAGCCACACTCTTATCTTACAATTTGACCACAAAACTCATGAGCAACTCATGCACCAATTTTCATGTGCCCATGGTGTTAGAAAAGATACCCAACAGAGGGTACACGCAGCGAAAGACTTACAGTAAAGCCCAGGAGCTCACACAGTGTGCGGTGTGGGTGTGGAATCACAAACTTCTTTACTTATTTGCATTCAATAGATGTGCAGACTCATCAATAGACAATGAACCGGCCAAATAGAGAAACCACCAAAATATATATTTCCGTCCACAACTATGGACACAATACAAAAGAGAGAGATCCAGAGTCTCACCAATGATGTGGTCCTTTGATCTTACCACAAGGTCCTTCTCCTATCTGATGGCTATCTCTAGACTCGAGTCCGCGTGCTCCACCTCGAGCATCTGTAGACTTTTTGTCCAGTGTGTTCTTCTCCACCTTACTGCCTGTGAATCAGCCTAGGTGGACAGCACCTGCCAAACTTTGTCTGCAGCACACAGGTCCCTGTTCCACTGCTCCAACCTGCTTGTGAATGGCTGCTCCAGAAGGTATGATGATCATAACACCTTGCTGCCCTAGAAGACAGCCAAGGTCCAGCCTCTAGGGAACTTAGTCTGCAGCACACCTTCCACTCTCCTTCACCCCCAATGTGAGGCCCAAGGAAGTGGCTCTGGCTGCTCTTGTTTGCTCCTGAGCTTGCTGGATAGTTGGATATGAAATGAGGCCACAAGCCTCTCCTTTTATAGGGATCAAGGCCCCCTTGAACCAACCGACCAGCCAGCCCTAAATGGGCAGACTGGCTGGTCTGTAGCAGCCCTAACCAACCGACCAATTGGTTGGCTGGTTGGCTGCCTATCTAGCCCTATTTAGAGCCGTTTGTTGGCCCTTTGTTCCATGCAGGGTCTAGCCCCTTTGCTGCTGCTGTCCTGCCACCTGCCAGCCTTGCTTGTAGGCCATAGACCTGCCCATATACTTTGCCAAGGACCCTGTCATGCAAGCACCTCTGCCAGGCCCTTCTATAGCACTGTACAGTTCCATACATTGCTGATGTCATCGCGGCTTCCATAGGGTCCTGCTGCAGTCCACTGAGTGCCTCATGCCAGGCATGATCCAAGACATTGTGTCCCCACCATCTTCCTACACATGAGCTGCTCCTGATGCAGCCTTTCATCCTTGGGATACCCCACCAACCATGAATGCTCCAGATCTGTCCCAGATCCACACATCCAGGTAATCTCTCTTTGGGCACATCCTGCCCTAGGTCTCCCTCCCCCACGCTCTCCTCATTTGGGGGCTTATAGATGGGGAGGTGACCTTTCCAACACATGGAATCCCCTGGTGATAGTATGGGGGGGGCATCACCTCCCCTACTCCCCCTTCATGGGATGGGTATAAACATTCTTGGGTCCGAAGCATGGCAAAAAAAAATCTCTAAAAAAATATCAGGCTCCACATACAACATGGAGCGGGTACAATCCACTTGGGTTATCAAGCAATCGCTAGAGCCCCCAAAACACTGAGAGTACCTGAGAGTATAGAGGAAGAAGGTACTTCATAGCTATTCAAAGAGGAACCAACCCTATAGAGCTTAAAGGAAGGTGAAAACATGTCCTTCTACAGCTTTGAGGAGTCGTTGTCAATAGGCAAGGGATCTATGACTAGACCTTGAGACTCCAAGAATGGAATTTCCATAGACTATAGCAAGATCAAGCTGATCCTAGAGCTACCACCCCCAACTAATGCAAAGGACGTACAACCTTTCACAAGGTATACTGGTGTGACAACAAAAAATGATATTTTGTTTTGAAACCTATGGGAGGATTTGTGGGGCCCGCAAGGTGACAAAAGCTAGCCACATAGACAAAGAACCAAGAAGTGTGATGGAGAAGTTGGTGGCGGGAAACAGCTCTTTGCGGCTACTCTCGTTGCGGCTTGTCAATCTTTTGATGTCGACTACTTTATTTCATGTAATCATTAATAAGGGTTTGACACTAATTAGAATAATTAGTGAAAATGATTGCAAATGTGATTATCAGTGGAGTGCATCATTGTAAATACCACGGGTATGAATTATAAATACCTTGGTATAGGGATAGAATGGTTTGGGAGATATATTATTTGCTTTGTAATTAAAAAAATAGAAATAAGTCATGTATTTTGAGTGGGCCAGGTGACTACATGGCCTCCATAACATACTAAAATAATATGGAGATCACATGCCAAGCACATGGAGGGCATGTGGAAGAGTGTAAACTCAAGAGGAATCCTTCTAGAATTCCAAGGTGGTATATGGAGGATGTTGACATATGGAAAAGAGAGGGTCCCTATGGGCTCCAAGGGGAAAGACTCTTGACTTTCTCAATTTTTGAAGAGTCATGAGGATCTTGTGATGGGACACTTGTCAAAATGTGCCCAAAAGGAAATTTGATGGTGACCCATGTCCTTATGTCACTAGGGGGTGAAGGAATCTACTGGCTGAAAATGTAACAAGGTGAAGGAGGGTGAGAATTGCTCTATAAAAGAGACCTCTCTCCTGCCTCTCCACCATCTGGTTCTTCTTCTTGATAGTTATGCCATCACTTGTATCTAGCTTTGCCTATCTTTTCCCTTCTCCCTAGAGCATTAGGCTCTCACTTGTATCCCTCTTCTTGCTTTTGATGTTTTTGAATAAAGTTCATGCTTTTTTTTCCTCATCCTTCTTCCATCTCCTCTCTCCTCGCTCTAAAGCTTAGTGTACCCACATGAGTGAGTCATTTCTAGATCTATTTTAAGGGTATTCTCTACTCCCCTGGGCGACCTCAATTTGCCATGTATCTTCAAAGCTACTTCTCTGCTAAAGGAGATCGTTGCCCTTTCCATAACTGCAGTCGGGTATGGACAATTTTGACAGTCTTCCGTAAAATGGTCATAACTTTCTACTCCGAGCTCTGTTTTGAATGAAACTTATATCAAAATATTTATCTTTTCAAGATCTATTTACTGATGTATTCAAATATTTGTTCTATTTAGTAGAATAAAAGTTATTGTTGTCTAAGTGGTCGGGTCTGTTGTTTGGAGCAGTTTTGAGAACCTTTTGTAAAACCGTCATAACTTTCTGTTCCAAGCTCCATTTTTAATGAAACTGATATCAAAATCTTTGTCTTTTTGAGATCTATGTTTCATCCCAACCGTCCCATTCAACCAAATCAGCCCTATCAATTCACACCTTTCACATCAGTTCACATTGTGTTGAGTCAAAAGATGTTCTTCCAACAACGGCTCGCCCTCACTTTTGGGACTGACCGATTAGCTCAAATCAATGCTTCCCCTCAGCCTTTCTTATTTCCAATGCTAGAGTACAACCTCACCTTTGACGTCTATATCTTTGTTTTGATCTGAGAGTAAGTGTCTCTTTAAGCTTCATCTCATGCCCAAATCTCTTCTCTCTTCTTCGATTTGTGGGTTGAGACGTGACCAAAACTAAACCCCCAGTTTTGTGTCACACTAGATACTATAGAAGATTTAACTTCTCATACACAAAAATCGCGCGACCCTTGTATAAGTTATCTTTGTCTAGGCCGAAGAGAGACAAAATGCCTTCAAGAAGTTAAAAACATGCATTGGCTACAACGCCTATTTTAAGGGAACCAGACTCCGATTTTGCAATAGGTTGCATTTTGGTGTAGCCATGAGAATATAATCTAGACTACCCAGTCTATTTTGCAAGTCACCAACTAAACGATACCGAGGTTAACTACACAACGAGAGAGAAGGCTTAGGTATGGTGTATGCACTAAGGAAGTTTCACTATTACTTATTGACAAACAAATTCACACTTTTTGTGGACCATCAAACTCTTCTCTACCTTGTAAATAGGCCTTCTATGGTAGGACTCATCACACGGGGGATGCTCATCCTTCTAGAGTTTGACTTCACCATAGTGGTCCGCAAGGGAAAGAACCACTTCATGGCAGACCACCTACCACAAATTCCCAATGGAGATTCACCAACAAGAGTGGTGATGACCTTCTTGATGCCCCACTATTTCTAATAGATCTAATTCCATGGTGGACAAAGGAGGTATCCCATTTCCTAACTAATGGATTTTCCATAAATAAGCCCTTAAACAAAGATAGGGCAAGGAATTGACTTAAGAACTTAGCACCTTATCAGTTGATAGGTTATTTGCACAATTGTACTTCTCTTGGTTGTTCATCTCCTTCCTTTTCTTTCGTGACCAACAATCTTTTTTCAAGCATCCTTTCTTCCCACAATGCCAATACTCTAGGTTCCCTTTGAGTTTGGATCTACTTCTTCTTGACTTGTCATGATGTGCTGGGCTCTTTCCTCTCTCCCTTTGCCTTACCCTATCTCAAGAATCAAAGCATTACCTGATGTTTCACCCGTGTTTTTCCGTTGCATTCCCTTGCTAAGGAGAACACCAACAACATCATCAAATTTTATAGTGGTTGACCCAAAAATAGAGTCACTCACAGCTATGACCAAGCTATCCCAACTTTCTGGCAATGAGCACAAAATCAAGAGAGCTTAAACATCATCATCAAAGTTTACTCCTATAGACCTTAGTTGGCTCGTATTCATATTGAACTGATTCAAATGATCAGTAAGTATAACCCCACCTTCTGACATCTTTATATTGAATAGATGCCTCATAAGAAATACCTTGTTAGAAGCTAATGGTTTTTCATACAATGTATCTAGTGTGCTCATCAAGTCCTTTGTTGTCTTCTATTCAAGAACATTGAAAGCCATTGATGCTCCCAAACACAATTGTATCATTCCTAGCACCTCCCAGTCTTTGATTAACATACTCGCAGGCTTCTTTGCGATCCCACCTAATGGCAAGAAAAGGTCCTTCTAGTATAGATAATCCTCAATCTGCATCTTCCAATGCCGATAGTTCTTGCCATTGAACTTCACAATTTTCAACTTTCCTTATTCCATCATTGCTTCCACTCAAACCAAGAATCTTTTCCCTAACGAGTCAATGAATGTTGCTCAAGCAAATGCTCTGATACCAATTGTTAGGTACAACATGATAATGGACCAACAATGCTAGAAGTAGAATGCATACAATACACAATACAAACGGTGCATAGAATGAAAGAAAAAGAGACACCAATATGCGTGGTTCAACCAGTGTGGGCTACATCCGTAGAGATGTGGGCTACATCCGTAGAGAAATAGCCAATCCTGTGTTTTTCTTATCTAGCAAGTGAGAAGATACAAGATACAAGCAGTATATCCACTGCTCTCCTACTATGTGAGCCACACCCTTATCTTACAATTTTGGCCACACAACTTATGCACCAATTTTCATGCATTTTTGGCTTGAGGGGTACAGAACCCAAACCCTCGTTAAGGGGGACCTAATGCATGTCACTAGCCCCCCTTGGAACTCCCTGATGACGTCCTAGGGGGACGTTCCCCCCCTACCCCCCTTCATGGGTATAAGCCTGCCTGGGTCCAAATCACAGCCTAAAAACAACCTCTAAAAAAGGATCATGCTCCACATACAATAGAATCCAAAGCCCGACATGCAAGGGAGTCACATGAATATTTGCAAGTTGACCCTAGAGAAAACAGATGTGCATGATGATCTAATTATTCAAGCTACTAAGTTACCTCTAAGGTTGTAGGTTTGTAGTCAAATTTTGTATTTCACTAAAGCTTTGGTGGACACAGGAGCAAGCCACAACTTTATATAGTGGGTGGTATGGAAAAGGATCAAGGTAACTCATGAACCAACCCTTGTGACTGTGAGAGTAGTTAATGGTGGTCAAATGATAGCTGTGTTTCATTATTTTGAAACTCAAGCTAATGTTAATAACCATAGCATTGCTAGCCACTTTTATGTAATACCCATAGGAGCTATCAATGAATAGGTAATCTTGGGCAAAGCATGGTATTGGGTAGTGAACTACCAGATTGACTGGAGAGAAAGGATGACCAAACTAACAAGTGGTGGTCACACATCGGTAACTCCACTTTGTGCATGGACAATGACAAAGCCCATACTGGAGATTAAGGCCCTTCCAAATCCCCTCACATTGGCTTGGTCAATCAATGCCAACACCCCTACTTTAGATGGCACAGACTACACCATGGAAGAACTACAACATCCCAATCGACAAGGCAATGGAGCCCCCAATAAAGAACCCAAGAATTCTCATGCTGACTGCTCCACTAAACAAACTTTGTACATTGGGCCACTACATTAGCTCTATTTCAACAGCCATTGCATTAGCAATTCCTATAAAAATAGGGTATTGTGCACCCCTTATTGCATTAGCAAAAGTCTCAAAACTTTGCTGAAATTCTGCCAGCTTCCTACCTGCTAGCCTTCCCCCTGTTCAATGCAATCTGAAGATTCTAACTTGTCCTCCTTTATGATTCCTTCATTTCCTACCTCCCACTCATCTTCTCCTTGAACCCAGAGAACCCCACGTTTGATATAGAAAAAGAAATGGAATCCTAGAACACAACTCTTACCCCCTCCGCGGTCACCACCACTACTATACAACCTCCCAAACTATGACCATCACCATGCTAGGCCAAGCTACTAAGAAAGAACTCCACGGAGAGGCTACCAACTTAGCAGAGTAGTTAGTCACTTGGCCAGATAGGAAACAAGCTCAGGAAGATGACAACCAGGCCAGATACCCCATTATCCACTCTTTCGACTCTCCCTTGGGTGCCAAATGGCTTACAAAGATGAAAGGCTATGTTATCCATTCATGCTACAAATATGCTAAACAAGATGAGTTCAAGCACTACTACCATAGCTTGGCATGCTACATGGCTCTATAGGACCCAAAAGTGCAATCACATCTATGGCATATTCATCAACAAGTGCCTCCCGTCCCACCTCAACATGAAGTTGGTATGAGAGTCCATATCCAACTATGACATGGTAAGCAACATTACCTTTTTTTCATGATGTGCAAGGCAATGAGCATAATTACCTCTTCTTTATTGACAAAGTCTGAGTGGCCTTCAATCTCCCAGTTCTAGCCTAAGAATACAAGCACCTTCAGAATCTCAACACCAAGTTTAGGAAGATCATTAAATACGACAACAAAAAGCATCATGGAGGTGTCTCATTTGATGAAATCAAGGAGGAAACCCTCACAAACCATTGGTTCTACTCACAAAAGTGGATGCCATGGAGCACCACAATGTTATAACCCCCAATATCTTGGTTAGGTTGTACAGTCCATGCCAATACCCGACCAGTTGGGCCTCCTACTTATATAAGTCCTTTCATTACCCCAACCAAGACGGATTTTGAAACCAATCTTGATAGAAAAATTAAAATTCAAAACTAAGACTTCAAATTTCAAAATTTCTACACGGGAATGGAAGGCCAAGGTATTGGCTTTACATTCTCCACAACCAAGATTGCTTTGAAACCAATCTTGGTTGAGGAAATGAAAGGACAAACCTCAGTCTTACATCCCCCCACAACCAAGGTCCATTTCAAAATTGATCTAGGTTGTGGGGGGATGGATGGCAAAGCCTTACATACTCATGAAATGTGAAGGATTTCTTTGTTGTCCCCCCACAACCAAGATTGGTTTTGAAACCATTCTTGGTTGTGCATGGATGAAAGAACAAGGCTTGCCCTTTCATTCCCCCACAACCAGTATTGGTTTTGAAACCGATCTTGGTTGTGGGGAGATGAAAGGCCAAGGTACATCCCCCCACAATCAATTGATTTTGAAACCACGGGTAGTTTCAAAACCAATATTGGTTGCGGAGGATGGAAGGATATTGCTTGGCCTTCCATTCTCCACAACCAAAATAGGTTTTGAAACCAATCTTGGTTGGGGGAATGAAAGGCCAAGCCTTGACCTTTCATCTTCCACAACCAGAGGATGAAAGACCAAGGCTTTCTCTTTCATCCAAAAACAACCAAGATCGATTTTGAAACCACTCTTGGTTGTGGGTGGATGAAAGGCTAATTCTTTCCCTTTCATCCCCCCACAACCTGGATCGAATTTGAAACTAATCTTGGTTGTGGGGGGATTGAAGGCCAAGGCTTGGCCTTTCACATTCCCCAACTAAGATTGGTTTTTAAACCTACCTTGGCTATCTAAAATGGAAGGCCAAACCATGGACTTCCATTCTCCACAACCAAGATCAGTTTTGAAACTGATCTTGGTTTCAATACTGATAGTTGTGGGGGGAGTAGGCCTTG
This sequence comes from Dipteris shenzhenensis, assembly GCF_047967505.1. NCBI lineage: Eukaryota > Viridiplantae > Streptophyta > Polypodiopsida > Gleicheniales > Dipteridaceae > Dipteris > Dipteris shenzhenensis. Next base: position 48,000,631 of record NC_141620.1, read on the forward strand.
TCCTTTCATCCCCCCACAATCAAGATCAGCTTCAAATCCAATACTAGTTGTGGGGGGATGAAATGGAAAGCTTGGCCTTTTATTCATTTTGGGGCCCTCTAAGGACTTCCCTTGAGAATATTCTCTCAAAAAAGGGGGGCATGGATAATATTTTGCAGATTAGCTCAAAACTTGTCGGACTTGGCATTTCTAGAACCTACTCTTTGGAATCTTCAATGTATCTTTCCTATAAGAAAGGAATCTTCGATGTATCTTTCCATTCCCATGTCCAAACCCCATCATGGTATATATCATTGGAATCTTCAATGTATCTTTCCTATAAGAAAGGAATCTTCGATGTATCTTTCCATTCCCATGTCCAAACCCCATCATGGTATATATCATGGAAAGGCCTCAAAGAGTAGGTTCTAGAAATGCCAAGTCCGACAAGTTTTGAGCTAATCTGCAAAATATTATCCATGCCCCCCTTTGTTGAGAGAATATTCTCAAGGGAAGTCCTTAGAGGGCCCCAAAATGAGCTCCAAAATTTCCTAATGGCTAGGTATTTCTAGACTTACCACTCCCAATCCACCTTCCATGCACGAGTCTAGGCGAAAATAGCAAGTCTAAGTCTTAGGTGAGAATAGAACAAGGTCAAGTTAGCCTTCAACTTCCACAGTTTGATCCACCACTCCATAACAGTCAGTCCATTGCGGCTAGGTGACTAGGCTTCATTTGTACACTCGTGCTTTAATCACTAAGTTCGTCAAACATCGACACATGGCCATAGACATACTGCTCACTTTTCTTCCATCATGATTGTCCGCACCACATCACATGTACACTGCACACACCACGGTGAAGTCCAATAGAAGGTCCCATAGTTAGAATCGTCACCAGGGTCTTCAAAACTGAGTAACTTCTATAACCTTAATGCAGCGATTGTCCCACCCACTCCCATAAAAACAACGCCACTCACTACACTAGAAAATAATGCCACTCGTCGGTGCCAAAAAATAACGCTACCCACTGCACTATGGATAAAGCACCCACCTTTAATGCAGTGACACACCATCCCAATAAAGCTTGCCATTGCTACCCGCTGCATTAATAACACTGAGTCACTACTATACAGGCCCAAATTAATGACAATCATTGCTATGATATTGCCATTCATCGCTGTGCTATTTGCTAAAGCAACTCACTGCTTTACTAGGTGCCCTATATAAGCAACCTGTCTCATTTTCAGAAGCTCACTTTCTGTCGTACCGAAACTTTGCCGAATTTTTCTTCAAATTCTCATAGCTTTCAAAAGCCTCCGAAACCACACCCGCTCTCCATTTTTATACATGTCCACCATCTCCTCCCACTACGTATCTGCTCATGCTCTCTTCTCCATTGACGAGCTAGCTGCACTATATTACCCCCTCCTCCTCTCGCATAATCTCTATTCCCCCGCTCAGACAAACGGAACAAGAGCGGCAGCAACAAGAGCCAGAATTGTCTGCCCAGCATTCTACCACGTGTATCCTCCAAAAACGATGCATACAAGACACTGCAGAAGTGCAAAATTTCTCAGAACATGAGGTCCAAGTCACAAGATTCTCTCCACTTCGACCAGAATGGCTGGACCAGTTACAAGGGACTGTCTTGCACTCGTAGTTTATGCATAATCTTAAGGATTACAGATTTTATTACAACAACGCAGCTGCTTACATGGCCCTAATCTTAAGGATTACAGATTTTATTACAACAACACAGCTGCTTACATGGTCCTATAGGACCCTGATGTGGAGCAATATCTAAGAGCTATCGGATTGCAGACAGTGGCAGCAAAGTTTCCGTGCCGCCTCAACCTCGGACAAGCTGTGGAGTTTGTAGCCAACTACAACAAGGCAACAAGCACCACTAGTTGGGTACATGCAGATGGCCAGGTACGCTACTACCACTTCACGGTGGAGATGATCCGGAGGGCGTTCGACTTGCCTGCAATCTCCCAACCATACTAGATGCTAAGAGCCATGGAGAAGCGTTTGGCCCCCTATAATAGCAAAATCCATCGGGGAGGGGTGCCACTCAACATAGTCAAGGAATCACAACTGGCAAAAGCAGCTCGAACAATTATGTTGCTAACACAAATCCAATTGACAGAGCACCATTCTGTCTCCCCAACCTCCTACTGTGATTATACAAGTTAGAGCCCACTGACTGGGCATACTTCTTTTATAGGGAGATCATAAGCATCTGTCAACATGGTGAAAAGATAGGTATTGTCAGTCATGTCTACTCAAACAATTCCAACAAAGAAAAGGAAAGATGATGAGATCGCTAAGAAAGCCCAAGAAGAAGAAACAATCGGGGAAAATCTAGGAAGAAAAGGCCACAAGAAAGCTCCAAGCAGAGGCGGCAACCTAGCGACAGAGACAGGAGGCCGAGAAACAGGCACATGAACACCTAAGGCAATAGTAGGAAGAACAAGTGAAGCTCCAAGCAGAGGAAGAATGGAAAAAGGTGACCGAGTCACAAGAATGCAGAGAGCAAGAATATAGACTCAAGAAGCCCATTGTTCCAAACGATGAAATCAAAGATTTGACTTAGGACTCGTAGGAGCCAAATCCACCGCCACCTCCTCGACAACTTCACATGCCCTATAAGGAGAGGGGGTCACTCAGACTCAAGGAGTGCCTTGCTCTCTCTCATGCATTGATTTGTGTCAAGATCATGCTTTCCCATATAGCATACTAGTATCCACTCTCAAGTGTACAATAAAACAAAGTCGTTCTTATCTGATTCACATCAATGATGTGTCTTATGAATACAATCAATGATGGCTCTATACTTCTGAGAGAGGCCTAAAAAGTGGTGCGATGTGGAATTTGGGCACATGATGTCTTGAGTCCATATCATCTTTACTGAACCCATGGTACCAATGGATGAAGAAGATAAAATGTGGGCCCAGATTTACAGGGCTACACTCAACCAGGGCCAAGTGATCGTCCATACATCTTTACTGAACCTATGGTACCAATTGATGAAGAAGATAAAATGTGGGCCTAGATTTACAGGGCTACGCTCGACCAGGGCCAAGTGATCTTCAGCGAAGTGAGCTGGAGGAGGAAAACCTGCCCCCCATAGATGGTGACCTCGTGGAAATGTTCATTCTCAAGGCTAGCCTCACCTGAGCCCAATAACAATTTTGTCATCGTGTAGGCAGGAGACCAAGAATGCATCCCACTACTGCCGTGTGCTGTAGATCTGGCACTGCCCACTGAAAGGCCTTGTCGTCCGGGGAAAAGAGAGATCCAGATGGTGGTCGGAATTGAGGAAGCTGCCATGATGTTCAGCTCTGGAAATTCTTCCCTAGAGTCAAAACTGCAATCTGCTAACCTTGGGGAGAGCAGAACAAAAGGCAGGTGGTAAAAATAAAAAGATTGAAAAATGAGTTCTGGAAATGGATGAACGAACCAAAACAAAAGAGTCAATTTCCAAATATGGATCAATTATAAATAGATGACTTTATAAAGCCCTGAAGTTCCTGGATAAGTTATGCTTTGACATCCTGCTGTATGCTCGGAGCTTCAACCCGAGGACTAGGGGCATGAATCCATGACTGCTTTAGCAAGAGGTACGAGGACTTCACCTTGTAAGGCAACAAGGGGGCTAAATCTAATGAGGCACCAACAAAAATGGCATCAGTAGAGTAAGCAGAATTGGGAAGATAAGGGCCGTATGGGAGTAATAGCCCTCGGCAGGCAGGACATCATTGCAGCAAAGGCACCAAATAGTGGGCCACCATGTGGCTGGCTCTCTCTTCGAACCTCTTCGTCTGGGCTTCCATAAAAGAGGAACAAATTCAAGAAAAAAGCACATTTAATTCCTGGCCTTAGCAACATTTGTGATATGATCTGACTTCATAATCCTTGCCCCCACAGTGAGCTAAAAGTTTTTGAAGTCCCACAACTCACCTTTCGTTCAAAACCATTCAAATAAAATATGGCATTGAGATCATTTAAAAAAATTACAGATCCTGTTAAGAGTTTCTATTGATGCTTTTGGACCCATTGCAGAGCCAGAGTCGATACTAAAGTTAATCAAATGTTGCCCTCCTGATTCCATGCAGCCAAGAAGATTGTAGAGACCACATGTCTATTCCTTGAGCATGCTCAACCCAAAAATATCATGGGCATACACATCCCATGGCATGGCTGCCTTTGCTGCCAGCTCTGCCATGGGATGTGGATGACCATGACAAGAAACAACAGCAACAAACACTTTTGCATGAATACAAATGAGTAAGGCCGCTAGAAATTAAACTTTAAAAAAAAGGCACTCAGATATATTAATCGTACACATAGCTATGGCTAATAGCCAGCTTAACGATAGTCAGACTGTCTCTCCATAGCTAACTGTCTCGTGCAAAAATGAACACTCTTGGCCCCCAAAATCTGAACTTGGTGGGACAAGTCTAGTCTGGTGTTTTCCCGTGACCACACGCTCTTCGGCGGGTACAAGAGGACTTACAGTTGCTGTTACCGCGAAGCAGCTACATTTACTTTCAAGGAACGTCCCTCCACCAGTTGGCCATCTAAGGCTGCAATGGCTGCCTGCATCTCTTCCGCAGTGGACATCACCACAAATGCGAAGCCTCTTGATCTGCCAGTTTCCCGATCTCGCAACACTTTGACTTCGTGTACCGTACCATGGGAGCTAAACAAGCGCTCAACCCCACCCTCGTCCATTGACCATGCCAGATTGCCTACAAAAATCCTGTTCGGGTTATAAGACGACTCCCCACTGCTTGAATAGCTCGTGCTTGAATAACTAGGTCGATTCCTTTTGCCAAAAACCTCTCTATCATGCGGCCGTCTTTCAACAAAATCCATTCTGACGTAACGGCCCTTAAACTTGGACCCATCTAGGCGCGCAACCGCCATACAGGCCTCCATTTTGGTGCCCAGTTCAACGAATCCCCCGACACCAGCTGCATTGAGCTCCGGATCATCGGTAAACTCGAGAGACTGGACAGTGATATCAATGCTCTCAAACCATTCGGTAAGCTGGAGGCGCAGGAGCTCTCGGTCGTCATCGGGGGGCAAATTGAAGAGCTTAAGAGTTTGACCGACAGGGATACCCTCAACGTGAGGAATCTTATAGAAGTCGGGGTCGATTGCCAAGATGGCATTGCGTTTGACGATTTTGGGGGAAGAGAAGGAGAGTAAGCTAATGAATCGAGGAGGGCAAGAGTGAAGGAGGGGAGGGCAGGAAGCTGTGCAAGAAGATGGTCGTGCAGAGCCATTGTCGGAGACGAGGAGTGCAGGCAGCAGGGAAGACGATGCTAAGCCATAGCCAGCCATAGCCCAATTCCTTCTTCTACTCCTACAGCTCCAGATTTGCTCAACGTCCTCAGCTCCTTGGGTTATAAGGCTTTATTCCTCTTCTATCTACATCCACTCTCTTTCACTCAACAGAAGAAGTCTTTAGCCTTTCATGGTTTGTCCCACAAAGGTGTGACGTATGTATGGAAATGGCTCATAGTCCAACATTCCTGGAGGAATCAAGGCAAATGATATTTGATCATTCATAAGGCCTGCCCAAGATCAAAAAAGATATTTGATCATTCGTAAGGCCTGTCCAAGATCAAAAAAGTGGAACTGGAGATGATTTGTAGGAAAACTGGGAAAGAGAGAGAGAAGGAGGGCGGGGGAGGGTTAAGAGAAAAAGGTTGAGGATTTCAAGGGAAAGAAATAGAAAGTGGGGAGTTGGACCAATCATAAAATTTAGGATTTGTAGAAGCTAAAATTCCGAATTTTAGCTTCTTAGCGAAGAACCTCCACTTAGACCTACCAAGGGCAGGCAAAAAAAAATTGCTCAAACTTTGGCGAGCAATCTAGAGGTCGCGAGCCGTATTCTCAGCACTTTCCAACCTCAAAAACATTGGCCACGATTCATTCCCCCATGTGGAGGACATTCCAGAAAAAAAAACAGCTCATAGTCCAACATTCCTAGAGGAGGACATAGTCCAACATTCCTAGAGGAGGATGTTTCCAGAAAAAAAATGCTCAAACTTTGGCGAGCAATCCAGAGGTTGTGAGCTGTATTCTCAGCACTTTCCAACCTCGAAAAGATCGACCACGATTCATTCCCCCATGTGGAGGGCCAGTAAGTGAAATTCTGAATTGTGGGGTCTAATTTAAGCACCAAGGCTTATTTAATTCTTGGTGGGTTAGTGGCAAATTCCCAACCCCCAAAGTCCAATCATGACCCATTTCCCCACATGGAGGGCTAAAGGGAGGGGTTAAATTATTAACCATAGGTGAAAATTTGAATGTGGGGGCTCATTTAGGCACCATGGCTTAGTTAAAGTTAATTGTGGGTGGTATAATGGTTTAGTGAAAGTTGATTCTTGGCACGTTAATTTCGAAATCTAGTAAGTTACTATAGGGAGGCCATTTCCCCTCTATTGCAATGGCCGCATCGGACAGCGGAGATCAAATTTCCACCAACCTCGACCATTTATGTAGTGCTGATTAAAGAGAGACTCGCCAAAGCTATCTTACCGGAATTCTTCAATTTCAAAAATTGACAACTTTTGATGGAAATTTGAGAGTTGCAAAAAGGAAAGAAGTGTGTTTTGCCAAGCTTTATCTACTCCTAGAGTTAAAAAGTGTGTGTTTTTGCGAGTAGTTTTTTGTCCCCTGGTTTTGGACCCCTTGACTAGCGAAGCCCCAACACACGAAAGCCCATTTCCAAGTTTGTGACCCGCCTTTTGTTAAAATCTCGCTTGAGTCTATCTCGCCACTAATCAGTCGTGTAATTTTGATGTGGAAAAGACGTTAATCATGAGGAACATGATGTACAAGGAGGAGGACATGTCAATAACATCGAAGAGAAGTTGTGGCCTCCATAATTTCTTCCACTACTCTCACAACCCATGTGCATGCGGACTAAAAGAAAATGCCAAACTCTCCAAATGGTTTGTAAGGAGAGATGATGAGAATTTCTTAGTGAGCAAGGGAGGCTTAAAAGTTGATTTGGAGGAAGCAAGTCAGTTGATGAGAAATCACATATCATATGAGAAAAAACAATGGTACCCTCTAGCTTTATAAGGAAGGAATCCACACCAAGGTTGTTTAAGTGCTCTCGTGCAATGTCATCAAGCATGCATCTAGATGACTCTGCAATCACCCTGCTCTTTTATTCACCAACCCCATTTTGCTGAGCGGTATATTTGCATGTGAACTGATGTGTGATGCCATGATGTTAGCAAAAGTCATTGAACTCTGTGGACTTGTATTCACCTCCATTGTCACAACAGAGGATCTTTAGGTACTTGCCGGTCTGCTTTTCTACCATGGCTTTGAAGTCTTTGAAAGTGTTAAATGCATCAGAGTTCTATTTCAGGAAGTAGATCCGAGTTTTCCATGAGTAATCATCGATGAAAGTCATGAAGTACAAAGCCTTGCTAAGAGACGGTATAGTAGTGAAACCCCATAGATGTGAATGCACGATCTGAAGGATGTCGGTACTTTGAGTCAAAGATGTTGGAAAGGGTTGTCTGTGTTGCTTACCCATGCAACAAACCTCACATATATCTTTTTGAAAGTACAACTGTGGAAGCCCCTATACCATGTTTGTCATTTTAAGGGATACAAGGCTTTTGAAGTTTAGGTGACCATAGTTCTTGTGCCATAGTGTACTCAAATAAGCATCCTGATTTTGATGATGAGCTGCTAGGACTCTCTGAATTGGAATGGCAGAAGAAAGCTTGAACATTCTTCCAATCTTGGCATCCTGAGCAATGATGGATTTGGGACTCTTGAGCTCTCTCACGGTGCATCCATACTTGTTGAAGACGACTTCCAAATCCCTCTCAATCATCCAATAGAGAGAAGGCTATGTGCATTGTGGGGATAGAGAATGCATCTCCAATGATCCTTGCGGTGCCTGCATTACTGTGCAATGGTATGCATTACTATGCAACGGTATGATACCAATCCCTTCGATTTTGTGGGGTGTGTCATCCCCCATCATGATGTTCTCTCTTGGGTTTCGGTTGGAATGGAGATCTCGGAGAACCATTCATTCTCAGGTGTCATGTGGTTGCTCACACAAGAGTCAAACGATCATGTGTCCTCATCCTTCTGTGTCTCAGATATAGACTGTGATATGAGAACTTTGTGTTAATAGTCGTGAGAGTTGTCTTCATCATAGGCATAGTGGGCAGATTGCCATTGATGATGGTTGCCTCGACGAGGGTTATGAGACCTGTTTGACTGGTCTGCATTACCTAAGTCCCTTTGTTTCTTTCTGCATTCTAGTTCCCAATAGCCTAGGATGCCATAGTAGTTGCAATTTCCCTTGCGTCTAGGAGTACTTCCCTGATTTCCTCCTCTTTCAGAGTTGCCTCTGCCTCTGGGATTCCATGTCCCCCTCTATGCGGGAGGACCATGACTCTGAGTCAATGAAGATGGAGACTGTCTGCCCTGGTACTGACCTTTGCCTTGATTGGTGGAGTGTTCGAATTCTTGCCTTTTCCTTTGTATGAACTCTTGCACCTCCTCTTGCTGTGAAGGTCGTGTTATGATTCTTCGAATCTGTTTTGAGAGCATGTCTCAATTTCTTCTACATGAGCATGTCTGACATGAGTTGAAATGTTGGTGGTGCATTTCGAGTGACTAAGGTGGCAAGGCTAATGTGTCACTTGCTGATGTGGGAGGTTGACACGTGTCAGCTGATGTGGTATGACTTGGAACTACCTACATGGCCATTCACTTGGCGGGTGACATCGACATGATGACATGGCAAGGGACATGTGTCTGCTGAGCTGGCATTCAGGGCTGAAGTAGCAATTGTGGGATGACATGGCCAACTGCTTGATAGGATGATGTGGCAAGGGGCCACATGGATGGTTTTGTAGCTATGGGTGTAGGTCACGTTGACATGGCACTAGGCTAATTGTGATGATGTGGTAGCCAGAGGGCCTTACTGAAGTGGTGGATAAGGACAACCACGGCGATACAATAGGGTAATGACATGGCAGCTTCGAGATTGTGCCACAGGGCATGATGATGTCCCAACCCTTAGTGATAAGGTGGGCCGAAATCTTTAGAGATTCCAACAAAATCTAAAAGATTCCGTCTCTGTCAAAAAATTCGCACATCTAGGTTGTCGCCGTCATTGGCATTATTTTCTTAAATTGTAGCCCATATGTGCATATTCTCACCAAATATGCCGTGACTAGCACCGAGACAAAGGAGTGTCAAAAAATAGTTGAAAACATTGTTGTCGCACAGGAAAATGGCCAACGAAAGAGATGAACAACTCTAAAGACATATGGCTCAATGTAACATAGCTCTTGGTGGATCACGACCAAGTAGAAATGGAGGACCACCAGCAAAGAAATACAAGAGCTATCTATAAACTTAGTATAGGAGAGCTTCATAATGAATCAAGAAAATCTGGTAGTGGCTTAGACTCGAGCATACTAGAAGGAACAAGGAGGCCCAAGACGGTTGGGGTTGTGGCATCAAGCTACATGGTGGATCTATGAGTGAAACCATACTAGCTATCTCAAGCCTTGAAAGCTCAAGGAGACCTAGCAATAAATATTGAGAGAGCCCTTGAGAGAGCTTTGAGTAAGGCAGGTGTTCTGTCAAAGTAGCAAAATGAGTCTAGCACCATACGCTCCACCCAAGAGGTCAAACCAAGAATGCCACATGCCATTAGCGAGGAGGCACATTAACAAAAGTCTGGTTAGCCCCAATATAGTCTTAAGTAAGTAGACCAAGAAAAAGAATGGTGCCTCCACCATCGGGCCACCATCAAGTACTAAGATTATTAGGGACTTGAGGATGAGGATTCTTATAGCCATCTTCAAAGTTTCCTCAAAGTGTGGAATTTAATGGGAGTAACACCAAGTAAGATTACATGAACTATTTCCCATGTGCCCCGTGCAAGACGACTTAAAGATGGTTTAACTAGCTCCCGATAGGTTATTTTTGGTACTAGGAGTAAATGAAGGAAGCATTGCTCTAACAGTTTTTCAAGAGGTCAATGAAGATGCTGTTCACAACAAGCTCAATATCTTGAAGTAGAAACAAATTGAGCCCATCCAAGACTTCATTTCAAGATGTAAGCTCTCATTTTACCAACTTGGTAGCCTCATCAACGTGACAAAATATGAAGAGGGGAGAGGAGAAGAGTGGAGATGAGGAGAGAGGGCACAGCTAGAGAGCACACCACAAATGACTAACTGTACACTAGATTTAGTTGAAAATGTAGAGTATATACAAACCCATTTAAGGTTAGGGTTAGGGCATCTAGCCCTTTTCTTTATAGCACTCTATAAGTGTTAGTGCTATTGACATATGATAACATGATGTTGAGCATGATCTCTAAACAGCTTCCCTCAAGATCAACATCATGAAGTAGGCCTTCCCTCAAGATGATGATTCTAAGGAGTTGAAGAAGGACTGAGCATTACATTCCATCACACCCCTTTGATGGGAGTGTCCATCCTCTGTGTAAACCAAGATCTTGTCGATGTTTCTCGAAAAGCTCTTTATTGAGTGGTTTAGTAAAGATGTCTTCAACATTCTCTTTGCTATCACAATGCTACAGTGTGATGTCACCAAGTAACACTCTTTCTCTGGTGAAGTGCTCTCTGACATCAATGTGCTTTGTCTTGGAGTGATATACTGGATTCTTGGCCAATGCTTGAGCCGATTGGTTATCATAATATATTGTTGTTGGCTTGACTCATCAAAGTAATCTGTTTCTGATAATAGTCTTTTTGAGCCATATAGGCTCACATGCACCTGTAGTGAGTGCTATATATTTTGCTTCACAAAGAAACAGTTGGCTGCTTCTTTGACAACCATGATATAGCACCTTGACCAAGGAAAAATGAATATCCTTGTGTGGATCTCCTGGTCTCATGATCTCCGGCATAGTCACTATCATACTATCCATGCAACCATGGATGACTTCCTCTATATTCTATCCAACTATCTTGTACCTCTGATGTATCTCAAGACTCTTTTGGCTGCATTCCAATGAGACTGTTTTGGATTTGCCATAAACTGTTTTGGATTTGCCATAAACTGTGCTAGTGAACTTACTGCATTCCAATGAGACTGTTTTGGATTTGCCATAAACTGTGCTAGTGAACTTACTGCATAACTAATAGCTGGCCATGTGATAGTTAGATATATAAGAGATCCAATGAGCTGCCTGTAGTACCTATCATTGATTGTAGGCTTTTCTGAATCTTTAGGAAGTTTCAAACTCTGTTCCATGGGAGTGTCTACAATCTTGCAATCTGCCATATGAAACTTCTTCAGGAGACTGTCAACATATTTGAGCTGACTCACAAAGGTGCTGTTTGAATCTCTCCATAACTAAATGCCAAGACAATAGTGCATAAGTCCAAGATCTTTCATGTCGAACTCTGTAGATAAGTCTTGTTTTAGCTTTTTGATGAAGCTATCCTTGCTTCTGGTCATAATCAAATCATCTATGTACAAAAGTGCAATAGTAATTTCTTCCCCTTGAACTTTGTAGTAGAGAGTATGATTTGCATTAGACTTCATATATCCCAGAGCAACAGCACTAACTATTAGTTCCTTCTCTTATTTTTTCCTCTCTTTTCCTCTTCTTGTTGAGAGAGAAGAAGAAGAGATGATAGACACACCAAATAGACTCAAAGGATGAAAGGTTCGAGCACATCAAGCTACAAGCAAATGAGAAAGAAGCAAAATACTTGTGGATTCTATTGTACCAACTTCTAGGTGCTTGCTTTAAGCCATAGAGACTCTTTTTAAGATGGCAAACCTTATTCTCCTTTCTTGGTTCAACATAACCTCATGGTTGTTGCATGTAGACTTCTTTGTCTAAATAACCATTGAGAAAAGCATTCTTGACATCGAGCTGGTACACATTCCATTTGCTGAGTGTTGCTAGTGATATCAAGAACTGTATGGAATCCATCTTTGCTACTGGAGCATAAGCCTCATCATAATCTTGACCATATTGCTATGCAAATCCTTTTGCAACTACTCTAGTTTTGTATCTTTGAATACTTCCATCTGGATTGTATTTTACTTTGTATACCCATTTGTTTGCTATGGCCTTCTTTCCTAGTGGAAGGTCACATAATTCCCAAGTATTATTCTTATACAAAGCATCCATTTCTTCATTCATAGGAGTTTGCCATTTTGGCTCATCTACTGCATCTTTGAAGTACACTGGCTCTTCTGTAGCCATGATGGTAGTCATAAGACCATAGTTGGTGGTTTCAACCTGAATTGCTTTGCCTTTCTGAGCATATGTCAATCTTTGTCAGCTTTCCAAGACCGTGTGAGTTGTTGTTTCTCTACTTGGGGTGTTGTTGGCAATTCTTGCTCTTCTTCATCAACCTTTTCTGTAGATGACTGTGAAACTACATGCAAGTTCTACATGTAGAGAGAGTATGTCTTACAATTCCTACATGCAGAGAGAGAAGCTCTCCAACTTGTATAAATACCCCATAATGGAATGAAGCCCACACTCTTTGGGGCATTGTGTTGAGTTCTACTTTGGTATTCCAAACAATTGTCTCAAGTGTCCATGCTTCCTTGCACTCCACGTCCAAAAGCATGTCCTAACCTTGCAACTTCTCCTCCCCTCTCCTCCAACCTCTAACCCATTCTCTCCCTCTCCTCCTCCCTCCTCCTCCTTCCTTCTCCTCCTCCTCGTCCCTCCTCCTCGCTTCTCTACCTCCCTCCTCCTCCTCCTCCTCCTCGTCCTCCTCGTCCTCGTCCTCCCTCCTCTCTCTTCTTTCCCCCATGCTCTTACACCTTCTTCCTCTCCCACTCCTATGATCCCCCTAAACCCATAATTCCTCAACCCTTAACCTCCATGATCTACGAGGGAGACGAGTTCTCCACCATGAACTCTACCCTGAACCTTGGATCCTCCTTCTAACCCTGGAACCTCTTCTAAACTCTGGAACCTCCTTCTAAACTCTGGAACCTCTTCTAAACTTTGGATCCTCCTTCTAAAACCCTGAACCTCCTCTAACCCTTAAACTCCTCCTAAACCCTGCAACCCCCAATGAAGGCGAAAGCCTTCATTACCTCAACCATGATGATGCACGTACCTTTCACACATGCATGCACTATGTTTGCTTACCACACTTAAGCCTACGTCTCTCACCGGAATATGACTCGAGGTCCTAAGCTACACGTATACTACAAACGACAACCCCGATATATCTGTATGTGACAAAAAGCCTTGGAACCCTGCATATTGAGAAAACCCTGCTCTTCCTGCAAAAGCCATGGGAAAGAGCCGACATTTGGCACCGCTGCCGAGGAGACTAGCATCTCAAGAAACGAGTAAACATACGTAGGTATGTGTAAGAAACAAACTACTACAAATTTTCACGAACATAACACTCAAGGGCAAGGAGAGTAAAATTTTTTCCAACTCTAACCAAACATATCAACCCCAAGCATCAACCTTGGGTTACTACCTTAAGAAATTTTCTTTAGTTCTTAAAAAGAAGTCACTTGATAAATAAATCAGGCTAGGTAGTGGACACGAATGTGTAGAGCTTGCAATTTTGATCATTTCACCTTTTTGTAGAAGAGCAAACCGAGCTAACCATGAAAAGTTATGACTCGGGAAGAGTTTAGGGTTTAACCCTAAACCTACACCCATTTCCTATAAAAACCCCCTCCACCCCCTCATTCTTCTTCTTTCACATCTTAGCTCCATCCTCTTCCCCATTCCGAGCCCTACGTAAGACACTCCTCCCTCTTCATCAACCACCACCCTACTCCCATCCTCACATGGTGACTTACTTTGAGCCCATCTCGCAGCGATAACCTAGCCATCCACCCATCGTCGATTTGTCCTCAAGAATCCCGTTACATCGAGAAAGTCTTGGAGAGCGTTCAGGTGACCATCTCTTCCTCCCTTTGGATTTCTGTCAAAGTTTTCTGTCCGTCATGTTTTTTCTTTTTTTCTTTTTTACCCCTCCACCTCCACCATTCCCCCCTCCACCACCATCCCCTCCATTCCCCCCCCCCCCCTTTCCTCCCCCCCCCCCCTCTCCACCCCCCTTCCATTTGCACCCCCCCCCCCCCCCTCCTCCATCTCCCCCTCCACCCCCCCCCCCTCCATCTCCCCCTCCACCCCCCCCCCCCCCCCCCGCCCTCCACCACCACCCCCTTTCCCCCCCTCCTCCATCTCCCCCTCCATCGGCACGCACAGAGCTGCCAGCGACGATGCGCATAGAGGTGCCAGCCCCGCTATTTCCACCACCGCTCGCGCCCACGGCATTGCACTCTCCTCTACCTCCGATCGCCTCCTCCTCCCTCTCCACTATGCACTGAGTATGCACTCCCCCCACCTACCTTTGAAAAACCCATCCCTCCCCTCTCAACCCCGCCCACCCCGCCACCGCGCGATGCCCCTTTCCCTCCCTCCCCCGAAATTTTTTATTAAAAAAAAAACCTAACCTAACCTAACCTCACCCTAGTTAGGTTAGTTTAACTTACGTTAGGTTAGATTTAACCTAGGCTAGTTAGGTTAGCTCTAGGTTAGTTTAGCTATGTGTTAGTTAGACTAACTGTAGAGTTAGCTTAGTCTAACTGTACTACAGTTAGTTCAACTAACCGTGGTTAAATTAGTTAATTATTGGCAGTTAAACCATAGTTAGGTTAGGCTAGACTAACTGTTAGACATCTAACTAGACAGTTAGGTTAGTTAAACTAACAGGGCCAGTTAAGTCAACTGAGCTAGGTCAATTACTACCCCTCAATTAGACTTAAAGCCCATTCACACCAAACCTTAAGACCAAGGCCCCCCCCCCACCCCCCCCAAAAGAAAGGTCCATTTTCCCCCTTCTTTAACCCCTCGTAACTCATCCGTTTGAGACCCAAACTGGACACGGTTTGAACCAAGATTTCACACACGAAAACACCACGCTACGGGCATTTTTCCAGCCCATTGCACACCGATTTGGCATCCCTAGAACTCCCTCATTCGTGCCCTCGTGTGGTCCTCGTTTCACACTAATTCGCTCATATCTTTATGCCGTGACCTTCGATGGACGATCCATTTGTCCCGACACATTTCCCTACACACGTGGGATAATATTAGACACATTATTAACATGATAGTACCTACAACACTAACACCACTCTAACCCTCAAAACAAAACTCCATCAATACCTGCACTTGCAGCAGAGACACCCTTTGCAACTCTTGCCTAATCTGCATGCAGCTATGCTTCAACCAATGCCTTCGACTCCAATGCTCACCAAATCCGAATACAACCCTGCTACAACAACCGCCTCCGACAATCCTCTACCCCGATTCCCCCTTGAAATTCAAGAAATCCCTTTAACTCCTCCACGCCACAACATGGTTGGATGCCATCACCACAATGATAGGGATATTGACCTCGATGTAGAGATTGACAATTTCTTTAAATCGCAAAAATAATAACAATCAAGGCAGGCGCCCCCAGGGAAAATTGGAACTTCCTAAATATAATGGTAGGGGAGATCCAACCCGATTCCTCCAGCATTTTGTTGTCACATGCCGAGCAGGTGGAGATCAATCCCATGAAACCAAGGTGGCCTGGTTTCCCACGGCCTTAACTGATGAAGCGTTTGAATGGTACCTAGACCTTCTAGTGGAAGAGCAAACCACATCGGACCTGCTTCAAACAAAATTCAAAAGGCGCTTTCAAACGGAGAGGCTACAAGATGATCCGGCTCTCCAACTAAGCAAGATCGAACAAGGTCGTCAAGAAGATGTACGCACGTATCTGGGCAAGATGAAAAGATTAATTGCCAAATGTGACCCATGCCATGATGCAAAGTACTTCACGGCCTGGTTCATTGTGGGACTAAGGAAGAAAATCTGGAAGGATATAAAAAAAAATAGCAACTATAAAACGTTCAGTGTTGCTCATCCGGCAACGATTGACATCGAGAATGGCATGACCGACTCTAACACTAGTAGTGATGATGGCAAATCTAGTGCATGAGATAAATGCTCTAAAAAGGGCAAATCCAAGTCTAGTGTCGAAACATCAAATGAAGATCGCCTACAGGCCATGACCATGAAGCTGAAAGAAGACATGATGCAGGCCATGGAACAAAAGCTTCACTTGTCTTAGCTGCCGCCACCTCAGACTTATCCATGGCAAGAAAATGTCTGGTGTCCACACTACATGGCCAATCATACAGCAAATGAGTGCTTGGTCCTAAGAGCCAAGATTGCTACACAAGTAAATACATCGCCAAGATTGTGGTACCATATTTGTGTCGTCAGAGGCCATGATGAAAACAGTTGCATTTTCAACATGTGCAACAACCTGCTGCGACCTCAACAATATCAACCGGCACCCATGCCAGTGTACAGGCAATCGACACTTGCATAAGCGCCCCCAGCTCTGAGGCTAAATCCTGTTCTCGTTCGGACACAAGTCCCACAACTACTCAAGAATCCAAATCCACAACCATATCCAAGAGCACGAAATCCAGCTCCTCAGGCAGTTCCAATACATCAACTGCAAGCCGAGGAAGTAGACTCGCCATTCGAGTATGAAGCAGAGTATCCAATGTACTATGTAGAAGGTGCAGAGGGTCTAATACGCAAATCAAGTTCGATCCAATATGTATATCAAGCACCAATCAAGTTCTCTGGTTGTGGAGAAAATCATCAGATTGCAGAGTGCCCTCATCGTGGTAGCCCCACTACTTTCCAACCACTCTACAGAGATTGTGGCATAGGACATGCCTGTATGGACTGTCCCATGAAAAATAAGGTCCCACAACAAATATAGGTTAAGCCTAATGTCCCAATCGGCATCATTGGGGTGGACCATCAAAGCTTGGGGCCGACAAGCATAATATCACTTGTGAATGTAATTACATGCCAGCAGAAAGAGGCCACCAAGGACCCTAACATTCAAATCCAACCAAAGCGACTTCTTAAAAAGAAAGCACAAGTGCCCCCACCTCCACCAAGCAATGAGTAGCGAAGCTCATCCACATCAGCTCCCGAGCCTCAAATAAAAGAAGCTCCATATCCAAATGCAAAAGTGGAGAAGGCTTGTTTTCAAGCACTTCAACAATGGGTACAAAAGGAACAAGCTCAATTTGAGGCTGAGAAACAAGCTCAATTTGAGGCTGAGAAGCAAGCACCAGATCCAATTTCTGGCATGGCTTTGGATTGGATTTTGTGGATTATCTCCTCTAAGGTAGCTAATTCTGTAACTAGTCTACATGTAGATCGAGATAAAAAAAGGAGCCAAATAGATTTTACCTTGACTTGGTTTGTGCTGGATTCAAAGTGGATGCGATCTGATCAAGAGGGGTGCTGAAGAGGTTTCTGCAAATGCTGCAGAGTGGAAAACCCAAATGTCAAATATGATGTGAAGTGCGTAGAGCACGAGTTGGTGAGCAATTTTTCTTCTTGGAAGGTCTCCAAATTTCGCTTGGATCAAAAGATATGACCCTTGGAAGGATGGCAAAAGTTTGAGCACAAGAGGGCCCAAAAAAGATGATGTGGCCTATGATGAGTTGGCACTGAGGGTCACTTGTAGAAGAAAGAACTATGCCTGTGGAGAGACAACTATGCCTTGTGGGAGGCTATGCCATATGGCACTAATGAGGTGGCCCACAGTGTTGAGGTGGCAAGGCTAATGTGTCACTTGCTGATGTGGGAGGTTGACATGTGTCAGCTGATGTGGTATGACTTGGAACTACCTACATGGCCATTCACTTGGCGGGTGACATCGACATGATGACATGGCAAGGGACACGTGTTTACTGAGCTGGCATTTAGGGCTGACGTAGCAATTGTGGGATGACATGGCCAACTGCTTGATAGGTGTGGCAAGGGGCCACATGGATGGTTTTGTAGCTGTGGGTGTAGGTCACGTTGACATGGCACTAGGCTAATTGTGATGATGTGGTAGCCAGAGGGCCTTACTGAAGTGGTGGATAAGGACAACCACGGCGATACGATAGGGTAATGACATGGCAGCTTCGAGATTGTGCCACAGGGCACGATGATGTCCCAACCCTTAGTGATAAGGTAGGCCAAAATCTTTATAGATTCCAACAAAATCTAAAAGATTCCATCTCTGTCAAAAAATTCGCACATCCAGGTTGTCGCCATCATTGGCATTATTTTCTAAAATGGTATCCCATATGTGCATACTCTCACAAAATATGCCATGACTAGCACTGAGACAAAGAAGTGTCAAAAAATAGTTGAAAACATTGTTGTCGCACAAGAAAATGGCCAACGAAAGAGATGAACGGCTCTAAAGACATATGGTTCAATGTAACATAGCTCTTGGATCACGACCAAGTAGAAATGGAGGACCACCAACAAAGAAATACAAGAGCTATCTATAAACTTAGTATAGGAGAGCTTCATAATGAATCAAGAAAATCTAGTAGTGGCTTAAACTCGACCATACTAGAAGGAACAAGGAGGCCCAAGACAGTTGGGGTTGTGGCATCAAGCTACATGATGGATCTATGAGTGAAACCATATTAGCTATCTCAAGCCTTGAAAGCTCAAGGAGACCTAGCAATCAATATTGAGAGAGCCCTTGAAAGAGCTTTGGGTAAGGCAGGTGTTTTGTCAAAGTAGCAAAATGAGTCTAGCACCATATGAT
The DNA here is from genome assembly GCF_047967505.1 of Dipteris shenzhenensis. NCBI lineage: Eukaryota > Viridiplantae > Streptophyta > Polypodiopsida > Gleicheniales > Dipteridaceae > Dipteris > Dipteris shenzhenensis. The sequence continues at coordinate 48,019,301 of NC_141620.1, forward strand.
CCACTCAAGAGGTCAAACCAAGAATACCACATGCCATTAGCGAGGAGGTACATTAACAAAAGTCTGGTTAGCCCCAATATAGTCTTAAGTAAGTAGACCAAGAAAAAGAATGGTGCCTCCACCATCGGGCCACCATCAAGTACTAAGATTATTAGGGACTTGAGGATGAGGATTCTTATAGCCATCTTCAAAGTTTCCTCAAAGTGTGGAATTTAATGGGAGTAACACCAAGTAAGATTACATGAACTATTTCCCATGTGCCCTGTGCAAGACGACTTAAAGATGCTTTAACTAGCTCCCGATAGGTTATTTTTGGTACTAGGAGTAAATGGATGAAGCATTGCTCTAACAGTTTTTCAAGAGGTCAATGAAGATGCTGTTCACAACAAGCTCAATATCTTGAAGTAGAAACAAATTAAGCCCAACAAATTAAGCCCATCCAAGACTTCATTTCAAGATGTAAGCTCCCATTTTACCAACTTGGTAGCCTCATCAATGTGACAAAATATGAAGAGGGGAGAGGAGAAGAGTGGAGATGAGGAGAGAGGGCACAGCTAGAGAGCACACCATAAATGACTAACTGTACACTAGATTTAGTTGAAAATGTAGAGTATATACAAACCCATTTAAGGTTAGGGTTAGGGCATCTAGCCCTTTTCTTTATAGCACTCTATAAGTGTTAGTGCTATTGACATATGATAACATGATGTTGAGCATGATCTCTAAACAGTTTCCCTCAAGATCAACATCATGAAGTAGGCCTTCCCTCAAGATGATGATTCTAAGGAATTGAAGAAGGACTGAGCATTACATTCCATCACACCCCTTTAATGGGAATGTCCATCCTCTATGTAAACCAAGAGCTTGTCGATGTTTCTCGAAAAGCTCTTTATCGAGTGGTTTGGTAAAGATGTCTTCAACATTCTCTTTGCTATCACAATGCTACAGTGTGATGTCACCAAGTAACACTCTTTCTCTAGTGAAGTGCTCTCTGACATCAATGTGCTTTGTCTTGGAGTGATATACTGGATTCTCGGCCAATGCTTGAGCCGATTGGTTATCATAATATATTGTTGTTGGCTTTGACTCATCAAAGTAATCTATTTCTGATAATAGTCTTTTTGAGCCATATAGGCTCACATGCACCTGTAGTGAGTGCTATATATTTTGCTTCAGTCGAAGACAAAGAAATAGTTGGCTGCTTCTTTGACAACCATGATATAGCACCTTGACCAAGGAAAAATGCATATCCTTGTGTGGATCTCTTGGTCTCATGATCTCCGGCATAGTCACTATCATAGTATCCATGCAACCATGGATGACTTCATCTATATTCTATCCCAAACTGTCTTGTACCTCTGATGTATCTCAAGACTCTTTTGGCTGCATTCCAATGAGACTGTTTTGGATTTGCCATAAACTGTGCTAGTGAACTTACTGCATAACTAATAGTTGGCCATGTGATAGTTAGATATATAAGAGATCCAATGAGCTGCCTATAGTACCTATCATTGATTGTAGGCTTTTCTGAATCTTTAGTAAGTCCATGGGAGTGTCTACAATCTTGCAATTTGCCATATGAAACTTCTTCAGGAGACTGTCAACATATTTGAGCTGACTCACAAAGGTGCTGTTTGAATCTCTCCATAACTAAATGCCAAGACAACAGTGCATAAGTCCAAGATCTTTCATGTCGAACTCTGTAGATAAGTCTTGTTTTAGCTTTTTGATGAAGCTATCCTTGCTTCCGGTCATAATCAAATCATCTATGTACAAAAGTGCAATAGTAATTTCTTCCCCTTGAACTTTGTAGTAGAGAGTATGATTTGCATTAGACTTCATATATCCCAGAGCAACAGCACTAACTATTAGTTCGTTCTCTTATTTTTTTCCTCTTCTTGTTGAGAGAGAAGAAGAAGAGATGATAGACACACCAAATAGACTCAAAGGATGAAAGGTTCGAGCACATCAAGCTACAAGCAAATGAGAAAGAAGCAAAATACTTGTTGATTCTATTGTACCAACTTCTAGGTGCTTGCTTTATGCCGTAGAGTCTCTTTTTAAGATGGCAAACCTTATTCTCCTTTCCTGGTTCAACATAACCTCGTGGTTGTTGCATGTAGACTTCTTTGTCTAAATAACCATTGAGAAAAGCATTCTTGACATCGAGCTAGTACACATTCCATCTGCTGAGTGTTGCTAGTGATATCAAGAACCCTATGGAATCCATCTTTGCTACTGGAGCATAAGTCTCATCATAATCTTGACCATATTGCTATGCAAATCCTTTTGCAACTACTCTAGTTTTGTATCTTTGAATACTTCCATCTGGATTGTATTTTACTTTGTATACCCATTTGTTTGCTATGGCCTTCTTTCCTAGTGGAAGGTCGCATAATTCCCAAGTATTATTCTTATACAAAGCATCCATTTCTTCATTCATAGGAGTTTGCCATTCTGGCTCATCTATTGCATCTTCGAAGTACACTAGCTCTTCTGTAGCCATGATGGTAGTCATAAGACCATAGTTGGTGGTTTCAACCTGAATTGCTTTGCGTTTCTGAGCATATGTCAATCTCTGTCAGCTTTCCTAGACCGTCTGAGTTGTTGTGGCTCTACTTGGGGTGTTTTTGGCAATTCTTGCTCTTCTTCATCAACCTTTTCTATAGATGACTGTGAAACTACATGCAAGTTCTACATGTAGAGAGAGAATGTCTTACAATTCCTACATGCAGAGAGAGAAGCTCTCCAACTTGTATAAATACCCCATAATGGAATGAAGCCCACACTCTTTGGGGCATTGTGTTGAGTTCTACTTTGGTATTCCAAACAATTGTCTCAAGTGTCCATGCTTCCTTGCACTTCACGTCCAAAAGCATGTCCTAACCTTGCAACTCCTCATCCCCTCTCCTCCAACCTTGCAACCCATTCTCTCCCTCTCCTCCTCCCTCCTCCTCCTTCCTTCTCCTCCTCCTCGTCCCTCCTCCTCGCTTCTCTACCTCCCTCCTCCTCCTCCTCCTCCTCCTCCTCCTCCCTCCTCTCTCTTCTTTCCCCCATGCTCTTACACATTCTTCCTCTCCCACTCCTATGATCCCCCTAAACCCATAATTCCTCAACCCTTAACTTCCATGATCTACGAGGGAGACGAGTTCTCCACCATGAACTCTACCCTGAACCTTGGATCCTCCTTCTAACCCTGGAACCTCTTCTAAACTCTGGAACCTCCTTCTAAACTCTGGAACCTCTTCTAAACTTTGGATCCTCCTTCTAAAACCCTGAACCTCCTCTAACCCTTAAACTCCTCCTAAACCCTGCAACCCCCAATGAAGGCGAAAGCCTTCATTACCTCAACCATGATGATGCACGTACCTTTCACACATGCATGCACTATGTTTGCTTACCACACTTAAGCCTACGTCTCTCACCGGAATATGACTCAAGGTCCTAAGCTACACGTATACTACAAACGACAACCCCGATATATCTGTAGGTGACAAAAAGCCTCGAAACCTTGCATATTGAGAAAACCCTGCTCTTTCTGCAAAAGCCATGGGAAAGAGCCGACATTTGGCACCGCTACCGAGGAGACTAGCATCTCAAGAAACGAGTAAACATACGTAGGTATGTGTAAGAAACAAACTACTACAAATTTTCACGAACATAACACTCAAGGGCAAGGAGAGTAAAATTTTTTCCAACTCTAGCCAAACATATCAACCCCAAGCATCAACCTTGGGTTACTACCTTAAGAAATTTTCTTTAGTTCTTAAAAAGAAGTCACTTGATAAATAAATTAGGCTAGGTAGTGGACACGAATGTGTAGAGCTTGCAATTTTGATCATTTCACCTTTTTGCAGAAGAGCAAACCGAGCTAACCATGAAAAGTTATGACTCGGGAAGAGTTTAGGGCTTATCCCTAAACCTACACCCATTTCCTATAGAAACCCCCTCCACCCCCTCATTCTTCTTCTTTCACATCTTACCTCCATCCTCTTCCCCATTCCGAGCCCTATGTAAGACACTCCTCCCTCTTCATCAACCACCACCCTACTCCCATCCTCACATGGTGAGTTACTTTGAGCCCATCTCACACTAGCCATCCACCCATCGTCCATTCGTCCTCAACAATCCCGTTACATCGAGAAAGTCTTGGAGAGCGTTTAGGTGACCATTTCTTCCTCGCTTTGGATTTCTGTCAAAGTTTTCTGTCCATCATGTTTTTTATTTTTTTCTTTTTTACCCCTCCACTTCCACCATTCCCCCCTCCACCACCATCCCCTCCATTTCCCCCCCCCCTTTCCTCCCCCCCCCCCTCTCCACCCCCCTTCCATCTGCACCCCCCCCCCCTCCTCCATCTCCCCCTCCACCCCCCCCCCTCCATCTCCCCCTCCACCCCCCCCGCCCTCCACCACCACCCCCTTCCCCCCCCTCCTCCATCTCCCCCTCCACCGATATGCACAGAGCTGCTAGCAACGATGCGCACAGAGGTGCCAGCCCCGCTATTTCCACCACCGCTTGCACCCACGGCACTGCACTCCCCTCTACCTCCGATCACCTCCTCCTCCCTCTCCACTATGCACTGAGTATGCACTCCCCCCACCTACGTTTGAAAAACCCATCCCCCCCTCTCAACCCTGCCCACCCCGCCGCCGCGTGATGCCCCTTTCCCTCCCTCCCCCGAAATTTTTTATTAAAAAAAAACCTAACCTAACCTAACCTCACCCTAGGAAAAACCCTAGTTAGGTTAGTTTAACTCAGGTTAGGTTAGATTTAACCTAGGCTAGTTAGGTTAGCTCTAGGTTAGTTTAGCTATGTGTTAGTTAGACTAACTGTAGAGTTAGGTTAGTCTAAATGTACTACAGTTAGTTCAACTAACTGTGGTCCAATTAGTTAATTATTGGCAGTTAAACCATAGTTAGGTTAGGCTAGACTACTAAAGAAAATTAACTCACCGAGAGACGAAACTAAATAAACAAGTGGACAAAAGCTACAGCTGCAACAAGTACGGTGGTGGAGAGGGCGGGGACTTTTTATAAGATTTTGTAGACACACCGCACTATACTTCTCCTGACCGCGCGGTGTCTGGATGACCACGATTGTAGATCCTTGCAAATCGGACGGTTCTTGATGGCAACATGTGTCGCCCCTGTACAACAACGCACGGTATGGGTATGTCACCTGGCGGTGTCTCATGGTGCCCTTAAAAAAACTGCGCGGTATGGATGTGGCACCATGCGAGGTCTCTCTTACTGCTCGGTATGGTACTATACTGTGCGGTGTGTGAAGGCACATACCACACTTTTTATGACAAACCATGCGGTATGTTCCTGGTCGACAGTCGTTGGAAAAATCATGTTTTTTTGCATTTAGGGCGTTAGGACAGATTTTTTAATCGAAAAGTACATGTTTTATTCTTAAAAAGCATACTTTTTAAATCCCTAAGTGTAGAGCATGGAGAGTGAATCATGACCTAAAGAATGAATATGAAATGTTTTAAAATAATGGAAAGCTCAAAATCAAATAGCAAAAACAAGAAGCATAAGTGACCTTTACACCCTACTTTTACACTCATATCCTATTTGATCCAAAACTAGATAAAGAATTTTGATGTTTTTATATTTGCCATTGAAAGTTGTTGAAGCGTTGACGCATGGAAATGAATTTTTATGACTAAGTTTGGTTTGAATTATTGTGAGAGTTTGCAACTTACTCATCTACTCTTACTCATTGGGGTTTCTTGTGGTCTTGTTTTGAAAGCTGGTCTTATGTGATTGTAGGCACAAATACACACTAGACATCTCATGCAGAAATTCAACTTCACCTCAAGTGTTGATTTAGAAAGTGGCAGGGAGATTGCCCCTTATCTAGAAGATTCCAAGACTCTCATGGACGAGGCAATATGCGGGGCTGAGCTAACTAAAACTGCATTCACGCCTACTATTCACCTCACCACTCTAAAACTCCATTCACCCGATGGGTGCGACACGGTGCCCATTTCAACAAAGCGCGATGAAAACACGCTGCACCAATTAATTACGTGCGAGAATCCTCCAGATCCCGATGTACGCACACACCAATTACTCAATCACCCACAATATGTCCAGAACCTGCCCGGTCGCTTTTCTTCAGTTATGCTTGAATCGTTGTGTTACTGTTGATCGGCTGGTGGAGAATCGTTTTATCGAGCTGTTTAGTTAGTATTAATTGGCAGGTTTTGATGGTATTTTCCGTCGTGCACGTACGTACTGATTGTACACCTTGCTTATCTGGTTTTGAGTGGTAGCTTAATTTAAGTATGTGAGCATGTTGGGAGTTTGGCTGGTTTTTATAAGAGTCATATCGCTGTAAAAGATCTCTCAGTATTTACGATCATACATACAGATGTGGTCAATTTCATTGTTGCTTACACAATCGTCTTTGACATTTGTTGCCAATACAATTTATGTATAGGATTTGCATCAACACAATGCCCAGGTTCATTCTCACAACTCCGGTTCAGCCACAGTATCACGATTATCAAGTTCTTACTCCTCAACGATATGGTCAACTGCATCACTGTTCTTGCACCCTTTCTTTCCAGTCCCTGGCGATCCACCAGTCAGTCTGGTTCTCTGGAGCAGCTCTTTTGCTCTCCGTGTCCTTTGTGAATGACGGCCAAAAGGTAACATTTACGTTTAGATTTCTGGAACAAAATCATCTCGGAAAGGAAGCGGAACAGTTTTCACAGCGCGGTACTTGCCTACATTGTTGAGATGCTCATTCTCCAACCTGTCATGAAGAACATTACGTTATTGTTTAAAGAACTTGATAGCTACATAGTGGAACTGTGCAATAATATAGCAAATATATATAGGAACTCTGAGTGAAAGACCATAACGGCGTGTAACAAACCTATAAAAGTTCCAGTGCCCTCGGCGGAAGACTTCAAGAGATGCAAAGAAAAAATCAGCCATATAATGATCGGATTTGCCAAATTGAAAGTGTGTCAATGATTGCACCCAAGCCAATCTGAGGAGGAAATTTATAGCCTGCCACCAAGACAAACACCAGCACCGCTTTTTCATTCTCACTCTTCATAGATCCAATAAAAAACCAACAATGCGACTCGATGCTGAGTTGTATTCAAAGTATTTATCATTCTAAGATGCACCCTCAGTCTAGGCAATATTCTTTACTATGAATATGCTCATCCTATGCACAGTATTATCATTCGAACGTGCACCCTTAACCAAGGCATTACACATTTCTATAAAGATAAGAGGCGCTTCAAGGTTTTGCTACATGAGCTGCTTTATCTTTTCTACTTATGATAATGATGATAACCCAGTCAAGACACTTTCCTATGAGGATATGAGGCCGGTGGAAGGTTTTACGGTATGAGCTACGTTATGATAAAGTCAACACATTGCAATAGATTAAGAACAAAATAGCATAGGACCGACCGACCCTGAGAACACAAACGAGCTGTATAATAGATTGAAGAGGGGATCGGTTAAGACAGTACTTACAATAGAGATGAAATAGATTGACTTATTTTTCAGTAGAAGCTCATCTCTAAGCCAGGGGTTCTTTGAATTGGGCTGAAGCAGACCCCAATCAACAACTATATCCCAATATAGCTGATAGACAGTTGCCAATAATGATGAAATTACGAAAATCACGAGCCAAATCATTGACGGATTGTATGTGAAAGTAAGCCTCGCTCCAGCGGCAATCATTGCTGACAAATACTTTCCAGCATTTGCAAGATGCGCACGATCTCCTTCGTCAGCCCATCGTCGCAAGCACTATCGACAGATTTGACAAGAGAATATTTTGTGAGAATATAAAACACAAAAGGATGGACAAATTGTTACTAGAAGATTAATCTATTAGTTATGAGTGCCCCTATTTTATATCTAGGATAATTTTTCTCGTGTCTGTTTAAAATTGCAAAGTGAAACATGTGATTGGGAAATTCAATTAATTTACAAATTAATACCGTGAGAAACAAACCTGCATTAGACGGCACCAATAAGGCAAAAAGGATAAAAAGTATGCCACTTGATGATATGTGGCGCCGCCACAGGCTTGTGTGTCGTGATTTGAGAAATGTCCTCCAAAATAGTAGCATGCGACGTATTCTGCATGTCTTAATGCAGCGATCTGTAACAACAAAGGGTATAAAAGCTATAGAATGGTGCTAGCTTAGCCATAAGAATGGTGCTGATTTGGAACAAATTGAAAGATGAGGTTTAAAAAATCTTTACCAATGGCACTGATTCGATTTTCACATATGCATCCCGTATGATGATTATAAAGATAGATCATTTCGAGAAGGAGGTTACTAGTAAACTACCTGGCTGGTCAGCTGGTCCGCAAGAAAGAAATCAGCCATCACAACCTGTTTGAGCGAGAAACAGCAACATGAATTTATATTAGCTGATGAATAAAACTCATCTAATGATTTTAATCTCACTAAGAGAATAAAAAGTTAACTCTCGGGGAGCAAGCATGATGTAAATTCCTTAACCTATTACCTTGTAAAACGGGGAGAAAAGTATCTTCTTCATGCATCTTAGAAAGAGTAAGCGACTTGATCGATAGCATATGTTCAGAGGGCAAAATAGGAGGAGCAGAAAAACCTGTGCAAGTGCCCAATACGGAGCGAAGGTTATCTCCAGTATAGAAACCAGATTTTTAACAAAAACGATATAGCCTTATATGTCCGCAGTTCGATTAAATCTCTTTGGATGGTTACTGTTTCAAACAAAAGAGACTAGAGAAAATAAATAGTTTTAATCTTTTACCGACGTAGAGAAAGGATAAAAATGGGAATAGGGGACTATGGGTACTGTAGAAGGATGGAACCGCAACTTTTTGGTATAAGCAAAGCTCATAGGTTACAAACACAGAATGCGGAAGTGAGCACAAGTTGCTTACCGATATTGTAGCAAGAGGGACAAAATCGGCATTGAATGGGATAGCAACACTTGAATACACGATAAGGTGGCAAACCATGCTAGCCACAACTATGGTGGTAAGTGTTGCGCAAACCAAGAGTATTTCTCGGTTCCTAAGCTCTGTCTTTGGAGCGAAATCAAGAATAAATGGATAGTTGATTCTCGCTTGGCGCCACAGGTATACGTTCCACCCATACATGAACATGTGTAGTAGTATCAGGAATAGCATACTGCTCAAAACATACCATCAATAATGTTACACAAATGCGACATTTGAGTTTCCAGTTGAAGCATCGGAAAAAGAGCGCTGTGCAGAAGAATTCTATGAAAAATTTGAAGGCATAGAACATACGGGAATTCACTTTTGGTTCTTCTGATTACGTGCTGTGGAGCAGAGTACTCTAATATGTTCAAGAGAACCGTTTGTCAATTTCTTCAAGCAAGAAAATCAATAGACAAAGGAAAGTATAATTCCACGCACCTGTAGGCTGGAGAAACTGAAAGAACATATTGTTGTGAATAGAATCTGCTAGAGTGGGCACTGTTGAAATTGAGTAGTATGATGAAGGCTATGAGAAACGCTACAGACCATCCTGAGAAGAAACCTGCAATCATAACCATTAATAGTTTATAAGAAATGAGGAACTTCAAACCCAGCTTATCTTTATGTTTGCTTACAAATTTGAATAGAGAGAATAACCTACAAGGAAAGCAAGATCAAAATGTAACCTGAGAACTTGCAATTTGTTTGCTCTATATCACCTCAAATATCTGAAGTAATACTGTTCCCAGTAATGCCTTCTTTTTAAAAATGTGAGATAAGGAGGCCATTACCGAGAAAATATGTGATTGTATGGCAAACTTTCTGTTGGACTGGCCTCAGCAACATCATGGCCTTTTTGTGATCATCTTTTGCAAAGTGCTGTGTAAATATTTTTTCTACTTCATCCATCATATGAGCCACCTGTTTGAGATTTGTGTGACAGAATAGCAGTTCCTTAGCTTTTCTATACTCCAGGAAAGGTATCCTAGGAGAAATTTCTTCCAATTATACTGAGAAAATGGAATAAATAAAGGATTCTGCCTCTTCTAGTAGTACGCACCCTGTCTGAGCTGTTAAATCTGGATTTCTCAACGACTTGGAAATAGACAGCAGACGCATTTCTTCCAGTCACCTGTATATTCCAGGTAAGAGTCCGATGTCAGGATACGTCAGTGCTTCCTTCTAAGTTCTATGCCGAAGTGCTTTGAATTCCCCTTGACTAGTGACTATAATTGAAATAACTGAGTATCTCAGGAAGAGGGCGAGTTTTCATGGGCAAAAGGAATTTCCAATCCAGCAAGAAGAAACAGGTAGTTGGAAAAGATCTCATGTCGTGAGTGGAGGGAAAAACGACAACATCAGAGTTGATACTGAAAACTCGAAATGTGGAGCGGGAGGAAATATGATTTTTTTTTTTTGAGACTTACCTTATCATATTTCTTCAGGATCTTCCCAAATGCTAGCATATTCAAGGAGCTGTGGCATCAAACCGAAAGAATGTTAATAAATTCGAAGATAAAGATTATAAAGGACGACGTACTATCCCTACAATATTTAGTCTTCCTACATGTTCACCCACGATCTCCAAGATTATGGGACTAATCTACAATGAGAAACCGATTTCAAGTAAAATGAGGTAGACTGCAAACACTTTTACGGTCCTGATCTATATAGTCTGCATACTAAGCCACGTTGTGGCGCATTACATAGCTGCAAGAGTGATGGACTACACCGTCATGCATGACGAGGTTAATTAATCTTTCAATCTCAATACTCCCCTTCCCCTCTGCTTTTCCTTAACGTACGTGTGTGTGTGACAGAGAGAGAGAGAGAGAGACTAAGAGAGAGAGAGAGAGAGAGAGAGAGAGAGAGAGAGAGACGTTTCTGGGCGCATTTGGGTTTTATCGGAAATGCTTGTATGGGTAAGATGAACGTGCCTGAAGCTTCTCAGTAGCCCGAGACCTCGATAAAACTCGACAAAGGCAGTGCGTAGCATCTTCTTTGCGTACTGCATCTTCTTGTTTGTTATCGCGATGTGCTCCCTTCCACTCCGAGCACTCTTTTTCGCGTTATTTACAACATCATCCCAAAGAATCTGAGTAAGCGTGGAAATGGTGAGGACATGAGTTGCTTTGTTGGGTACGTTCAGCTTGATACGGCCGCGAGGGGAATTTGAGAAAATATTATCATTTGATGAGCTGGTTGAGGGAGATCCCAGCTCCTGCTCCTCATCAAACGCATCGGCTGGATGAACATTGTTCGCCATGGCGACAAGCTGAGAGTTGATGTTCTGCATCATTTCCAATTCCAGGTTTTTCCGAGATCTACCAGAGCTACTGTCGGCCCTTTCACCTCTCAAGCTGCCTCCTGGATGCGCCAAACACGTCTCGACAAAGTCAGCATCTAACGTGAGATGGAACTGATCGCAATTGAATATCTTCATGCAGTTTGTCAAGCTAGTATGTTTACTCTAGAACGAGTTGCTAGCAGGGATCAATCTGCATTTCGATTGCGTCGTATATGTGCATATCAACAGGGAATTAAGCTTGACAATTTAACCTTTCCTGCTCGTGCTAGGCGATAACACACTTCCCAGAAAGCTGATTGACGAAGAATTGGATCCTTCTTCACTCTCTTCTAATGTTTTCCGCAGGTCTATCAGATTGTACAGCTGCTTTTTCAGCACTTCAATCCTTTGAACAAATTCGTCTTCCTTCGAGCCGTAGAACCGGTTCACTTTGTTGAGCTCCTCATCCAGGCTGGAGAAAAAAGCTATCTCATATTCGTTGTCTGAAAACGGCTCCAGCACCTCCGTCTCGTACACCTCCATTTCAGGGCCCGGGACCCTTCGGTGGTGCACCTGCATGTCATCAAGCGTATTGAAAACAATATAGATATGTCAACCTGACGCCTGCGAAGATCAAGAGATGGAAGCGACAGACGGTTCCGTTTTATAATGAAAATAAGAAAACGATAGGTGTCTCAAGTACTATTGAATCCCGGAGACTCCATTATCAAAATCCTAAGTTGCTAGTTGCGATTTGAGATACATCAAAGACTCAAGCAATGTGAAGTGAGCTGCTCAGAGCTTGTTACCCGAATCACGTCTTGGTGCGACCATGAATTGGTTCTCCTTCGCGTGAGATTGGTGAGAGGCAGCCACGTTGCATCGAGCGCCCGCCTGGAGGCACTCACGGGGCTGACCTCCCCAGTGAAAGGAGTTTGCCAGTCTTGGAACTTGATCAGTTTCAGATCCTTTTTCAGTTTCCAGTAGTTGCAAAAGGCACTTTTCCACTCCGGAACGAGCTGAAGCTCCAGCTGCTTGGAGAATTTCACCATCTTCGATTCGAGTCGTGGACGGCTTTTTACGACTGAGCACCTGGATGCCAGTTACTCAATGAATATTCACATCCGCGTTAGCGTTCAGACAGCATCGCCCTCAGCATTATACCAGCATCGGAGTCTAACGATTCTTCGATCACCTTTACCTTGTCTCTTCAACAGGTTCAGCACCAGCCTTTCTGATTCTTACACTCTCCTTTCACATTGGCCACCCTCACTACGAACCTCCTCCTTGATCAACTTGATTCCCTACTCTTGCCACCTTACCTGAATTAGCTTATATGCTTCTTTCGTCTAGATCATTCCTCACCTTGGCTAACTCAAGTTCAAATCTTTCTAGGTCAAGTCCGTCGCAGGATCAGCCTGTGTGTCTGTCAACAACTACTAGGGAAGGCGATATAGATGAACGTAATCAGTGTTAGAAGCTGATGAACAAGCGGAGCCAGCTTGATCAGAAGAGTCGAGCATGCATAAGTTGTAGCGTGAATGAGAGGTCTGAGGAGCGACTATGTGTTATGGTTTTTGTATAGGAAAAACTAAGAACTGAGGAGCGACTATGGGTTGCTTTGGATCAAAACGTCGCTGATCATGGCGTTTATATAGTTAAAACTCTACGAATTGGTTAGTCGATGGATGTGATTGCGAAGCAAGCACGGAGTGGAAGTGCTCAACTGAAATACAGTCGCGTGAGATTTGTAACCACGTACAGTCGCGTGAGATTTGTAGCCGTAGTAAACAGTAACGCTAATCTCATCTTAATTTAACTACTAGGAAAATGTCCCATTGCGTTGGCCTTATTAAAAGGTCGCTTATCGCATTGATTAAGGTTTATTTTCAATAAGATCCTCATGTATCCTAGGAAAATGCTTCATTGCGTTGGCCTTATTAAAAGGTTGCTTATCGCGCTTATTTTCAATAAGATCCTCATGTATCTGTTGAATATTCCATTCCCCTTTTACTTAAGAAAATAGAAAGCAATAGTCAAATAAGTAATAAAACTGCCCTTTAGGATAAGATGAATAGACCCTCTCTAATTGAATCAAGCATAAGACGAGAGTCCCAACTCCCTCCAAGCTGAGTAACACACTCTAGCTTTAAAAAAATAGAAATAATAATTAATTAAGTAATGAAATTCTCTCACACACACAATCTTAGACTTGGAAAATTCCAGTTCCACTTGCTCACCCCCTTTCTGCTTGCCTAACATCTCCACCCGTGCTTGGGCCCACCTTATCCACATCCTATTGGTTGTTTCCACATCCTTGTTTTGCTCAGTGGGCTTAGATGGCTCCCCACTAACATTCCTCACCACACCACTTGAACACGCTTGTAGGAGGCCTCCAACTCCCTCATGAAGATTCAAATCAATCACATATGGAATTTAAACAAAGTGGGGAGCATGAATTAGTTTTCCCTTTTTGTGAGAATGAGAGTTCAAAATTTCCCACTATCTCGGATGTTGAAACATTTAAAAATGCACTGATTTTAGTTAGTTGCACATCAAAAAAGAACATTGGAATTTCCCACTAACTCAAATGTGGAATTTCCCACTGTCTTGCACCTCAATCGTCAAGAAGTTTCATGTGAGCTTCCCATTTGTTGATTGCTTAAACAAAAGCGCCAACGACCTTGCACTCAAGTGCTCCTTCAATTCATCTTTCTTTTCAATGTTTAATGTGAATAGCCTTCTTCCTTACACAAGCAAATTAAATATGTGGTGCACATTAAAAGTAGCTTAATATTGACTTGTACACATGGGAACATGGTAATTCCACAAGTCTTCATTCATTGTTCTCATTGGATATGCGATAGAGAATAAGAGAAATAACACATTCTACTAGTCTGTAATGAACATTAATTTTCAAAAAGTAAGATCTACATGTCTCTTATAGATTACATCACCTTAATCTTTTGATCGTGAAAGAATGGTTCCTTTAGGTTATTATTGCGTATCTTTTATATCAACCTTAACATGATTGCCCTAAATCAAGAAGTACTTTTCAATAACTCTTATTGCCCTTTCAAAGTTTTCTTTCTTAAAAAAAAAAACTTTTGCACATAGGGCTATGTTTTATTAAGCTATTATCTAAGAGAAAACGAGGACAACTTTCATAACACCACATTTAGTCTTTTCAATATTTCATTCATATGTCTATTCCACGCATGCACCACAAGATTCTTTTTTTAAACAGTTTTAGATATTTACCACACGCATTAATTTTGACCACACACTTTTTTGTGCCATAGAAGGTTGCTTGATTAATAAAAATAAGGAATCAACATTTTAGATACTAAAATTTATATCATGAGTTTCCATCATTGGCATGCTTACTTCAATTATGTTGAGAAAATACATGTTTGTGAAACTCAAAGTCAATATTGATAGATCATGTTAAAGCTAAGGACACTTAAAGAAAAGGAACAAATGTCATAAATATTTCCTACAATCCTCATTTGAACAAGTGTGTAGATGGCCCATGGATTTAGAAAGTACGGTTTAAAAAAGTAATAATACATACTTTTTAATTAAAGAATGCACTTTGCCGTCCTAAATGCAAAAGATACATTTTTTTCAACTGACTGGAGATGACCGTTTGACTGGCCAAATACCACACGGTATACAAAAATACCGCACAGTATATCTTAAAGATATTATGCAGTAAATTGAAATACCATATAGTATGATGAAAAACACCACGTTGTAAATTTGTATACCGCACGACGTCAAATTAATGCCATGTGGCAACACATAGTGCAACTTTGGATATGTCGATTTATGACATGGTATTTTTGTGTAAAACTTATAAAAAGGCCCCGAAGTCGTGCATTTTTCCTCATTTTCTACCAAAATCCCACTTTGTTGTCATCACATTATGCTTCCCTATTGTGAGTTTTTCACTTTTTTGAAAAATTGTTTTGTGTGTGCCAGTCAGGCCAATTGATGGCCCGCTTTAGCTGGTCGAAATCACCTCACCCTGGTTGACTATAGGATGCGAGAGAGAGAGAGAGAGACAGAGAGAGAGAGAGAGAGAGAGAGAGAGAGAGAGAGAGAGAGAGAGAGAGAGAGGGAGGGACGGAGGGACGGAGGGAGGGGGAGAGAGAGAGAGAGAGAGAGAGAGAGAGAGAGAGAGAGAGAGAGAGAGAGAGAGAGAGAGAGAGAGAAAGAGATGCATTACATTTATATGTGTGCTAGTCAGGCTAGGTGATGAGCTACTTTGGTTAGTTAAAAGCACCTCGACCTAGCTGACTATAGGATGAGAGAGAGAGAGAGAGAGAGAGAGAGAGAGAGAGAGAGAGAGAGAGAGAGAGAGAGAGAGAGAGATGGATGCTTTTCTTAAAACTTTGCTTATATATCAACATTCAACACCAATATTGATGTTAACATCCACAAAGCACAATCACAGAATGCATGGTAACGAGTGATTAGAGGTGATTAGCTTTCATGATTTACTTCAACGGTTGTAGCCATGGAGGGATTACAGTTATAGGCTTCACATGGTTTGAGCTACAAATAACCCAAATGGTTATAGGCCTTACGGGGTTTGAGCCGCAAATGGCTCAAAATCGGCCTCAGCACTCCAGGTTTTGAGCTTCATAAATGGATTTTGAGCCTCAAATGGCTTAGGACTCAGAGGCGTGAGGTTAACACAAGCACTATTTGGGACTCGGTTAGGAGCACCTCCTAATTTCAGGATTGTACCAAGCGCTCTTATATGGTTAACACAAGTGCTATTTTCAACACACAAAGGGTCGAACAATAGAAGAGAGATGGAAAGGGTAGTGAAGATGCTTTGGCACCCTTCGGTCTTCATGCCCAAGGCAAGAGGCTGATGCGATATTTGGCATGGTCGGTTTGTCTAGTTCGATTACGGTCGATAACATCTCGTCATTATAAAAATGATCTTCAGTTTGAATTGACGTGTGTGAGGTTTAGCTATTTTTATCCCTACCAGAATCAGTTTGCTCTAACTTCTGTTCGAAGTTGTGTTCAAGCAAGTATTTCCTAGAGGATGTCCTCTAAAAATGTGGATCTTCATAATAACAAAGAACTCTCGAGGTCGTGTCCAGAGCTTGATCTGCTATCGGCCGTGGCAAGTGAACAGATGGCCCTAAAATCAAAAGTAGCACCTATGCGATGCAGCAAGAGGGTGAAAATGGAGGAGAAGCTGCCAAAGGAGGATTTGTTAGATGTTTCAGAAGATAGCTACAATTTTTCATCTGCCATACTATGAGGAAGAGATTCAACTAGACAAGTGTTCGGATGAGGTGATGATGGCAAAGTTTGGGAATCCTTACTCATCTAAGAATTCCTATATGATCGATCAGCAAGGTACGAGATCTTGTCAGGAAATAACAGTTAGCCTGGTTCGTGGAGCGAGTGGTTCTATTGGTTTGCAACAATGACTATATGCAAAGGAAAATTATGCTTATCTAGTAGTAGTAGACCAAGGGGAGAAGGTGTTGTGGGCTATATTGTTGTGTACAAAGCTGTTGCAGGAAATTTCCAGGAAGCAAGTTCACACTCCAAATCAATTTTCAAGAATCGCTCCTTATGTCACAGCCTTATTGAGTCATGTTACTTCTAAAAAGGGGAAAACTCTATCTCGTAGGAGAAGGGCAAGCAGTTGTTTGGTGATGCAGATGAGATTATCAATAATACAGTTGATGATTTGGTGCAAGCCAAATACACTTATCAGCAGTCAGTAGAGATGGTGACTGGTAAATCACCTATCTTCAGCTTTATGGAATACACCTATTGTGAGCAAGGAGAAGCTGCTACATAAAGATCAACTTGTTACGAAGTCAAAGATTTTGTTAAGAAAGGGAGCTATGATGGATTTAAAGAAAAGACTAGCCATGTCTCAGGACCAGAGCGTGGAGGGTGTGGATGCAATGGATACACCGCTCATCAATAAGAATTCGGTGCCTAGTATTTCATTTGAGCAATTCACCCATGCATTTGAGATTGTACATGGTTTTGGGAATCAAATGTAGGCAGCTTAGCATAAAGCTGCTACTAATATTTTTGATCTACAAGAAGAAAATCGTAAATTGTTGCAATAGGTATAGGAAAGCACTGAGATGTAGAAGATCAAACAAGATTTGGCACAGTTACAGAAAAATTTTAGGTGTATAAAGAGTATAAGGAAAGTGGCCAATAGAAGATCATGCAACAGATTGAAAAACAATAGGCCTATCTTTCTATTGTTATATTAAATGGCTAAAGGAGATGCAAGATCAATTTTTTACTATTTTGGAGGAAGTGTCTAAACGCAATACAAAGTTGCAAACCAATAACTTATGGTTGCAAGCAAGACTGGAGGCATTGCAGAATTTGGAGCAGCAGCTAAAAGACATTTCAGAAGATTTAAAAGAGAGGCTATTTATTTTGGCTCAAAGACCTTATGAAGCTTTTGCTTCTGAGGAATATACAACAAATATCTTGAAGGATAAGGTTCAAGAATAGGACAAGCAGATTCAAGAATTGAAGTAATAACTATTACGGTTCTAGCAATAATCCCAGGCGACTCAACAACACTTCAAGGTACTAATTCTACATAAATTTTTTCTAAGGTTTTGTCTCTACAAGTACCTGAAGATATAGCACCAGGGCCAAGTAATCAAAGTAGCAATTGGGTAAGAAAGACTTTCAATAGGAGGCAGTATGACTAGAAGAAATACTTCAAGCTTTTAAAGTGGTTAATGAATGGTGGAAACCTAGATACACTAATGTTCAACCATCATTCGGAGGATATATTCAATGTAATACAAAAGAAAGAGGAGGATATGACCACTATTGATCCAAAGAAACAGGTACAGGATGAACAAGAATAGTTTGAAGATCAAGTGGAAGACCATTATGAAGAGCAGTTTATGGGAGTTCAGCATGAAGATTATGATGTGGATCATGAATTAATTCCAACTACTTTAGTATCAGTAGACCATTGTACTAGATCCACTACAGTAGTTAAATGAGTGGGTTCGAGTCTCAATAATTTTGTGGCACAAAATTGATTGTTCCACCGGGTGTGCCATTGTGGGCTTAAATGGTTGACTTTGGTCTTCATTGTTGTATGCACAAGTTTGGAATACAAGCTCCCTCTTCTCTTCCAAGAGTGTCTTTGGGTGTTCTCTTGTTTTCCTCGTAGTGCCTTTGTGTTTGCTACTCCATCCCCCTTCACTCTCTCCTTCCCTCCTCCTTCTCCCTCCCTTCTCCCCTCTCTTCTTCCCTTCTTCCCCTTCCCTCTTTCTCTTGTGGAAACACATTGCAACAATTTGGGAGCCGCTTGAGTGACACATGCAGATGGTTTGTGCTTTGCATTGCTCTCACAAGGAGTAGCTTGGAGCAGAGGTTCCATTGGCATTCTTTCAAGGTCCCCACAACACATGAGTCACCGTTGAGACCACATCTTTGGCATTGCTGTCGAGAGTTCAAGGTATGCTTTTGCATTGCACTTGCCTTCTCTCGTCATTTACCCATTGCTCATTGTTTCAAGCTTTACTTGGAGCTTTGATAGTGGAGTTGTAGGAGAGGAATGAGGAAGGAAGTGTGTGTTTGGACAGAAAAGAGAGGAAAATTGTCATTTTTTGTTGGAAAGTATTTTTGAGCATGGTAAGCTTGTTTTTTATGTTTGTTAGTGTTTTGAAATGATAGGAAGGTAGTTTTTTAGATTGCTAAGGTGTGTGTGATAGAAAATACTAACAAAAACACTAAAAAATGGAGGTGGAAGCTCAATTTCGAAATGGTTCTTGAGGGTGAACAACCCAACTTGTAGAAATCTTTCATTTATGCATCCAAAGGTGTTGTTTCTTGCTCTTTTTTGTTTAGTATAGGTAGTTTAGGTAGTACATAGCACCACAAACACTTAGAGCTGGCACAAAAACTCAGAAATCACTAGAAATCACCAAATAGAAGTCGGTAGAATCCGTGTTCCAAGACATTTCCTATCCCCACGGGTTGTTGCCATAGTGTTAACTTGGGTTGGCCCATAACCTTAGTCCGTATCCCCATGACCTAACTTCTGACCACCATCTAACCCTCCACCCTAATTAATATGTGCCAGAATCAAGGATCCCGCCAGTCTGACAGTCGTTGACCTGTGGCCTTGAGCTTATACTTGCAATCATTGCCATACTACATCTTGCCGATCCAAATAACCCGCCGACCAGTGCCTGAGGCTCATCCCTGCGATCGTTTCCATACTGTATCTCGCCGATCTAGATAACCTGCCGACTGACGCCTAAGGCTCATCCCCATGACTACTGTCTTACTGTCAACCCTGTGCTTCTTTTGCCATACTCGTACCCTGCTGACCTTATCATCTTGTTGCTTGTAGAGCCGTAGCTCCAACCCCATGACCGTGGGGATACCACCTGCATCCTATCCCGTCGACATGTGTCTCTTCCCATCCCTACGACCATCGCCTTAGTTTCATCCCTATGACCATGGCCTTAGTCCTATAGTGTGCCCTTTTAGACATCTTATACACGCACTTGAGATCTGGAAGAATTTTGTCCAAGGAACCTGCACTTGAGGACAGTGCTTTGAGCTACGTAAGCTTAGCCCACCTTTCGCCCCAGTTGGGGATCGGTCCAAACCGAAAGCTCAGTTCCTAGCTCTCACTCAATAATAGGACCTTGACAGGAGGATCCATCTAGCTCTAACGAGACAGAGAGCTTAAAAGGATACTTAGAGGACAAAGGAATCAAATGCCACAAATTGATAGATCATAAGGGTAGGACATGAAAGAGAGGTGTTCTTGCACCTAGATTTTTGGGAGAATCAACACCAAAGCAGGCATTTGAAGGCAATTGATTTGGTTTTGTGGGGATATCATGGACCACACATGGACACCATCAAATTTCATTGAAGGAAAACCAATTGAGGTGCTGAGGGAGTGGCCTATTGAGAAGGGGACAAGCCTGGATGAGGAAGAAATGAGGTTATTAGTAGTTGGAGGATTTAGATTAAAAAAGCAATGAACTAGGGCCAAATATGCTAGTTTAACAGGTAGACTGAGCACAAGGGATGGCATGGTTGTGGAATGGGTAACTGAGGTGACATGTGAAATGAGAACAAGGATAGCTAAGTCTATTTCCTTGGAATGTGTTGTTCACAATGTTAATATAGTTGTCCTTGAGAGGTACATTAACCAACATGTTTGGACGGTTAGGTCTGACGGATTCACCAGACATGGAGAACCACTTTGCCACTAGTATGTTTGTGGGAAGGGACGGTTAGCAACAACCAGCCCCTGAGCCACATACAGGGACTGAAACCACCTTTGTGGACCCGGGGCCCATAGCTTTTGCAAGGCACCCTTAGTGGGAACGCATGGAGGATGAAGAATCCTAGATGAGGGACTTCG
Source organism: Dipteris shenzhenensis (assembly GCF_047967505.1). NCBI lineage: Eukaryota > Viridiplantae > Streptophyta > Polypodiopsida > Gleicheniales > Dipteridaceae > Dipteris > Dipteris shenzhenensis. The sequence goes on from NC_141620.1 coordinate 48,039,997, forward strand.
TCGAATGAGACCCTAGCCGGGGAGATGCAAGAGGCTCTCACCATGGGCAAGCTTCTTGTGAACTTCCAACCTTCCAGGTGCCCCCGACCTTCACCAGCTATGTGGCACCACAAGCTCCACCCTACCACCCAATGCAAAAAACCTCCATGCAAATGCCTCGTGACCCACCCCCTCTAAGAGTCCAACCACCGCTCCTGCTTGCCGCTATTGCTCCAATGGATGGAAGGCTAGGCACTTCCTCCCTAATGCCAGTACTAGCAACTCAATGGATTTCGTAACTAGGGCCAGTCAGCCACTGTGTCTACGTCCTGTTAGGCCCACAATGGTGCCACCTCCACCAGCTTCCCAAATGGTACTTCTAGATGAGGCGATAAGCTAGGAAGGAGGGCCACACCACCCCCACCTACACCAGCATTTCCAATAGTAGGGATCACGAATCCCTGAAGGAGTCGACCGATCCATAGTCATCTCCAAGTTGATTACCAAATTCCTTGGGGAAGGAGATCCATTCTCCCATGTGGAGAGATTTCGAGTAGATATGTGAAGCCTTTAGAGCTCCTAGAGATCTGAAATTGCTAATGTGTTTGGTCTCAGTCTGGATAGCAAGGCAGGCCAATGGTATAGGGCTCTCACCCCAAAAGCAAAAGGAGCCATATGGTTATTCTTCCTGTGGTACATGGACTGTTCACAAGATAAAGCAATGCTTGATGGACCTTGCTATTGAAATTGGTGTAATTCAAACTATATCTCTGAGTACTATGTAAAAGCGATCAGTGGAATCACTATGTGATGTCCACACTTGTGGATGATGCTAGGTTTAGCAAGGTCTTCCATCTTCCTGTGACTCTTTTCTTGACCTTTGTGCTTTTTTGGGCATCAAACTCCAGCAAGGACCCATTCTCTCATCTCTTATTACTATTAGCGGATGCCTCATACCCATCGAGAAGCAAGTGGCCATCATTGCCTTCTGTCTTGCTAGTGATACTAGGATCATTGACATTAGTGAACACTTTGGATAGGGAAGTACGCCATTTCAAACATTGCCAAAAAGTTCATGAAAGACCTCTTGAGCCATCAAGATCAGTTCTTGCATTGGCCAAAAACTCCAATTGACATTGCCAAAGTGAAGTAGGGCTTCTACCGTCAACATGGCTTCTTGAATATATGTGGCACCATGGATATAACCCACATTTAGATGGAGGTGCCTAAGGAAGAGTGTAGTGCTGATTGGTACAATAAGGATAAGAGCATTTCCATGTGTTTTCAGATTGTGGTTGATCCCAATATGCATCATTTGTAACCCTATCACATGAGTTCAACATATGGGTTTTTATTAATTTCAATACTTACAAATTTATATATACATAAGGAAGTAAAATAAGAATATAAAAAAGGGTATTGTATATTACAAAAATTCCAGAGATCCAGCATGCAACATGGACATTTGGGTAGAGTGGTTTATGTTGTGTGACCTAAAATCTTAAAGGTTGGGCCGTGGATTCAAAGCCCACCAAGCTTGGATTATTGTAGTTCTTATAGTCTTTACATCATGATTAGTATTTACATCATGTAAAATTGGTGAAATTTGCCTTACATTGCCTCTATGATTGTGAGAAAGGCAATGTAGTTTACTGACTAGTCTAAGGTTGAGTATTAAATATTTATGCCTTACAAGATAGAGGGAGGTGATAACATTTCTAAGCATTGAAAAGGTAGATGACATTGTTTATGAGAATCACTTGAAGCTATAGGAAAATATTTGGTATCATACATAGGAAATAAAAGTGGGCATTTTTTAAAAGATTAGCAAGAAGTAAATTACAATGTCTAGTGGCAAAAAAACATGTCTATGTTTTTTAATTACTAGAATATTAGAAAACATGTCTAGTAATAAAAAGAGTAAGACTTAATGTTTATGTCTAGAGCTAAAACATGCCATATTTGAAATTTACAATTTAACTCCAATTATGAAGAATTTTATAATATTAATATCAACAAACACAATTACAACATCTAAGTACAAAAAATTAAATACTCCTCTCAAAGGCCAAAGCATGGGGAGGTCGATCATCCACACACCTTATGGATATTTTAGATTCCTTGTTTAATTATTCATATAAGAAAAATATTGCACAAGAAAATGATCATGAACCTTTCTTGCAAATATTGCATAAAATGCAAATACTAACACATGCAAATTGACAAACCAACCAAGAGATATGGACTGTGAGCATGTACCAAATATTAGAGACGTTTGAATGCCCTTTGTGAATGTTTTAAACCAAAAAGTAATGTGCTCTAGTATGCTCCATTTGTCAAGTATAGGCCATTTTATGGGTGTGTGAGTTGGCATAGTGAAATGATTATCCCCTAAATCTCTCGCTCTTTCCCTAAGACCTTTAATTCCAAAATCTATCATTATGGACCCCAAAATTTCATGCTCATCTGCCCCTTCCTCTAGACTTACTCCTAGCTATGGAAGATGGTGAGAATCTGATAACTTATAGCCATAATACATCATCGACTTTTAAGAGCTAGCCATTTCAAGGCATCCTGTAAGGGGAAGAAATGGGTGAGGTCTAAGGAGGCAGATGAGAGAAGGGGCAAAAAGAAGACCCTGCACAAATGCCATGTGTCGAAGCGACCAAGGGGCACCATTGTCTCGTCCCCTCCCCCTATTCTACATGGAGTATCATCCTTCTCTCTTTCTTGGGAAGCAATGATGAGTTTCGTAGCAGCAATCTAGAATTTTATATGTAGACATGTCTTGCCATATCGATCGCTAGGATCTCTATCCACCATCAGAATTGGTATGCTTTTCTTTCCTCTTTGCTCCTTGAGCAAAGGCAGATGACATTGTTTATGAGAATCACTTGAAGCTATAGGAAAATATTTGGTATCATACATAGGAAATAAAAGTGGACATTTTTTAAAAGATTAGCAAGAAGTAAATTACAATGTCTAGTGGCAAAAAAACATGTCTATGTTTTTTAATTACTAGAATATTAGAAAACATGTCTAGTAATAAAAAGAGTAAGACTTAATGTTTATGTCTAGAGCTAAAACATGCCATATTTGAAATTTACAATTTAACTCCAATTATGAAGAATTTTATAATATCAATATCAACAAACACAATTACAACATCTAAGTACAAAAAATTAAATACTCCTCTCAAAGGCCAAAGCATGGGGAGGCCGATCATCCACACACCTTATGGATATTTTAGATTCCTTGTTTAATTATTCATATAAGAAAAATATTGCACAAGAAAATGATCATGAACCTTTCTCGCAAATATTGCATAAAATGCAAATACTAACACATGCAAATTGACAAACCAACCAAGAGATATGGACTGTGAGCATGTACCAAATATTAGAGACGGTTGAACGCCCTTTGTGAATGTTTTTATCCAAAAAGTAATGTGCTCTAGTATGCTCCATTTGTCAAGTATAAGCCATTTTATGGGTGTGTGAGTTGGCATAGTGAAATGATTATCCCCTAAATCTCTCGCTCTTTCCCTAAGACCTTTAATTCCAAAATCTATCATTATGGCCCCCAAAATTTCATGCTCATCTGCCCCTTCCTCTAGACTTACTCCTAGCTATGGAAGATGTTGAGAATATGATAACTTATAGCCATAATACATCCTCGACTTTTAAGCGCCGGCCATTTCAAGGCATCCTGTAAGGGGAAGAAATGGGTGAGGTCTAAGGAGGCAGATGAGAGAAGGGGCAAAAAAAAGACCCTGCACGAATGCCATGTGTCGAAGCTACCAAGGGGCACCATTGTCTCCTCCCCTTCCCCTATTCTACGTGGAGTATCATGCTTCTCTCTTTCTTGGGAAGCAATGATGAGTTTCGCAGTAGCAATCTAGAATTTTATATGTAGACATGTCTTGCCATATCGATCGCTAGGATCTCTATCCACCATCAGAATTGGTATGCTTTTCTTTCCTCTTTGCTCCTTGAGCAAAGGTAGATGACATTGTTTATGAGAATCACTTGAAGCTATAGGAAAATATTTGGTATCATACATAGGAAATAAAAGTGGGAATTTTTTAAAAGATTAGCAAGAAGTAAATTACAATGTCTAGTGGCAAAAAAACATGTCTATGTTTTTTAATTACTAGAATATTAGAAAACAAATTGTAATAAAAAGAGTAAGACTTAATGTTTATGTCTAGAGCTAAAACATGCCATATTTGAAATTTACAATTTAACTCCAATTATGAAGAATTTTATAATATCAATATCAACAAACACAATTACAATATCTAAGTATAGAAAATTAAATACTCCTCTCAAAGGCCAAAGCATGGGGAGGCCGATCATCCACACACCTTATGGATATTTTAGATTCCTTGTTTAATTATTCATATAAGAAAAATATTGTACAAGAAAATGATCATGAACCTTTCTCGCAAATATTACATAAAATGCAAATACTAACACATGCAAATTGACAAACCAACCAAGAGATATGGACTATGAGCATGTACCAAATATTAGAGACGTTTGAATGCCCTTTGTGAATGTTTTAAACCAAAAAGTAATGTGCTCTAGTATGCTCCATTTGTCAAGTATAAGCCATTTTATGCGTGTGTGAGTTGGCATAGTGAAATGATTATCCCCTAAATCTCTCGTTCTTTCCCTAAGACCTTTAATTCCAAAATCTATCATTATGGCCCCCAAAATTTCATGCTCATCTGCCCCTTCCTCTAGACTTACTCCTAGCTATGGAAGATGGTGAGAATCTGATAACTTATAGCCATAATATACCATCGACTTTTAAGAGCCGGCCATTTCAAGGCATCCTATAAGGGGAAGAAATGGGTGAGGTCTAAGGAGGCAGATGAGAGAAGGGAAAAAAGAAGACCTTGCATGAATGCCATGTGTCGAAGCTACCAAGGGGCACTGTTGTCTCCTCCCCTCCCCCTATTCTACATGGGAGTATCATCCTTCTCTCTTTCTTGGGAAGCAATGATGAGTTTCGTAGCAGCAATCTAGAATTTTATATGTAGACATGTCTTGCCATATTGATCGCTAGGATCTCTTCCACCATCAGAATTGGTATGCTTTTCTTTCCTCTTTGCACCTTGAGCTTAGTAGTAGTGGTGAAGCATTAGAAAGGAAAAAGATAATGTGAGAAAGAAAGGCATTAGGAAAAAAGGGAACTCATTTTGGGGCCTTTTGGCCAAAATGGAAAATGCCTCTCCACCAATCACAAGAAGAACAACGTAACATTGGAAAAATAGAGAAAATACAAAATAATTTCACCTAATAAGAGAAAGAAACAAAACTTTACGGATATACAATTGTATAAACCTAATAAGGAGTTGTTTAAAAAAAGGTCACGGACTCAAATATGTTTTCCCTCAACTAGTTTTCTTGCTTGTATGAGTCAAAGATTCAAATGTGATTTTCAAGTCTAGGATTGGGTCTATTTTCCTCCCTAGTTCTCATGATTGCACTTTCCATCCATGATAATAAGCACCCTAGGGAATCTTTCTTGCCTAAATGGGCTTTGTTACTTGCATTCCTACTTTTCCTCCTAGTTGTCTTGCTTGCATTTCACCCATTTGCAAGTTTGGTTCTCTTTCATGAATCGTTCATGTCAACAGGCAACCCACGCCATCCAAATGCAAAGTGGTGTGTAACTCACAATATAGATGGCCAAGACATAGAAGTGAGAGTTGTTTCTTGATGACCACAACATGCATATTATCTACAGAGTTTGCCAATAGGGTGATTGCAGATGGTCGCTAGCAAAATATGGTTGTGTTGAAAGGAAGTTGGGTGCTAATGTAGCCAACAAGGAGGACAAAACCACAATCTAATAATAAATTTATGGCATCTTGGAAAGGTAGGGTCAAAGATTTCAGAACAATAGATGGTAAGAAAATTATTAAGGAAATACTAGTTAAGCATGTATATATGCACAATGAACTTGTGCTTCTTGATTATCCAGATTATCTTCCATGGCACAGGCCCAATTGTGAGTTTTTAACCCTTTCAATTTCAGAAGGGTATTTTTTAACATTGCTATTTTCTACATAAACTAATACATGTTTTGGTTTTCAGATCTGTATCCATCATCATATGAAGAATGGTAGCTAGTGGAGTGCATGTTGGGATTCTTGGATGTCTTGAATGGAGCAATAGGAGAATTACAATATCAAGGTAGATCTGCAACTTAGTTAGTACAGACAGGTATCTTCTTCTATGACCATTTTTATGAATTGTTGGACAAAGCAAACACTCATGGTGTGTTGAGGAAACAAGATCTTCTATTGGGTAAATGCAAGCTACAGTGTATGCACTATTGGCAAAAATAATACAACACTTTAATACTCATTCATTTCTAAATACACTTTATTGCTAGTACCCACATGTACTTTTTAGTTACATCCATGGGATAGAATCCAAAGGTACTCGCAAAGTTCCAAATGCTCTATAACTAGTTTTAAAATATCTCTTTAGTACTCAAATAGTACAGTAAATGTTTTGCCAAAAAAAGTACTAAATGGGTACACCATATCATGCATTTACCCTGCCATGGAATATGATAGACTGGCCAGTGCCTCCTAGTAGTGTGACAAAGACATATAGGGATAAGATATTTGCAAAAGTTCAACAATCTTTACGTCTAGACATTCCTACAAGAATTGTAAAAATCAATGTATGCATGCCAATCACTGCTTTTGTTGACTTGTTTAACAAGTATCTAGTCAAGGTGTGCAAAACAATGCTCACCTATAGAGCAATTGGAAATGAAGAGAACCTTGACCTCTTGGATGATGGTTGGGGTAAATCAATATCTAAAAAGGTCTACTATGAGGTGGTGGCAAGTACATTTACCATTCAATATATGATTGCAAGCCATAATTTTATATTTTCTTTTTACTACCAACACAGTAGTTTCATTGTGAATAAATTAGTTCCAATGGATCAAGACCTTCACTTGTTTGGCCCTAAAAACAAAGTATTGGAGATGAAGGTCTATGAAGATGGAATATTGGTAAGTGTAATCTCAATAAGACAATGTTATATGCTAGCCCAATTGTGTCATGACATTCTTGCGAGACAAAGGATAGTAATTTGAAAGAATTCTCATTCAATATCAACAACAAAAAGGTACATAGAATGTTTACAATTTGGTTCTTTGTTATCTTCATTTGTTATATTTACATGTGATTGTCTTCATTTGTTACTAATAACAAAACATTACAATAGCTATTGCATAGGAGGGAGAGCACAATTCAATGCAAAAGCATCATTGGAGAGACTTCACATTACTTCTAAAAAACAATGTACAAGATTTCCCATGATATTTGTAGATGTATAGTACTTCTCAATGATTTAGTGACCAACAGCCACACTGATCTTAGTAATTGTGTCCATGTGTAGATATCTACTATGATCCGACTCATAGAGGAGGCTGATCCTCATTCACAGGTTGTTGCTTTCTTGGATCTTGCAATTTCTATTACTGTCTTCACTAGAGAGTTTTAGCTTTCACTATACTTGGATGCTCCTCAAGAGGACTCTGATGCACCTAGAGCGTGTGATGCACTTGCATGATCCTCTATCTTCTTCTCGTGTGCCAACTCCTCCTATACCATTTGCTCCTCTAACATTCACTCCAACACCTCATCATCATCTCTTCTTGAGCTTTCTACTTCTATACTTTGAACTATTAGAGAAGCATACCAGATAACCTCTACTACTAGTCTAGCTCTGTACTCTCAACTATTGGGGAAAGATTTTGGAGAAGCTATGCTACTAGTCTAGCTTTGAAGATTTTTACATACTTTGAATTGTAACAACCCTATTTCAGTTGTAACAAATAGTAATGAAAACTAAAATTTTTAAATCCTATATGAAACTTTTATCATGAATTATTGATAATGGAAATCTTATGGTTTTTATAAGTGATAAGGTCTCAGCCTTTGTTGATTTTATCAAATTTCCATATGCTTAAAGACTTGTTAGAAGGTACCCTTGAGTCTTCATTTGAATTCAATATTTCTACCATTGACTAATGCTACATGTTGTATGTACTGCAAATAAGAGAAATAATAATTCTATGTAAAGACATCCCAAATGGGATTAATCATTAAGAGAAATCAAAACTCATATTACATGTCAATCGTATCAATACAAAAATCAGTGATACATAAGTAAAGACATCCCAAATGGGATTAATCATTGAGAGAAATCAAAACTCATATTACATGTCAATTCTATCAATACAAAAATCAGTGATACATAAGCAAAGACATCCCAAATGGTATTGTTGAGATAAATAAAAATCATATTACAGGTATTGTATCAATACAATGAGTGAGTCATAATCAAAATATAAAGTCCAGCTCTGACAATATCTACTCCTATGAAGGTGAAGTCGGAGGCTACTCATCAGGCTATTGTGAAGGTTTCTCATCAAGGTGAGGTTGCTCATGATGCTGCTATGGATCCTCCATATGTCGATGATGGCCCTCACTGAAAATCTTCTTCTCCACATTGGGATTGACCTTAGCTATAGTCATTTCCTCAGCCCCCTGCTCCTTGATACCACTTGCAGTAGTAGGATCCTTTCCTTCAACAACAGTCTCCATGATATTAGTAGCCTCCATGACAGTGGGCTTCGTGGTTACAAAAGCACTACCTTTGGATCTGTCTCTACATCTTCCTCGAGATAATTTATGAGCATGACTTAGGAGCTTTTCTATGACCATGTATCTTTATCCATCCATATAAACTAACATAAAGCTATCCTCTATAATCTGCAATCAAGAACAATAATAAGAAATATTAGATTATATTTTGTTTCACAATGGCATTTGTACAAGAATTATTATGCATATATAGATTTATATACTTACCTTGTCTGGTTATAGATCTACAAAATAAGTCTCTACAAATACTTGGCATGGATCATTTTCCTCCACCCACATGAATGGGCCTCATCTTGTTGTGGTGCCTGCACAAACTGAGCAACCTTAAGATACAATTTATGATTCAAGAGGCCAAAAACATCATTAAACTTCCAAAAATGTCCTTACTCTGAAGTCAACAATTTGAACAGTATCTAGCAGGTCCACATTTGGAGGACAATGATCCAAGGCATCTAATAACCTTTTCGTGAATCTACAATATAAAATCCTTTTGTTAACAATGGTGAAGTAACAACACAGAAGGGCTATAGTAAAGAAAGGAAATATATAGATCAATTTCCCTATGTGTTCCATAGAGAGAGTTCATACAAAAGCCTTACTTTTGTTGAAGATCAATATATACTAGGTTCCAATGGTTGCTACAAAAAAAAGAGAGATATATCACTCAACATTACAATAACAAATGATAGAAAACTCATGAAGTACTCATGAAGTCAAATGTCTTATTCACTTACTCAGAGTGATAAGGTGAGAGGATGATAGTGATCACGGTGAAGTCACAGTGTTTGAACCACTTGACAAGATCATTTGTAGGAACCTTTGGATTTATTAGTAAGGGAGACATGCACAGATCAAGTACATGAACCTCAATTTGATTCACCTCTTCTAACCTTGCTCTATACAGCAGGCTGGTAAAGATATTATTATCAATGCATTGTATAAGAAACACAACCCATATCATCAATTAGTCAAGAAACTCAACCCATATTCATCACCTAAGCATGATAATCAATTACCTAAGAATAGACAAAAGAATTGTATCAATAACCCACTCTCCTTTGACCTCAAAGCTCGCAAACAATCTTGGATTAGTTTAATATCTCTCACAAAAGTGGCATCTTGCAACTTGAGGATAATATTTGATCCCAACTTAGATATCCTTTGATTATTTCTAAGGTTCCTTAGGGCAATCTCTTGAATGAATTACCGGTTGGATGCATCCCTCTGCTCTATCATAGCCTACTCATAAGCAGCCTTACCCCTTATGTCCTTGCTGTGTGTTAGCTCCTCTATATGTATCCCTTCATCCTTTGTTTCCTTGCTGGTGGCACAAATAGGATATCCCTCATTTTAAGGTCCACCCAATCGCATTGATGAAGAATCCTATCATATTTATAACAAACTCTCTTTAGTGTCTCAAAATCCTTCACCATCAAGGTGACTCTATGAGTATGAGTAGCAACAATCATGCTATCTTGGAAGAATCCTATCATCCAATCTTTAGCAACAATCAAGGCTATCTTAGAGGGAAAACATTACAAACCTATGCCATCTATAACCTAGCTGATTATCATCATAGATCCATCACAAGCCTTTGAAAGGGATCCTTTGGTATTCATATCCCATGGCCTTTTATGCCTTCCTTATCTCTCTAAGAATTGACAAATTTTGGGAAAACCTCCTATTCTTTGCCTGTTTGAGGATATGCACTGACTTCCCTTTCCTCTTATGAGAACCTCTAACACTAGCACTAGCATTAGGGGCAGTGGTAGCTTGAGCAATGAGAGGCCCCTTACCAACCATCTTGGATGTTTGCTTTGTCCTTGCCCCATGATAGTCTTCAAGCCTACAAGCAAAAGCTTAATTAGAGTAGTCGTCCCTATTGGCCCTAGAGAGGAAGAAGAGCAAGACAAAACATGCAACAAGAAACATGTGTAAAAGTGTGCTTAAGAAAGTGATTTGGAGGGTCGGTAGTTGTCCAATAGGCCAAATTGCTTTCTTAAGCACGTTATTGAAAAACTACCCCATGCAATCTATTTATATCCCACATTGCACTAAATTGATCAGAAGTCCAACACATCTGAAAGATGACAAACCCAACAATTTAGAAATGAACAATATCCATGCACATTTCGAAAACACTCATTAACACAATCATATGTGCTTCCAACATAAATAAATCTTTATCCACATAAAAAGCTGAAAGAAATTGATGCCCCTACTTTGGAACAAATGGCCTTCAAAACACACTTTATACATGTGCCTAAGAAAGCAATTTTGAGGTTTGGGGCAATGCCCAACATTCCAAATCACTTTCTTGAGCATATTACACCTATTACTCTAGATTATTACCTACTGTTTCAATTTCCAACTACCTTCACAAGCCTAAAGACAATAGAACCACCAAAATTCCAAAAGAAAAAGCAATTGATGCCCCTACTTCAAAACAAATACCCTCATAACACACTTTATACATGTGTTTAGGAAAGCGATTTTGAGGTTTCGGGGGATGCCCAACATCCCAAATTGATTTCTTGAGAACATTACACCTATTACTCTTGATTGTCACCTACTGTTTCAATTGCCAAACTACCTTCAGAATTTTGAAGAGAATAGCACCACAAAAATTATGAAATAAAAAGAAACTGATGCCCCTTCTTCAAACAAACTACCCTTAGAACAAAACTTTATACAAGTGACTCAGGGGTGTGTACATATTATGAGCGGCAACCCTTGAGCGGATTAACACTCAATGGAGTTATACTTGAATGAATTTTTTCTTATGGAATATCTTTTTTTTAAAACCTCAATCGACATCACTCATATTAGCACATGTTTCTTTAATTGATTTTATAGTAAATCTCTAGGTATTTTTGCAACTTTGGAAGTTGCTAATTTATTGCACATAATAAAAGTCTTACTAGGGATTAAAATAGAGGCAAGCTTATGCAAAGATAAGGTCTTATGGATAATTTTATTACTTAGATGTCCAAATTGAGTGGCATAAAAATAGCCGTATTGGTCTGCTTTAACTTTAATCTTGCATGCATGTACCAAGGTACAAAGAGCCAAAGACATATACCCTTGGTTTGAATGCTCTCATGATGTAATTGTGTGTATTATATTTGCACATTCATTGTATTTTCTATAAGCCTCAACATGCCATGTTAAGTGTCGATACCTATTAAACATTTGCCAATACTCCTAGGGCTATTCCAAGAACAAAATTAGGACTAGTGGCATTGTTCACTTTTAAATAGATATGCTTATTAATACCTCCCATCAAGCTTGTGACATTGCCAACAATTATTTGTTTTCAGTCTTTCTAAGTTCTATCTCAATAGAGGGACGGATATATATTTTAACAATCAAAGATGTAAACTATGAATTCAGAATTTGCAAACTGCAAACTCTAAATTTAGAGTTCACAAACTACAAATTTGTCTCTACATTAAGGTATGCGAATTTAGAATTTCCAAACTATAAATTCAAACCTAAAAATTACAACTTGGCAGGAAACTGCATAGAGGAAGAAGGAGAGGAGGAGGAGGATATGGAGGCTATGGCAAGGAAAATTGTTGTTTGTTGCTCCCATCTACCACACCGAAAATGAATTCGAATCCCATCTACCACATCGTCAAAGCCTTTGCATTTAGGACTTTGCGGCAGAGCTACCATAAGATTCGCTTGGAAAATGCCGAGTTATTCTGTTGGACCCACAACAATTTCTTCCTGATATAGTTTCGCTAGCGAAACTAGCGTTATGCTCTAATTTGCTATCTTGCAGATTGGATGTGAAATGGCCTCCCAGCAAAACTATAGTTCCAATGCTTCTTGTTACCTTGCAAAGGAAAAATGCTTCTTATATTGCAAATGGCCTCATATAGTTTCGCCAACGAAACTATAGTTTCTATGCTTCTAGTGAACTTGCAAACTCTAATTTTAAATGGATGATGTAGATCCTTCCCACTGCTTTCTGCTCGGCTATTCTTGTTCACTTCTCATGCCTTATAGATCTGATGCAGGATGCTAATGTGGGGAGGCACCTTGCAGATCTGATGAAAGATGTTGTGGGGAGGCGCTGGTGCTACTGTTATGCCATCATGGCTATGCTGATCTCCCCTTATGTGCCGCGATTCCTTGTTTTAACTCCCAATTCTCCAAGGAATGGTATTTCGGTGCCCTGTTCACCGTTTCATTCGTGGGCCTGTGTTGTTCAAAGGTGAGGCGGCATGCCTGGCAGCACGGCATGATCTTCTGCTCGGTGGCTCTTGCCTTCAACTCTTGCGACCTCTTGGGCCTACTGTTCTTGGAGGCTTTCTCTGTTGCGTTGTCTTTTCTACTTGATGGCAGCCTCTGGGATATTGTGTTAGCATCAGATGACATACATTCCTCGAGCATTTGGTCGATTTTCAGTGGAGCTGTCCGTTAAGAAAAGATTAACAACGTTTTTAAACGCTTTGTATTCTACCTCTTGAACAATTCGGTGGACTTGTGTTTAAGCTTATTGAACTCCTCATATAGTTTTGCCAATGAACTATAGTTTCTCTGCTTCTAGTGAACTTGCAAACTCCAGTTTTAAATGGCCTCCGATGTAGTGTCACTAGCGAAACTATAGTTTTACTACTAGCAAACTCAACATGAGATGTTTCTTCTTACCTCCCACATAGTTTCGCCAGCGAAACTATAGTTTTGCTACTTCTTGTTACCTCCCACATAGTTTCGCCAGTGAAACTATAGTTGCGAACTCCAAATGAAATGGCCTCCAATAGTGTTTCGCCAACGAAACTATGATGTCTCTACTTTTTGATACCACCTTCAATCCATTAACCTTCTTGAGCTCTATTATTTCATTAGATCTAATGATGGCATCATGTCCATGATTTTTCTCTCCCAACTATTCCATCCTTTGGTATGATTGTTTTTAGAGTAAAAATTATACTAGGGATACACACCCATTTAAGGCCTCTTCGGCAAAGGTATCCTAAAGATGATGTTTTCCATTGTTTAAAGTAAAGTACTGACATTGTGATATTTTTCATTGCTCAAAACATTGGGCATGGCATTTCAAAATATTATATGATTGAGAGCCCTAATTTGGCCCTTATTCCTTTGGGCATTGGATACTACTCGGTGCATCTAGTACTTGTCAATCTCAAAGAGTCATTAGCCTTAGCATGATTTGGAATTGTTAAAGATGCAACACTAATGACTGTTGCCTACACGATCTATCAACATAATTGATTAGAACACACATAGCATACATCCCTTTAGTGCTATTCCAAATGGTAAAAAAAATGCCCATAGCGTACTACTAAAATTTTGTCGCCGAAACTATAAGAGATATAAGCAACAGCTTCCATCTATTCTTGAAACTTGCTAGTGTAGTGAAATTGACAAACCCTCCATCCAAGCCTCTGTTAGCACCTCCCATCCATTCTTTGAGCTAGTTGCATTTGTTAATATAGTATCGCCAGCAAAACTAATTTGTAGTGGTACTTTTTCATGTGCATTAGTCTTGGAAAGCTCAACCTTGAGTAGCATAACTCTTTTATGACTCCCCATCCTCTCCATCCTAGAGAAAGTTTCAATGAATGATAAATGGGGTGCCAACTTGAGTGCTTGGAACATGGGCGGTCAGACTGAATGTTGTGAACTGATTATATGAGTAGATTCTTGTGAATTGGTGATTACAAGGACTTGTGTGCTTGGGATGTGGTGATGGCAATGAATGTGGTTATATATTGAGTTTGATCTTCTAGTTGATTTAGTATCAAAGAACAATGATAGCCTCTTTCTATGCTTTTTCATTGCAAAGTGCAGAGTTGGTCAGTATAGAGTTCAAAAGGAGACAAGTGCGTGTACTGTTGCTCACATGCTTACACACAGAATCTTCAAACTCGGCTACTCACTTGTGCCTCGTTTGCTAGCAATAGATCTCAACACTGGTAATGACTAATTTTCCTTTCACTTGAAGGAAGGGAGATTGTGTTCCACAAGTTCCATGGATTTTGCAATTGTGTCCAATGACAATAGGTCGAAGACACTGCAGGTTGCAACAACTAATGGTGTTGCATGCATTAGTAGGGAATACCTTCACTTAGCATTTGGACTTTCACTGAGCTCAATCTCTTTGCATCAACCACTTGATAGCAAGTGTGACGACTTGTCCTTCAAGGTTCCCTTTGTAGGTGAGGAGTCCTTGTTTCATCTTGACACTCAGTTTGGAACCACCTTCATTGTTAGAGGTGTAAAGCTTTTGACAAGAATCAGTAAGGAAGTGTCGGATAAAAAACAAGTAGATGAACAATCCGATAAGACCATGAGTTTGGTTCCTCTCTTGAAAAACCTTCCTTCAAGAAGTGCACTCAAAAAAGCTATGGACATTGTAACAACAATACAAGAAGTTGATGCACTTCCAGTAAAGTATGATAGCAATATTTTGTTTGAACTTCCCACTTCGGACCTCCCTAATTGTGCTGAGGGGATAGAAAGCAAGTACGACAGCCATGTTTGGATGGATGATATAACAAGTAATATGATAGGATTTGATGGTTTAGTTAGAATTCAAAGATGTGGTGGGCATCTGCAATGCAAAACCATATTTTGTCCTCACTTGGAGAGAACCAAAGAGGCCAATGAGAAGCATTGGCAAGGGAGACTTTCACGAGTGTGTCCTCAAAGATCATATGTTGGAGAAAATAGTACTCTTAAGTGTTTGCATTGTGGAGCTCATCCTTTCTGCGAGCAAGAGTGCCCATGTAGGCTATTCTTATGTTACCCACACCCCAAGGGTGATACAAAATTTAAGAGGTGTGTTATACACTCAGGGTATCATTTGCATCCTGTTGGTGAAGGAAGTTCCAGAGGTGCTGTGAAGGAATTCAAGGCTAGGTTGACTAAGCTCATACAAAGAGATGGGATGGGAAGACCTAAAGCCTTGCAAAAAACTTTAGCAAAAAAAAATATTGGATGCCGTCGTTCAAGATGATTCAAAAGCCATGAGTGATGGTGAATTGACATCATTACTAGAGAAGATTACTCCAATTTTGGACAAGAGAAGGTATGTGCATACTTGTCCTTTTAATAACACCTATTTCATTAATTTTGGACTCTTGCACTGTCCAAATTCATTTTGTGAGATAATTCTGGATAAAACATTTCAAAAAAAGAGGCTCTTATAAAACAAAACATTGAGTCAAAAAGGAAGATTTAAAAAAATCAAATTAGAAAAAATGACGTGAGATGTTAAAAATAGAGTACATCACATTGTTAAAAGAGACAAAAAAGTAAGATTTTAAAAAATCAAATTAGAAAAAATGGTACATTTCAAAAAGAGCACATCACATTTGTAAAGAAGTAGATCATATTACTCAAAGCCATATGGTGCCAAAAAACACCTTAATACAGTCTCTCTTAACATCATCTTAACATCACATTTGTACAAGAAGTAGAGATTCATATTACTCAAAGCCATATGGTGTCAAAAAACACCTTAATACAAGGCCATATGGTGTCAAAAAACACCTTAATACAGTCTCTCTTATCTAAGTCTAGAAGATCTCATCATTGGTCTCTCTTATCTTCTCAACAACCCAATCCTTCACTGCCTCCACAGCTGTATCCTCAACATAATTACATGAGAAGAAGAAGTTTAAGCAATCACAAATTGTTTCTTTATAATTTCTCTGAGAGGCTCTTATTGTTCTCTCAGCATCCGCATCAAATCGCCCATGACGAGAGCTACGATAACGCAGGTTACTTAAGAAATCTAATAGATCTTGTCGTGCTTTTATCATACGTCTTAGAAGTCTTTCACTGTCTGCTATCTTGAGAGACTCCTCCCTCTCTGCGTGCCTTTGTGCAGCAAATTCCTCTCTCTCCATGTGTGTCAAAGGAGAACCTTGTCGAATTCTGGCCTCTCTCTGTGCTCCTTGGTCAGCAATCCATTCTTTGAGATTGTTAATTCCGAACTCCACGTCTTCGACAATGCCAAGGACATCCATGGGTGGGGAGATGATAAAGAAAGGGAGATGGACTACGATGCAAGAAAGAAGAGAGTGTCTGTTTGCGGAAGGACTAGGATAGAAGAATACAAGTTACTCAGAAGGATACTTGGTTATCAGAATGGATGAAAGAAGACTCTGAGAGTGTTTGCGGAAGGACTAGGATTGAAGAATACAAGTTACTCAGAAGGACTAGGATGTAAGAAATAAGAGAGTATTTGTGGAAAGACTAGGATGGAAGAATACAAGTGCACTAAGGCACGATGTGTTCACTACGATAAGGATAAGGGTTGGAATAAAGTGAGTGGCACGATGTGTTCACTATGATAAGGGTTGGAATAAAGCGAGTGGAGATTGAATGCTCTACTTTAAGTGAGTGGAGATGATAAGGATAAGGGTTGGAATAAAGTGAGAGAAGCATTGCGAATGCTCTACTTTAAGTGAGTGGAGACTGTCCAACTGAATAAAATTCTCATTACACAAGGATTTATCATAAAATTGTGTGCATGAAATAAATATATTACAAATATTACATCATCAAATATTCATATCAGAATTCCCATCACACAAGGATTTATTTCCAAATAATCACATCATCACACATTCATATCATAAAATTGTCTGCATAAAGAAATTATATAAATATCATGATTATGCCACTTAAGTAATAAGTCACAAATTGGTGTATAATCAACAAAAACTACAAACACAACATCATACATGCATCACAACTCTTGTGATGCTTCTAGTGGAGACTCTGGCAACTCTTCGGACGCTTCCAATGGAGGCTGTGGTACTGTAGATGTACACTCGGTCTCTACTTCTTTTGTAGTATGTAGTGCTTTCGGAGTAGACTCAGTATCCTCTTCCTTAAATGCAAGCGGAGGCGGTGGCAACTCTTCTGATGCTTCCAGTGGAGGCTGTGGTGCTGTAGGTGTACATTGGGTCTCTACTTCTTCTGTAGTATGCAGTGCTTTCATAGTAGACTCAGTCTCCTCTTCCTTAAAGGGAAGCTCTGGTATTGCTTCAGTTGCACGTTGTATTCTAATGGTAGCAATTAGGTCTCGAATGATTTCAGCCCTAAACAATTGTATATCCTCCTCTGAATATTTGAGCTCCAAAGAGTCTTCCGATGAGTTCTGTGGCATAAGTGAGAAAATTTCTTTGAAAATCAACATGCAGTTGTAGGCAACTCTCCACCCACAACTATGCCCATCTTCCTGCTCTACTACTAAACGCTTTTGGAAGTCTACCGAGTCTTTGTACTGTCCTGTTTCTTTGATAGCAGATACCAACTTCTCAATCGACCTGCTCATCGTGACATATTAAAAAAACTTAGTGTATCTATCACATAAGGTACATAATATAGAAGTAACAACAGATTAATAGAATACTTACGTTTGCACTGAGCCATGAAAGCCTGCAATGGAGTTAACAAACCAACAATAGTTGTCTTCAAGGTTCCAAACCACCAGACTCCAATGTTCCCTACACGAATAATTAAGAACCATTATTATTTAACACAATGTTGCCAGTACAAGATGAAAATAAAGGTTGCCATGATACTTACATCTCATGATATGCCATAAATAGGACTCGCACGCCATGTAAATGTAAAGGCTGTAATAATTTACAAACATCGGCTATTGTCTTTCTGCTATCGCTAAGTATAGGAGAAAGGAGGGAATCCAACATATACGCACGATTTTGTACGACTCTACCAAATCGTGAGATAACTATACTGCACCAACAAATAAATGAATATTAGCTTATTAGATTTAATCAAAATAAATGAATATTAGCTTATTAGCTTATTAGATTAAATCAAAATATTGAATTATCAAGTAGAGAAAAAGTTTGTATCGAACCTGAGAATGGCCATCATAACGTTGTTATTGACCTCATTTGAAGCTCTAGAGAGAATTGAAATCTCTTCTCCCCCAAATTCAAGATACTGAGGTCTATGTTGAATCATAACCCTAACATTAAAAGAGCTTCCCAATTCTTTTAATGAGGCCATGTTTGTAGAGTTGAGGTCATCTATCCTCTTTGACTCTTTGATGGCATTCATTTCGCAATCAATGATTGCTCGAATGGTACATGTTATAAATGCATAGAGATGCAAATTCGTATATGTTGATAGTGTGGTGTCACTTTGCATCTCAAAAATTTGACCAAGTACCAAAAAGCAATTGTAGCCCACCCTCCATCCACAATTATAGATGTGGCTATTATCTTGATGTGATACCTGACATGTTATATACTCTATTTGTTGTGCCAAGTCACATTGCCGCATTACTATGTCGATAGCATCTACTAATTTTCGAGCTGATCTGCATATCAAAACATATAACAACAGTGAATATGTGCATTGCATATCAATCTACATGTCAAGAAGTGACAACAAGTGTAGTCTATACTTACTCTAACACATTGCCATGGACGGATGTTATTGAGTTTGCAAAGAAGCACTTCTTCGCAAGGATGTCCACGACTACCAGACTCCAATGTGAGCTGCATTATCAATAAAGAATAATTACTGTGTTTGAGACAATTCTAGCAAATGCAATAGGAAAAACAAGTAGGGTTTGATGCTTACTTCTCATAATATGCTGTAAAAATAACTCGTGCGTCATTCATAGGAATGTGCTTCAACCACTTGCAAACATTCTCTATGGTTTCTTCTTTGTTGATAAGCACTTCCGAAATACGAGGATCGAGCATATATGAAACGCTTTGTATATTTTGCGGAAAGTTTGCTATAACATTGCTATATTTAAAAAAAAAGTATTAGCTTCTTGGGTTTAATCAAAATAAGCAAAGTATAAAGCCAAGGAAAAGGCTGCATCAAACCTGAGGATGGTTGTAATGACTTTGACATTAACCTCATTCTTAGGATTCAAGAGGATTGAAATCTCTTCTTCACCAAATTCAAAAAAATGAGGTTGTTGTCGAATTAACAACATAGCAGTGAATGAACTTCCAATCTGCTCCAATAGATTCATATTTTTATGACTCATCTGATTGAGGGAGTAGTCTACATCGTATTCTTCTTCACTTGCTATGTCCTCCATATCCTCCTTCTGCCATAAAAATATAAAAAAGTTATGCGATGTACACATCCCAAATAAAGGCTTAAACAAGCAGATAAGGTTTCATATATGCTTTCATTAGTGTAAGTCTCTCCTCTGCTTGGAGCAAAAATTTAAAAAGGTTTCGTACACGCTTTCATTAGAGTGAGTCTCTCCTTCTCTTGGATGAAAAATTTAAAAAGTTATGAGATTTACACATCCCAAATAAAAATAATGGTTTAAATAATCATAGAAGTATAAAGATAGCATGCTTTCATTAGACAAGTTATGAGATTTATACATCCCAAATAAAATTAATGGTTTAAATAATTATAAAAGTATAAAGATAGTATGCTTTCATTAAACTCATTCTCTTCTCCTTTTGGAGGAAAATATAAAAAAGTTATGAGATTTATACATCCCACTTAAAGGCTGGAACAAGTATACAAGTATAAAGATAAGGTTTTATACATGCTGCAATGTAGTCATATTTTCATGTTGTTTCCCAATGGTAGTAATTAGATGCTGAATACTCTCAGCCCGAAATGCTAGCAGATCAGCTTCTGTATATGATTCCATTTTGACTGGTAACTCCAGATCAAAAATCTCTCTAAGAAACAACATGCAGTTGTAGGCGACTCTCCACCCACAACTGTGTCCATCTTTTTGCTCCACTGGCAGACGTCTTTTGAATTCTACTTGATCTTGTTGCTCCGTGGTTGTTCTGACAGCAGATACTAGCCGATATGCAGCACTGTCCAGCATGACATATGAAATATATTAATATGTCATGATCATAAGATACAAAATAAGAAAGTATCAAAAATATTAAGAGAATAATTACCTTGGGGAGTTGGCATGATAGCCTTCTATTGAATTCACAAACCATAAATGGTTGAGTTCAAGGTCCCAGAAGATCAGACTCCAATGTGAGCTACACAACCAGAATAAAAATGATTATTGTTTTACACAAACTTGCCAAAGAAATAGTAAAAATAAGGTTAGAGTTGATACTTACGCCTCATGATAAGGCATTAAGATGACTCGCACCCCATCTAAATTCAAAGGGCTTAACCAGGTACAGACATCTTCTATAGTCTTTTGAGGAGAGCTAAGAATAGAAGAAAGGAGAGCATCGAGCATGTAGACACGATGCTGCACTGTACTAGGAAGTTGAGAAATAACTACACTGCACCAAGAAATAAACAAACATTAGCTCATACAATTGATTTGCATTCTGCACTAGGAAACTGATATATAACTGAACTGTGAATAAATAAACAAATGTTAGCTTATTGAAGTAGCAATAAATAAATAAACATTACCTGAGAATGGCCAAGATAACATTGTCATTAACCTCTTTTAAAGAATTGGAGAGGATTGAAACCTCCTCTCTACCAAAGCTAATATACTGAGGTTCTCGTTTCAAAACGATCTTAACTTGAAATGAGCTCTCCATTTTATCTAATGCAGCTAAATTTGATTTTTCAATCAAATTTAGAGGTGGTTGCATTGTTGAAGTGGAAGGGAGTGCCTCCGTATTGACTTCATCTATTTCTTCTCCCTCTATTGCCTGTAAATAAATATGAGAGATTAGAGTCATTATCTTTAAATTTAAATCTTATTTAAAAAATTGTATTTAGTTGAGAAATAGAGAGTTCATACCGCTAAGTATTGTCGTAGTGGCCTTTTTTCATAACCCTGCGAGCCATAATTATCAAAGAGGGCATCATCATATTTGTCTTCATCCACCAACCTCTCTGTGAATGGGTCATGTAAGTCCATCTTTTCATCATTAACAACTGGGACATTATGATCTTCAAGGTAATCATCCATGTCATCGGTGTCCTTGTGGTCTATCTCTTTTTCATAGCCTGTGGTTAGATCTGCTTGAAGCTGGAAATAGGCCATGAAATGCTTATTTTCAATAATATTGGTGGAGTTGCCTTTTCTTAGGAGATCCTCAAATAAATATCCCATCCTGCACAAGGTGACCTCCCAACCTGCCGGCAGCAAATTCTCCATCATGGTAAGCAAGAGACTCCCACTTTTTGCAGGACTTCCGTAGTTGTTTTTTTGATAATGTATGGACCTGGGAATATCATGCTCTTCTAGCATCAATCTCAAATTATTTGAATTCCCTCTTATGTTCTTTTGTAAAGAGTGATCAGGGTTGGGACTCCGCATACATAGAAAGAATGATTCAAGAGTTTGAATCGCTATGCCACATTCTCTCTTGCCTCTCTTTGCTGCATAAACACCACTATAGATCTTCAAATCTGATGAATATGCTCGCTCTAGAGTAACCTGCATGGCTTCTTTGTCTTTTTTATCAACAAATATGACAATGTTACAAATCGCCACTTTGCTAATGGTGGTATATACTATTCTATCAATGAAGTTATGGATATCATCGCTAGAAACTTCATTGATAAAGAATAGTTGTGGCTTATCCCATGCTGACTCATTCTTAAAGAAGTCATCTTCTGAGACTCCCCTGAAGTTGACAAGCTTTCCAGACTCTGCCGTAACCTCTACATTGAATTGAAAGTTTTGGTGCATATCTGTTGGCATTCTTATCTCGCTGATTAATCTTTCCACATATGCAACCACCTGTTGTGGGATCTCTTTTCTCATATAAGAGGTTACTATTTCCGACCCATCTTCATCCTTTTTAATCCACCTGTTGGCCCATAGCTTTACCTTGGGTGTTGACAAAGAAGCTATATGCTTCACCACATTATAGTCAATGTTGCAATGAGTAAGTGGAATTTGTTTCTCTGACAGCAAATACTTGATGGCACTATGCACTGCATCACGCCTCACCTGTACATTGATGCATTCTTCCATGCAGTGGTCTTTGTCTTTTTTTCCAAAAAACCATTCTTTCTTTAAAATTCTTTGTGCTGCCATGGATGCATACTTATCAGGTAAGTACTTTACAGGCCTCCACATCCTTGCCGTCAACTCCTTCTTATCCATTACCTTTGACTTGCCGGATATAAACAAAGGAGCTTCATAGGTCAGCTGTCCACGCTCACAAGCAATGCACGTTTCAAGCATCTCATTGAACACTTCAACAGGACGAAAGATGATAGAAGTATAGTCGGCATATCTGTCCCTCACCACCTTGAGGCTTGTCATACTTTCTTCCCGCTCTTGGGTTCCCCTGGGCACAACTGCACTCAAAGAAGTATAAAAGTTTGTGAGTGTGTCGGCGTCTGCTTTTGTGACCTTTCGCTTCAAATCAGGATTTGGGGAACCAAATGTTGTCCATATCACCCTTGCCTTCTGTAAGACCTCTGATGTTGAGGATATCTTACGCTTTCCATGGACATAATGATTAAGTCTTTCGGACTCAATCAAATACTTAATCTCATGCTTGAATATACAGATCGTTGCAGGATAATAATGGAATGAGCTTATCTTTACAAATTGTTCTGGAGTGAGTCTTTTGCCCTCCTTTGCTTCCCTTGCGATCTGATTACAAGCATAAGCCCAATGTTGACCATCAATGGGCTGGAATCTGCAATGAAGGAGAAATTCCTTCTTGACTTCCTTTAGCATATTCTCTCCTTGTGCCTCTTCACCTCGTTCATGTGGAATATTTTTTAGAGTGTTTTTAAAGAATTGACTGAAGATCTCCTCGAAATGTGTAGGCCCTGTAAATGTTATTTGATCCAGAAAACTATTTTTGGTTGGACAAAACATTATTGGGCGCAAGACCACATTACTTGCCACAGGTTTCTTGCCATCTCTCAAAGCCTCGTATATTTGCATTGCATAAGATATATCAAGGCTTCGGCTATTAGTAAACAGAGCTGCAGCTTCCACATCTTTGGCATTCACAAACCACGTCCTTTGACCCCAGATATATCCCACATCATCATCTGTAACTGCTTCATTAAGACGCAGATTAAGATTTTTAATTGATGTGAGTTCATCTTGATCATCTTCAGCCTCGGATTCTGAGTCTTCTTCATCTTTCTCTTTTTTTGACCGTTTTTCATCCACATTATCTTTCTCTACAGTGGGACGATGTCTTTTCTTACTGCTTGGAACCGTGGCTCTTGCAGTACTAGCCTTTTGCATTTCACGTCGTGGCTTGCTAGCAAGAGCTTCTAGCATAACTGCAGTGGATCGACCTTGATCTTCTTCAATTTTTGCTAATTCCCGTGCACTCAAGGCTTGTTTTTCATCATCCTTAGTTACATTCACCATTTCTGGCTCTACAAGTTTGCGCTCATGTTCTACAGGTTTGTGACAGTGTGCCTGTTCTTCTTGTCCCTGCATTGAAGTCTGAGCTTTTTGATCTCCTTCATGTGATGATTCTTGCATATGGAGAGCATATTCTGCATCCTGAAAGTATTCAAGCATTATCTTTGCATGCATCCTTTTTGCCACCACACTAGGAAATTGCTCCCAAGTATATGAAAGAGTCTCCAATGCCCTTTGCAACTCTGGAAACTTTGATGGTTGAGGAGGAGGCATCACAAAGGTCTTTGCGTCTCTCCTTGACACAATAAAATGCATACCGCCAACTTCAGGATCTGAACTCTTTGTTAAAATATCCACAAAGGTGTCTTTTCGCTGAATTATTATGCCTACTACAAGGCTTGAAGTCATATCTTTTTTGAAGAAAGTAGCATCCCATGGATCTTCAACACCATTGAACTCCCTTTTTGACATAAGTAGAAAGAGTCTCTTTTCCTTTTGATGAAGAAACCAGGCTCTTCTACCCATGTGATATCGAGTCCACCTACCAAAGCCATTGGGGCTATATTCCTTTCCTTTGAAATTCAAAGTGACATCAGAAACCCATTCTCTGATCTCAGAGTCATCTAGCATAGCCATCACATTAGCTGATTGCTCCATAATCCTACAAGAAAAGATAATGAAGAATTTAGAAAAATACAAGTAAAGTACAATATACAACCCTTGATACAATAAATGTGGAAAATAGCCCAAAAGGCTTTACAAGGCTTCATATGGCAATAAATGTGAGAAATAGCCTAAAAGGCTTTACAAGGCTTAAATATTTGTACAAATGTAAAAGAATTAGCCAATAAAGCTTTACAAGTAATATAAAATGTCGTCTAGTGATAAAGCTTCAATCTTCGTGAAGATTCATGTAATCTGTCCATACATTGATATCTGAGCACTGATACCCAACTGTTGCAATCTATCCACTAGAAACTGTTCCACTGATATCCACTTATGCAGCCCACATGATATCCACTTATGCATCCCACTGATACTCGTTAATTAGTGAATGGTCGGGATGGTCGGGTTTATTACAAGGCGCTTCATATGACAATAAATGTAAAAAATAGCATAAAAGGCTTTACAAGGATTTTTATGACAATAAATGAGCTTAAATATTTATACAAATGCAATAAAAATAACCAGTAATCATCAAGCTCCAATATGTCCCATGACATGTAATCTGTCCACTGATATATGCAATCTGTCCCCACTGATATCTGCTCATGCAATCTGTCCACTGAAATCTGCTCATGCAATCTGCCCACTGATAAACTTCTTGGTAAATGGTAAAATGTCTTATTTAATAGCATGTTATGAGTGTTAAACCGCATGTGAGCGAAGGGACTGACAACGAATAGGAACTAGTTAGAAAAATTTGAGCATGGCTTCGATTGGCAACTTGGAGAATTGTCTCTCCTCTAAGGCAATCTAATCTATGCTAAACTATGCTAAACCAACCGTCGAAGCGAAGAAAAGCAATAAATAATTTCTTTTTCTGTGTTCATTTTAATGTGCTGGGGTTTAAGAGGCTTAAATATGCAAAAGAAGGGGTTGTGATGTAGAGGCTAAACCTGCATGTGATATAAATAAAGAACAAGTATCTAAAGAAAAGTTAACATTTTTCAATTTAAAAGATGAATATATATAAAAACATTATCTAACTTTCAAAACAAACCATAAATTCACTCTTTTATAATTTTTTAAAAGTATAATATAAAGTATGTAAATATATAAAACTCTCTTTACTTTCTCTCTCTCTCTCTCTCTCTCTCTCTCTCTCTACTTCTAAATCTCTTTGCAGCCATAGTCAAGACACCTCATTCTCTCTCTTAATCTCTCTCTCTCTCTTTATAACTCTTAAGTATTTTTCATTCCTCTCTCTCTCTCCCTCTCTCTCCCTCTCTCTCTTTCTCTCTCCCTCTCTCTCTTTCTCTCTCTCTCCCTCTCTCTCCCTCTTTCTTAGTCTCTCTCTTAATCTCTCTCCCTCTCTCTCCTCTCTCTTTCTTTCTCTCCCTACTCTTCTCTCTCATTTAAAAATATAATATAAAAGATGTAAATATATAAAACTCTCTTTACTTTCTCTCTCTCTCTCTCTCTCCTCCTAAATCTCCTTGTAGTCATAGTCAAGACACCTCATTCTCTCTCTTAATCTCTCTCTCTCTCTCTTTGACAACTCTTAAGTATTTTTCTCTCTATCCTCATCCCACTTATTCTCTCTCTCCCTCTCTCTCCCTCTAGCACAGAAGTTTTCTCGGCCCCCAGAGGACGGTAATACATTCTTCTTCTTCTTCTTCCCTCTCTCTCTCTCTCTCTCTCTCTCTCTCTCTCTCTCCCTCTCTCTCCCTAAGTCTCCCTCTTCTCTTCTCTCTCTCTCTCTCTTTTCCTCTCTCCTCTCGCCACGTTTCATTCCCATAAACTCTCTCTCTCTCTCCCTCTCTCTCTTTCTCTCTCTCCCTCTCTCTCTTTCTCTCTCCCTCTCTCTCCCTACTCTCTCCCTCCCTCAAGTAGCCACGGCCCCCAAGAGACCCCCTTCTCTCTCTTAATCTCTCTCCCCCTCTCTCCTCTCTCTTTGCCAGCTTCTCTCTCTTAATCTCTCTCCCCCTCTCTCCTCTCTCTTTACCAGCTTCTCTCTCTTAATCTCTCTCCGCCCATCTCCTCTCTCTTTCTTTCCCTCCCTACTCTTCTCTCTCTTAATCTCTCTCCGCCTCTCTCCTCTCTCTTTCTTTCCCTAGCTTCTCTCTCTTAATCTCTCTCCGCCTCTCTCCTCTCTCTTTCTTTCCCTCCCTACTCTTCTCTCTCTTAATCTCTCTCCGCCTCTCTCCTCTCTCTTTCTTTCCCTCCCTACTCTTCTCTCTCATTTAAGGAGCCCCTCTTCTCTGTGTGAATCTCCTCTCTCTTAAGGAGCCCCTCTTCTCCCCTCCCTATTCTCCCATTTCTCAAATTTACAAACTCGAATATAAATAAAAAACTAATTAAAATATAACTTAAAAACTCAAGTGTGAATCTCCTCTCTCTTAAGGAGCCCCTCTTCTCCCCTCCCTATTCTCCCATTTCTCAAATTTACAAACTCGAATATAAATAAAAAACTAATTAAAATATAACTTAAAAACTCAAATAAGAAACTAATTTAAAAAGAATTGTAATGCCTTCTAAAAGACCACCCTCCTCAAAAACTTTAAGAATAAACTAATTGAAAAAGAATTATAAGTAAAGAAAAAGAATTACAATACGAATTTTAAGAAATAGAACTCAAAAACCTTAACAAGAAACTAATTGAAAAGAATTGTAAGTAAAGAAATAGAATTACAAGACGAATAAAAAAGAATGCAAGTACCTGGAAAAAGTGAAAAAAGTAAGGCTCGGCTTATCCTTTCTCTTCCGCTCTTGGTTGCTTCAATGAAACGAGGAGAGAGTTAAAACTAGTCCACTCCTACACATAAATTTGAATTTTCAAAAAAGAGAGGGAAATTTGAATTTATTATAAATTTGAATTCAAATTTGTGTTCAACATTCTTCTTATACTTTCTTCTTATACGTTCCTTTTGAATTCAAATTTATGTTCAACATTCTTCTTGATACTTTCTTCAACATTCTTCTCGATTCTTGTAAGTCCTTTTCATTCTCGTACGTCCTTTTCATTCTTCTCGTAAATCAAATCTTATTTTTCGTTCTTGCTCGTGATAGTAAGTCAAATCCTCCTCTCCCATCTCTCTCTCTCCTTCTCTCTCTCTCCTCTCTCTCCTCTCCTTCCCTCCATCCATCCCTCGACCCAATCCTCTCCTCCAACCTCCTTCCCTCCCCTCCCCTTCCTCCGCCGCCAAAACTCCTCCCTTCCCTCCTCTCCCTCCTTCCCCAAAATCCCTCTCCCCTCTTCCTCCCCTACCCCTTTTTCCCCCTACCCCCTTTTAACCTTCCTCCCTTTTCCCCACCCCCCTTGGCGACCCCCCCAACCTTTCCACCCTCTTCCCCACTCTCCCTTTGGCCCCCCCTCCCTCCTTCCTTGGCGACCCCCCCCTCCTCTCACCCAGCTCCCCCTCCGCCCTCCCTGGGACTGGCCGCCAGCCCCCCCTCTCCTCACTCCCTGGGCTGGCGGCCGCGGCCGCCAGCCCCCCCCCCCCCTCTCCTCTCTCCCCCCTCCTCTCACCCAGCCCCCCCCCTCTCCTCTCTCCCTGGGCTGGCGGCCGCGGCCGCCAGCCCCTCCCCTCTTCACCCTCCCCCCCCTTCCCAACCCACCCATCCCGCTCCCTGGCTGGCGGCCGCGGCCGCCAGCCCCCCCCCCTCCTCTCACCTAGTCCCCCCCCCCCCTTCTCCTTCCTCTCTCCCTAGGCTGGCGGCCGCGGCCGCCAGCCCCCCCCCCTCCTCTCACCCACCCCCCACCCCTCCCCCCCTTCACCCTCCCTGGCTGGCGGCCGCGGCCGCCAGCCCCCCCCCTCCTCTCCTCTCTCCCCCCTCCTCTCACCCAGCTCCCCCCCTCCCCTCTCCTCTCTCCCTGGGCTGGCGGCCGCGGCCGCCAGCCCCCTCCCCCCTCTCTCATCCTCTCACCCACCCCTCCCCCCCTCCTCTTTCTTCACCCTCCCCTCCCCCTTCCCAACCCACGCCCCCCCCTTCACGCTCCCTGGCTGGCGGCCGCGGCCGCCAGCCCCCCCCCCTCTCACCCAGCTCCCCCCCCCCTCTCCTTCCTCTCTCCCTAGGCTGGCGGCCGCGGCCGCCAGCCCCCCCCCCCTCCTCTCACGCACCCCCCCCCCCCTCACACTCCCGCCCCCCCCCCCCTTGACCCTCCCTGGCTGGCGGCCGCGGCCGCCAGCCCCCCCCCCCTCCTCTCACGCACCCCCCCCCCCTCACACTCCCGCCCCCCCCCCCCCTTGACCCTCCCTGGCTGGCGGCCGCGGCCGCCAGCCCCCCCCCTCCTCCCTCTCTCTTCGCTCTCCCCCCCCCTTTACCCTGGCTGGCGGCCGCGGCCGCCAGCCCCCCCGCCCCCCCCCCTCACACTCCCGCCCCCCCCCCCCCTTGACCCTCCCTGGCTGGCGGCCGCGGCCGCCAGCCCCCCCCCCTCCTCTCACGCACCCCCCCCCCCCTCACACTCCCGCCCCCCCCCCCCTTGACCCTCCCTGGCTGGCGGCCGCGGCCGCCAGCCCCCCCCCTCCTCCCTCTCTCTTCGCTCTCCCCCCCCCTTTACCCTGGCTGGCGGCCGCGGCCGCCAGCCCCCCCTCCCCTACTCTCACCCAACCCCCCCTCTTCACCCGCCCCCCCCCTCCTCCCTCTCTCTTCGCTCTCCCCCCCCCCCTTTACCCTGGCTGGCGGCCGCGGCCGCCAGCCCCCCCCCCCCCCCCCCCCCTCACACTCCCGCCCCCCCCCCCCTTGACCCTCCCTGGCTGGCGGCCGCGGCCGCCAGCCCCCCCCCCCCTCCTCTCACGCACCCCCCCCCCCCCTCACACTCCCGCCCCCCCCCCCTTGACCCTCCCTGGCTGGCGGCCGCGGCCGCCAGCCCCCCCCCTCCTCCCTCTCTCTTCGCTCTCCCCCCCCCCCTTTACCCTGGCTGGCGGCCGCGGCCGCCAGCCCCCCCTCCCCTACTCTCACCCAACCCCCCCTCTTCACCCGCCCCCCCCTTTCGCAACCCCTCCCCCCCCCCCTTGACCCTCCCTGGCTGGCGGCCGCGGCCGCCAGCCCCCCCCTCCTCCCTCTCTCTTCGCTCTCCCCCCCCCTTTACCCTGGCTGGCGGCCACGGCCGCCAGCCCCCCCTCCCCTCCTCTCACCCAACCCCCCCTCTTCACCCGCCCCCCCCCTTTCGCAACCCCTCCCCCCTCCTCTCAGCTGCGCCCTCCCCTCCCCCTCTCAGCCGCTCCCCCCTCCTCCTCTCAGCCTCCCCTCCCACCCTCACACCCATCGCTCCTTCTTCCCCTCCCTTCCTCCTCCCTCCCGTCCCACCCTCTTCCTCCCCTCCCTTCCTCCCCCCTCCCTTCCTCCTCCCTCCCCTCCCCTCCCCTCCCATGAACCTTTCTCTCTCTAATTTCTCTCTCTTGAAATTTTAAAAAAGAAACTAGAAAAAAAAGTTTGCAAGTACCTGGAAACAGTTTGTAAGTTTGCTCTTTCTTGCTTTCTTGCTCTTCCTTCCTTGCTCTCTTGATCGTCCTTGCTTTCTTGCTTGAATGAAATGAGGGGAGAAAGAATGAATGAAGGAAGACTATATATAAGAAAAATTAGGTTTTCCTCCTCCTCTCCTATTGGCTTTCCATTCCTCCCCTCTCTCCTATTGGCTTTTCATTTATCTCCTCTCCCATTGGCTCCCATTACTCCCCCTCTCCTATTGAACCCCCATCCCTCATCCATTAGCCCTCCTCCCATCCATCCATTTCTTCTTCCTCCCCATTGCCACCACTCCCATCCCACATTTCCACCACGTCCCATTTTCCAAAATCCCATATTTCCCCATCTCACCCTCCTCTTTTTCATCCCCTATTAACTTCCTCACTCATTTCACTCCCTTATTAGCCTACTCCCCTATTACCTTCCCCTCTCCCATTCCATTCTTCCCTCCCCACTTTCACTTCCACTTCCCATTACTCCCTATCCTATTCCACTCCTCCCTCCTCATTCCCACTTCCACTTCCCATTACTCACTTGCTATACACATTTGCAAACTATTAATATATTATTACATGATTTTTTATACTATTTGTAAACTTACATATGGGCAAAATCACAGGTGTCAAAGCGATCCTATTGTGGTCATACAACAACTGTGCTTTTATTCAAGGGTATATTTATCCTCATCAACAAGCTTATTTACTCAAGGTATGAAGTGCATAATTTGTGCACTAGGTGTTTACTTTGTGCCAAAATTGTTTGCCACACACACACACACATATACATATACCGAGAATTTTCTAATATTATCGCATCTACATTTCTCCAATGGGCATAAATAATTTGTGCACTAGGTGTTTACTTTGTGCCAAAATTGTTTGCCACACACACACACACATATACATATACCGAGAATTTTCTAATATTATCGCATCTACATTTCTCCAATGGGCATAAAACTTTGTACACTCCTCAACCTAGGTCTTATTGACTTGCATACAAAGTGGTGCACCCATCTCATAAGTACTTGTTCGGATAACACACCTCCTATGTATTTTATGACGATTGTGCATAACACTAGGAACAAAATGGTGTATCATGTGAGACAGACTATGCAAAGCATATCCAATGGACACAAGACTTTACACGTTCCTCAACCTAGGCAGTATTGACTTGTGTGCAAAGTGGCATCCCCATCCGATAAGTACTTGTTCGAAAAATACACCTACGATCGTGTTTTTTGACGATTATGCATGACACTAAGGCAATAATGGTGTTTTATGCTTGATCGACAATGCAAAGCATATCCGATGGGCACAATACTTTGCACACACCTTCAACTAGGTAGAATCGACTTACATGCAAAGTGGCATGCCCATCCCATAAGTGCTTGATCCTATAACATACCTAGAAACTTGTTTTTTGACGGATGTGCATGACACTAGAGTAAAAATAGTATTTAATGCTCGATAGACCATGCAAAGGATATCCGATGGGCACAAAACTTTTCGTACGCCTCAACCTAGGTGGTATTGAAATGTTCTCAATGAGGCATACCCATCCGATAAGTACTTGGTCAGATAACACACCTAATGGCGTGTTTTTTTGTGAATGTGCATGTCATTAGGAAAAAAATGATGTATAATGCGTGATCGACCATGCAAATCATATCCGATGGTGACAATACTTTGCACACACCTCAACGTAGTTAAAACGGACTTGCGTGCAAAGTGGAGCCCCCATATGATAAATATTTATTTGAATAACACACCTATGGCCGTGTTTTTATATGGTTGTGCATGACACTAAGGCAAAAACGGTGTGTTATGCTTGATCGACAATGCAAAGCATATCCGATGGGAACGATACTTTGCACACACCTTCAACTAGGTGTAATTGACTTACATGCAAAGTGGCACGCCCATCGCATAAGTGCTTGATCAGATAACACACCTAGCAGTGTGTTTTTTTACGAATGTGCATGGCACTAAGGCAAAAATGGAATTTAATGCTCGATCGACCATGCAAAGCATATCCGATGGGCACGATACTTTGCACACACCTTCAACTAGGTGGAATTGACTTACATGCAAAGTGGCATTCCCATCACATAAGTGCTTGATCGGATAACACACCTAGCAGCGTGTTTTTTTACGGATGTGCATGGCACTAAGGCAAAAATGGTATTTAATGCTCGATCGACCATGCAAAGCATATCCGATGGGCATAATACTTTTCCTATACCTCAACCTAATTGTTATTAAAATGTTGTCAAAGAGGCACATCCATCCGATAAGTACTTGGTCAGATAACATACCCAAGGGCGTGTTTTTTGGCGGATGTGCATACCACTAGGGAAAAAATGGTGTATAATGCGTGATCGACCATGCAAATCATATCCGATGGTGACAATACTTTGCACGCACCTCAATGTACTTAAAACGGACTTGCGTTCAAAGTGGAGCCCCCATCTGATAAGTACTTATTTGAATAACACACCTATGGCCGTGTTTTTATATGATTGTGCATGACACTAAGGCAAAAACGGTGTGTTATGCTTGATCAACCATGCAAATCATATCCGAAGGTGACAATACTTTGCACACACCTCAAACTAGTTGAAACGGACTTGCGTGCAAACTAGAGCCCCCATCCGATAAGTACTAGTTTGAATAACACATCTAGGACTGCGTTTTTTTACGAATGTGCATGACACTAAGATAAAAACGGCGTTTTATGCTTGATCGACAATGCAAATCATATCCGATGGGCACAATACTTTGCACACACCTTCAACTAGGTAGAATCGACTTACATGCAAAGTGGCATGCCCGTCCCATAAGTGCTTGATCCTATAACATACCTAGAAACGTGTTTTTTGACGGATGTGCATGACACTAGAGTAAAAATAGAATTTAATGCTCGATAGACCATGCAAAGGATATCCGATGGGCACAAAACTTTTCGTACGCCTCAACCTAGGTGATATTGAAATGTTCTCAATGAGGCACACCCATCCGATAAGTACTTGGTCAGATAACACACCTAATGGCGTGTTTTTTTGTGAATGTGCATGTCATTAGGAAAAAAATGATGTATAATGCGTGATCGACCATGCAAATCATATCCGATGGTGACAATACTTTGCACCTACCTCAACGTAGTTAAAACGGACTTGCGTGCAAAGTGGAGGCCCCATCTGATAAGTATTTATTTGAATAACACACCTATGGCCGTGTTTTTATATGGTTGTGCATGACACTAAGGCAAAAACAGTGTGTTATGCTCGATCGACAATGCAAAGCATATCCGATGGGCACAATACTTTGCACATACCTTTAACTAGGTGGAATTGACTTACATGCAAAGTGGCACGCCCATCGCATAAGTGCTTGATTAGATAACACACCTAGCAGCGTGTTTTTTTACGGATGTGCATAGCACTAAGGCAAAAATGGAATTTAATGCTCAATCGACCATGCAAAGCATATCCGATGGGCACGATACTTTGCACACACCTTCAACTAAGTGGAATTGACTTACATGCAAAGTGGCATTCCCATCGCATAAGTGCTTGATCAGATAACACACCTAGCAGCGTGTTTTTTTACGGATGTGCATGGCACTAAGGCAAAAATTGAATTTAATGCTCGATCGACCATGCAAAGCATATCCGATGGGCACGATACTTTGCACACACCTTCAACTAGGTGGAATAGACTTATATGCAAAGCGGCACGTGCATCCCATAAGTGCTTCATTGGATTACATACCTAGCAACGTGTTTTTTGACGGATGTGCATGACACTAGAGCAAAAATAGTATTTAATGCTCGATCGACCATGCAAAGCATATCCGATGGACACAAAACGTTTCTTACGCCTTAACCTAGGTGGTATTGAAATGTTATCAATGAGGCACACCCATTCGATAAGTACTTGGTCAGATAACACACCTAATGGCGTGTATTTTTGCGGATGTGCATATCATTAGGAAAAAAATGGTGTATAATGCGTGATCGACCATGCAAATCATATCCGATGGTGACAATACTTTGCACGCACCTCAATGTAGTTAAAACGGACTTGCGTGCAAACTGGAGCCCCCATCTGATAAGTACTTATTTGAATAACACACCTATGGCCGTGTTTTTATATGGTTGTGCATGACACTAAGGCAAAAACGGTGTGTTATGCTTGATCGACAATGCAAAGCATATTCGATGAATACAATACTTTGCACACACCTTCAACTAGGTGTAATTGACTTACATGCAAAGTGGCACGCCCATCGCATAAGTGCTTGATCAGATAACACACCTAGCAGCGTGTTTTTTTACGGATGTGCATGGCACTAAGGCAAAAATGGTATTTAATGCTCGATCGACCATGCAAAGCATATCCGATGGGCACGATACTTTGCACACACCTTCAACTAGCTAGAATCGACTTACATGCAAAGTGGCATGCCCATCCCATAAGTGCTTGATCCTATAACATACCTAGAAACGTGTTTTTTGACGGATGTGCATGACACTAGAGTAAAAATAGTATTTAATGCTCGATAGACCATGCAAAGGATATCCGATGGGCACAAAACTTTTCGTACGCCTCAACCTAGGTGGTATTGAAATGTTCTCAATGAGGCACACCCATCCGATAAGTACTTGGTCAAATAACACACCTAATGGCGTGTTTTTTTGCGGATGTGCATATCATTAGGAAAAAAATGGTGTATAATGCGTGATCGACCATGCAAATCATATTCGATGGTGACAATACGTTGCATGCACCTCAATGTAGTTGAAACGAACTTGCGTGCAAAGTGGATCCCCCATCTGATAAGTACTTATTTGAATATCACACCTATGGCCGTATTTTTATATGGTTGTGCATGACACTAAGGCAGAAACGGTGTGTTATGCTCGATCGACAATACAAAGCATATCCGATGAACACAATACTTTGCACACACCTTCAACTAGGTGTAATTGACTTACATGCAAAGTGGCACGCCCATCGCATAAGTGCTTGATCAGATAACACACCTAGTAGCGTGTTTTTTTACGGATGTGCATGGCACTAAGGCAAAAATGGTATTTAATGCTCAATCAACCATGCAAATCATATCGGATGGCCACGATAATTTGCACACATCTTCAACTAGGTGTAATTGACTCACATGCAAAGTGGCATTCCCATTGCATAAGTTCTTGATCGGATAACACACCTAGCAGCGTGTTTTTTTACGAATGTGCATGGCACTAAGGCAAAAATGGTATTTAATGCTCGATCGACCATGCAAAGCATATCCGATGGGCATAATACTTTTCTTATACCTCAACCTAGGTGGTATTAAAATGTTGTCAAAGAGGTACACCCATCCGATAAGTACTTGGTCAGATAACATACCTAAGGGCGTGTTTTTTTGCGGATGTGCATACCACTAGGGAAAAACGGTGTATAATGCGTGATCGACCATGCAAATCATATCTGATGGTGACAATACTTTGCACACACCTCAAACTAGTTGAAACAGACTTGCGTGCAAACTGGAGCCCCCATCCGATAAGTACTAGTCTGAATAACACATCTAGGACTGCGTTTTTTGACGAATGTGCATGGCACTAAGGCAAAAATGGTATTTAATGCTCGATCGACCATGCAAAGGATATCCAATGGGCACAAAACTTTTTTTACGCCTCAACCTAGGTGGTATTGAAATGTTCTCAATGAGGCACACCCATCCGATAAGTACTTGGTCAGATAACACACCTAATGGCGTGTTTTTGTGCGAATGTGCATATCATTAGGGAAAAATTGGTATATAATGCGTGATCGACCATGCAAATCATATCCGATGGTGACAATACTTTGCACGCACCTCAATGTAGTTAAAACGGACTTGCGTGCAAAGTGGAGCCCCCATCTGATAAGTACTTATTTGAATAACACACCTATGGCCGTGTTTTTATATGGTTGTGCATGACAGTAAGGCAGAAATAGTGTGTTATGCTTGATCGACAATGCAAAGCATATTGGATGGGCACAATACTTTGCACACACCTTCAACTAGGTGGAATTGACTTACATGCAAAGTGGCATTCCCATCGCATAAGTACTTGATCGGATAACACACCTAGCAGCGTGTTTTTTTTATGGATGTGCATGATAGGAGCAAAAATAGTATTTAATGCTCGATGGACCATGCAAAGCATATCCGATGGGCACAACACTTTTTGTACACCTCAACTAGGTGGAATTGACTTACATGCAAAGTGGCACCCGCATCCCATTAGTGTTTGATTGGATAACGTACCTAGTAGGCTCATGTTTTTTTACGGATGTGCATGACACTAGAGCAAAAATAGTATTTAATGCTTGATTGACCATGCAAAGGATAACTTGGCATGTCCATCTGATGAGTACTTGACCATGCAAAGGATAATAAATAAGTAGATTATTAAAAAGAGACTAATATTTATGTAATTGTTGCCACTGCAGCTTGCTTGCGAAGGACTCTCACAAAGGAGATGGCTATAGATTTTGTTCCAGGGATGGATGTGATTTTATGTAGCAAAAGAGAAGTAGTTGCATTTGCTACAATCCATGATAGTGATCCCAATTCTCTTTGCCACTTTCGAAGACTTGGCAAAGATAAGGTAGCAGTTACTGTATCAAAGATTCTTAGCGCACATGTTGAGCTAAAGTATAAATGTGGAGATATGGAAACACTTGGAGATGTTATGCCCTACAATACATCCAACAAATCATTTATAGCATGGGACAAAGATGAGACTTATGCAACAGACATTATCAAGAATACAAAGTGCACCACCTTGGATTTTACTATAGGGGACATTTTACAAATGAGATCATTTGCAAATAAGATTGTAGCAGAAGGTGAAGTATTGGGATTTGAACAAGTGGAGCAATGGTCATTTGCGCAGATGAGGATTCTAAAAGTCACTGATGATGGTATGGTTGATAACATAACATCCTTATGTGATCCCTACTATGAGGTAGGCAAGAATATGAGATGGAGCATGCAATTTTTAAACATGAGAAAGAGGCACGTGGTTTTCAATGATAAAGACAACGCATACTACAATATCAAAGGACCTAAAAAGCGTGCCCATGTGCCAGGCTCTATCACTTCAAATGTGGATGATTTCAATATACTCAATTATAGAAGTGACATCTTATCTGGAGTGGATGAGTTCATTGGTTCCAAGAAACAAAATGATTTTAGAAGCGAAGCCTTATCTGGGGTGGATGAATTCTTGCACAGTGAGAAGGGCAAAGGTTTCAATAGCGATGTCTTGTCAAGTGTGGATGAGTTCATGCATATTAACAAACCTGGTGTCAATCAAGGTTGTGGATTTGTGAAAGCCATGCAAGATGTCCCAATGAGTGATGTTCTCTCAGGAGTGGAAGAGTTTCAAGGTTCTCAATACTCTCGTAGAATATTGAATTCATTGAATGGTCCTAAGAGTATGTTAAAAATGAGGATGAGATCAACAGAGGATTATTCAGTATTTAACTTTGATTGTGATATGAACAAGGATGCAACGACCAATCATGGATGCTTGGTTACAAACAAATGTGAGGAGAAGAAGTGCATAAATACAGATAACAATGTGTACGAGGAACGAAAACGGTCATACATATGCATGAAGAGAAAGAGAATCCAGGCAGATCCACAAAAGCAACCAAAGAGGAAGAGAGTAATGAAGGAGGAGAACATGTTAAATGCATTGGGATATCTATGTTGCAAGCGAAGATGTATGCGCTTCATTGATCTTGCAGACATCAGGGAATGTAGAGGACACGTGTGGCAAAGAAGGGGAAGCGAAAGAAATGAATACCTTCTCACAAGTCTCTCTTGCTTTCTTCAGAATGGCAATAAAAGGCTAAGTTCAAGACAAAAGGTAAAACCTCTCGTAAATGGAAAAAGGATTTGCAATAAGGCATATCGCAATATTACTGGATTATCCCATGGTACATATTGGGATTTAGTCACCAAGGCAAAGGGCGGCAACAAATTTAGCATTCACGGTAATAGAGGAAGGTCCAAATCAAGAATCTCAACTGTCAGGGCAGCAGCAATTTTACAAGACTTCATACATGAAAATGCTTTGCCTCAACCCCATATATCTACCAAACTCCCTAACGGTGACGCGATCACTGAAATGCACCTTCCAATGGGCTTGACAAAGCTCGAAGTATTTGACTCTATTGCAGAAAAGCAAAGGCAAAGAGGGGATGCTGTAGCTTCTTCTCATACTTTGTATACTCTTTGGAAGAAGAACTTTGGATATGTTAAAATCCCAAGGAGGCAAAAAATGTCAAAGTGCAATGTCTGTGATGATTTAAAGCGAGCGATTGAGAGTGCAACATGTCCAAATCAAAGGGAATTATACAAAAAAAATCGAAAATCTCATCATGACCTTATTCGACATTCCAGACAAAAATATGCATTTTGGAAGGAGCAAGCTATTTCGCATCCTGATGACTACATGTGTCTTATTGTAGATGGCATGGATCAGAATACAACAACATTGCCTCGTTTTGTTGCCACTCCACCTAAATTACAAGGAAAGCACTTTCTAAAGACACATCTATGTGGAGTGTTAGTGCATGGAATTAAGTTCTTTGCAGATATATGGATTGATTCCTTGCATCTACATGATAGCAATCAAGTTGTAACATCTATTATGAAGGCAATTCGCAATGTACATGCAGAAAAAGGTCGCCTGCCACCGACTTTGAGAATACAAGCTGATAATTGCTGGCGAGAAAATAAGAATGTACTTATGTTTGCCTTCTGCTCCATGCTAGTTGCTCATCGAATCTTCAATGAGGTCGAATGTGGATTTTTGTATGTTGGGCATACACATGAGGATATCGATCAGGTTTTTAGCACAGTCTCAAGGGAGCTTAAATGCAAGGATGTGGAGACAATAGATGACTTGGTAAGAAGATGTGGCAGGCAAGTTGGTGGTCGTAAGGAAAGTACAGTATGTGAGAGGCTCGAAAGAATGTATGATTGGAAGAGCTTCATTCTACCTTTCATACAAACGGGTGGTGATGCATTGACAGGTCATACCAATCCACACTACTTTCGTTTTTTTTTTAAAGATGAAAAACCCGTAATGCAATGGCAACAGTATTCTCATGATACAAAATGGGAACCTGAAGAACCTTACAGTCTCTTAACTTCAATTCCCAGCAAGGAAAGGTATCCAACATGGGCTCCTATACAAGAATTTAATGAGAGGTCTAATTGTGAAATAGATGGATTAAAAGCATTTATTACATACAAAGAGGAAATGCTCCAGAGATATCCTGATTCGAAGCCTGCTTGGAGAGAACACACTACCACTGTAATTAACAAGACACGAAATTTAATAAAGGACCTTGAGAGAATGCGAGGCTCAAAGGATGTCAAGGAAGAATGCAATATGTTTTGGCCAAATGTTCATAACGATTTGCGCCCAGCTCCAGTCTTTGAAAATGATTTTGTATCATTACTCCCACGTCCATATTGTGGACCGAAGAAGAGAGAGTTTATGCCACAAGTAGATATAGAGGTTGATTGTTTTGTTGTGGTTCGGCCATCGGATGATGAATATGAGAATGTGAAGTTTTGGGTTGCAAAAGTAGTTGATGTGCAAAGAGATGACCAAGGGAGAGCTACAACATTTACAGCGGTATGGTATGAGCCAAAGGGCAGGAAGGAGAATATGGACAACAACACATTATATACTAATTGTATAATAAAGGAGTGGGTCCCAAATGATGAAGCAGTCTCTCAAGTTTCGACAGAGACAATCATAGTGTCTTGGCATTCAAGGGCAAAGAAATCAAAGAAGCACATGGGATATGAGGTAGAAGGAAAAATAAAAATACCACAGCAAACTATTTTGCATATACACGAATTTTTAAGGATGCTCGCCATGGAGGAAGTAGAAGGAGATAGCGCAAATGAAGAATGTCCATGATTAAAGCTTTGTATTGAAGTCCATTGATTCAGAAGGATTTTATTTGGGTACTAGGCAAGGAGCCAATCCAAGACAATTATAATCAGAGTCATCACCTCGTATGTCAAATGAGAGTCAAAATATGCACTGGATGACACCCAAGGGTCAAGGCTTGCCAAGACAATAGGGAGTTAATGCAGATGGCACCTGGCAAGGGACTATCACATTGAGCAATAAGACAATGGGGAGTCAATGCACCCAAGGGGCAAGGCTTGGCAAGATAACTTGTGGGAGTTAATGCAGATGGCACCTGTATTTTGCAGATGGCACCTGTATTTTGCACTGGATGTCACCCAAGGGTCAAGGCTTGGCAAGACAACAGGGAGTTAATGCAGATGGCACCTGGCAAGGGACTATCGCATTGAGCAATAAGACAATGGGGAGTCAATGCACCCAAGGGGCAAGGCTTGGCAAGACAAGCCTAGGTCAAATTATGCAGATGGCAACTGGCAAGGGACTGTCGTGACATTGAGCAATAAGACAATGGGGTGTCAAATTATGCAGATGGCACGAATTGAGGCTCTTTAAGAGCAACAATTTAAATTGTAAACATATGTTCAATCTATATCATTTTGGATATAAAGACTGTAGCTAAGAGCAACGTCTCTCAATGTAATCATATACATAAAGCTACAATTGCTATTATCCCTCTTTGGTCTTATGGCATCATGTCTTCTTTCTATTTATTAAAAGTTTTGTTAAATTTTGTGCATATTGCCGAGTGTCAATGTTATTTTCATGAAATATTTAAGTCTCCTTTCATGGATTTATAAATTTATCATGTCAATGAAAAACGTCAAGGAAAAATATTTAAAATAATTAAATAACAAATAACTTAGATATAGCTAGAATTTCTAATATAGGATTATTTCAAATTCTTGCATGTTGGTGTAAAAGTATAGATTGAAAAAACAATATTTGTATGTGAATATGATAGAGCCACAAAGTGAACTTTTGATTTGGGAAGGAAAAACGTCAAGGAAAAATATTAAAAATAATTAAATTTACAAATAACTTAGATATAGCTAGAATTTCTAATATAGGATTATTTCAAATTCTTGCATGTTGGTGCAAAAGTATAGATTGAAAAAACAATATTTTTATGTGAATATGACAGTGCCACAAAGTGAACTTTTGATTTGGGAAGAAACTTTTTAGAAAGTAAAATTTTGATTTGGAAAGGATATTTTCATAAAGTAAAGTTTTCATTTGGGAAGGATTTTTGGGCTTTGTCCAAAAACAACACAAAAAGTCCAAAATTAATGAAATAGGTGTTTAATGTGATTAAAAGTACTCAAGTTTTTATGAAAAATAAGTAATGGGATTTTGATGCTACATGTCCTTAACTATACATTGGAAAAGGAAGGCCCAAAATGAAAGTGGATCCATTGCAGATGGTTATGATGCTCTTTTACAACTGAAAAGAAAGTGTGTATATGATTATTTTCAGAGCATGGTGTTCCCTGGACAACTTGAATTTTCTTCATTTGAAAGATGTCATGTTTTCAAGATGTCTACCAAGGGACATGGTAGTGGTGTTGATCTAGTGAACAAGATGAGGCCAGGTGGAGAGTTAGGATCATGGTGAGTTTGCTTTGATTTTGTCAAATGTATGCATGATTGGAATACAATGGCATGCCATGTTTACAACCCTTTTGTTCAAGAGCTACAAACTATTGCTATTCGGGATTTCAAGGTTGAGGATACAGAAGCCCAGATCCTTTTTTGGGAACAGTTAAATAGAGTCATGGAGAAGGAGGGATTTCCAAAGCCTCAATTTAAAGGGTTTATGGCTGATGAGGCACAAGCAAATTGGCGTGCAATTAGAATGGTATTCAATGGTGATGCCAATAAGGTGCTCAAAAAAAAAGAGAGATCTTGCTTATTCCATTGGGAGCAAAGCTTGGAAAACCATGCTAAGTTCCTTCCATCATTTGATCGTGAGCTATTCAAGCTAAGGTGTAGACAGTGGAAGAATGCTCCATCTCAAGAAACTGCAGACATTGAGTTGAAAAACCTGTGTTTGTGGTTCAAGCATCATGCACATAAGAAGGACATCTCCATTTTAGAAACACGGATTGTGTGGTGGCATGCAAGAGTAGCTCATTGGGGAGAATACATTCTCAAGGTAGTCTCTATTGTTATTTCATTCACAACTTTATTTTTTTTGTTTATTGGAAACTAATCTATGCTGTGACATAGGGCATGGAGGGATCTGACCAGTTTTTAGTTCCTAGAGCCAACCTTGCTGAGTCAGTCCATGGAAGTTGGTTGGCATCGAATGATGGAGTGAAATATGTCACGCTAAAAAATGCTTGTGAGACAGATATGACGAGTGCTTTGCTGCAAACTGCAAGATACATAGAATATCTAAAGGGACTACACGGGTTGTGGACCT
Source organism: Dipteris shenzhenensis (assembly GCF_047967505.1). Taxonomy (NCBI): domain Eukaryota; kingdom Viridiplantae; phylum Streptophyta; class Polypodiopsida; order Gleicheniales; family Dipteridaceae; genus Dipteris; species Dipteris shenzhenensis. Next base: position 48,082,547 of record NC_141620.1, read on the forward strand.
AGTTTGGAAAAGCTATCTCGAAGGCACTCTTATGGGGACATAGGGAGCAACTCATGCAAGTTCATTGATCTTAGTAATGAGGTGGCTAGCAAGGTGGATGCAACTATTGGAGGTCAAGATTGTATGGGTGATTTGAAGACTGTGAGAAGGAAGCGGTCAAAATCTCTCTCAGAAGCAGTGTATGCAAATGATTCACATCATCCAAAATACGAGTATGTAAATCAGCCAAGAAAGAGAAAACAAAATACCACACCAATCTTGAAAACAAATCAATATGCTGAAGAAGAGGTAGTACACAAGACTATGTGGGCTATAAGAAGAACTAATGCAGGTAGTGAGGTGAGGTGTCAAGGATACTTAGAGGACAAAGGAATCAAATGCCACAAAATGATAGATCACAAGGGTAGGATGGGAAAGAGAGGTGTTCCTGCACCTAGATTTTTTGGGAGAATCAACACCAAAGCAGGCAATTAAAGGCAATTGATTTGGTTTTGTGGGGATAACATGGACCACACATGGACACCATCAAATTGCATTGAAGGAAAACCACCTGAGGTGCCAAGGGAGTGGCCTATTGAGAAGGGGACAAGCCTGGATGAGGAAGAAATGAGGTTATTAGTAGTTGGAGGATTTAGATTAAAAAAGCAATGCACTAGGGCCAAATCTGCTGATTTAACAGGTAGACCGAGCAGAAGGGATGGCATGGTTGTGGAATGGGTAACTGAGGTGACATGTGAAATGAGAACAAGGATAGCTAAGTCTATTTCCTTGGAATGTGTTGTTCACAATGTTAATATAGTTGTCCTTAGAGAGCATGTGGAGTACCTAGTTTCCACTCCAAGATCATGTAGAAAAGGGAGCAAGTACAATGTTGTGGTTTCAGTGTTTCCTTCATGCACATGTCTAGATTTTACGGGCCATTCTCAAGAGCAAAATAGATATATCCCATGCAAACATGTGTATTACATTAATATGCAATACTTGGGTCTAGATGAGAAGATACACATGTCCATTCACCAATCTACGCTAAGTAGGCAAGAACTCTACCAAGATCTATCTGCTTGCTGAGAAGGGCGTTTATCTCTACTTGTGGTTATATCAAAGGAACTTGCATAGGTGCATACAAATATTGTATGACCATAGTAGCTTGTGTTGACTTTTTGGGTGCATTTTGATAGTCATTTGCTTGACACAATATAGCTATATGATGTAAATAGTATTTTGTTGCCCACAGCTTCTTTAAGAGTTGTATATGAACAATGTATTACTCACCACACTATAGGTTTTCGTGACCTTTTGGTGCGTTTGAATGGTCCTTTTATATAAATGTATCCATGTCTCTCAATTCAATATTCCTGAGATTCTAGACCATTTGACTATAAATTGTTTGGAAGAAATATTATTTTTACTTTATTTTTTTGCACATGATGTTCATTGAAAAAATATATATATTGAAGGTATCAAATTAGACTTGACTAAAGGTCCACTGCTCAGATCACTCGTACGTCTTTGCTCGGAAAATGCTCATCCCTGTGCCTCAGAAAGTGATTTTGAGGGTTGAGGGGATGCCCAAGATCCTAAATTGCTTTGTTGAGCAAAATTTCACATACTATTGCAATTTCCAACTACCTTTAGAAGCCTGAAGAGAATAGCATCACCAAAAATCCAAAAGAAAAAGCAAATCTAGAAGTATGTCTAAGAAAGCGATTTGCAGAATTGGTAAAAGGACCAACAAATCGAATCACTTTCTTGAGAACATTTCCAATTTTCCAACCACATTTCAAACTTGTGTGCATTTTGTGCTCTTTCTAGAGTAAAGAATTACCCAAATTTCAAACATGAGTGCATGTTGTGCTCTTTCCAAAGAAACTTAAGAATTGTGCTTAAGAAAGCAATTTGGAGTGCTGGAGTCTAGCCTAGCAGCCCAAATTGCTTTCTTAAGCATACTTGAATCTTTGAGGGATGCAAAAACAAGGCAGATTGAGGAAAGGGATGGACTCCATCATACCAACTTCTAGGTGTGGAAGACCGTCTGCTTGCAGGTTGGTTTTTGTAGTGTGTTGAAGGATTCAAGATCATGGTGGATGGATGTGGAGTATAGGCAACTAAATGAGACAGAACAAACCTCGAGAAAATGTGTGAATGAGCTATTGGGAGAGGTATATGTAGCTACCTACAAAAATGGTCAAGTCACCTTGGAATACGTGCACACTTGTGTGCCATAAATAGAAGGAAGCCACATTTTATCCCCCAAGTATGAGTATCGTACATTCCATAACTAGAAACATGTCATAGTAAAGGCATCTCATCGAGACCCATGCCCCATATATGAATATAGTATGGACCTTGGTAGTCGTGCCCAAGGGTATACAAGACTGCAATGGCTTACTTCATGCCTCCTACTCTATGATTCTTACTTCCCTACTTTCGTTGTCCCTCTCAACCTCCTATAGTAGTGCCATACTCTACCCTTCTCCATGACATACGTTGTTCCATCTCACTTTGAGACTGCAACAGCAATAGCTTTGGCCAAGATGGTAATGGAGTAGCACCTAAGAGCTATGCACTTACCAAATGTTTTGGAGAATGCAAAAAAAAAAAAAGGATGCTTGGCAAATAGTGGGCAAATATTTTTTTGGACCACAATCCTATGATTGTGCTTACGAAAGTGATTTTAATCTGTGGAGGCCTAGCCAACCAGCCAAATCACTTTCTTAAGCACAATCCTGAAAATGTGCTTAAGAAAGTGATTTTGGGCTGTGGAGACATGGCCAACAAGAAAAATTGCTTTTGTAATCAAATTCTTGAATATCACTTTGATTCTATTCTTTCTTAGGTTAAGCAATATAAAATATTCTATTTCCTTTCAGATCAAAGGGATCCAAGCAAAGTATCCTGAAAAAGGAGGCTGGAAATCTCCTCCCAGATTGTGTCCAAGCAAAACCCTATACTAGGTAGAATCATCACTCTTTGTGTTAGGAGTCCTATTCCTCTACTGGTTTTATTCTTACTAAATGTACATACTATGTAATGCAAAAGTGTGCTTAAGAAACTGATTTTTCTTTTTGGAAACCTGCCCAATATGCCAAATCGCTTTCTTGAGCACAATTCTTGAAGTGTGTCAAATTACTCCTTTAAAAATAAATTTTCTTGTGGTTTGCTTCCTTTTTGGTTGTTCATGATGTGGAAATATGTTTGCTTCCTAGATACAAAATATAAGGGTAAAGGCCCCCAAGAAAAGATAATGGAGTTTAGTGTTGCATTTGGGGTCAAGGACCATCCTACACAAGGTATGTCAATCTCTCTAGATATGTGTGCTTTTTAATGTCATGTTTCCTTACGACGTGTGGGGCTCCTAGTAAATGTGGATGCAAAGAAATGTTAAAAAGTTCTTAAGAAAGTGATTTTTCCTATTGGAGTTTTGTCCAATAGGCCAAATTGCTTTCGTGGGTGCAAATCTGGAATGTGTGCTTCTTAAGAAGATGTTTGCATTTTGTTAGCCATATACATTTAATAGTGGCACCACATTGCATAAGGCCTCATAAGGTATGTAGTTGTTTTATAGAGTCCAATAGGGTATCCTAGATGCAGAAGACCTCAAAAGCTCTCTAGCTACTATTTTAAATATGCCAAATTACTCTTTTAAGACATATTTTGCACTTGTTCTCCTCCTTTTTTGGTTGATCATGCGTGAGGTGTATAATACGAAGACACCATTGAGTGAGTTTCTGAGCTGAGCATATTCGTAGTGAGTGTGAGATTAGAGTGATTCTTCCCTCCATTTCGAACATGGTATCACAGCCAACATTTCAGCTCTACTAGCTCTCACTCAGAAGGAAGGATTCCTTCCACTCAAAGGCAACCCCAATTCACATAAGGTCTTTCCTGAGTCATTTGGTTGCTATAGAAAGTTTGTTGGTTCTTTTGTTTAGTTGATATTCAGAAGCTATGCCTATAAGGGTTCCAATGGTGTTGGTAGGCTTCGGAGGATCGGGGCTAGTGTTCCTCTCGGGGGGGTCACTTGTCATATGTAACCCTATCACGTGAGTTCAACAGATGGGTTTTTATTAATTCAATTACTTACATAATTATATATACATAAGGAAGTAATTTAATACCCAAAGGTTAATATACAAAAGGGCATTTTATATTAAAAATTATCTAGAAGCTTGCAACATGTGACATGGATATTTGCGTAGAGTGGCTTATGTCATGGGACATCTTGAAATGCTAGTACTGGCATTTTCCTTTTGAAATGAGTAAGCGCTCCTCTTGCATTTTCTTGAATTCTAGAGAATTCCAAAAATCTTTTCTCTCTTTATTGCTCTTTTTGGCCTTTGCATTAGGATGAGATAAGGATACTATGCTTTCTTGAATTCTAGAGAATTATAAAAACCTTTTCTCTCTTTATTGCGAGTTTATTGCTCTTTTTGGCCTTTGCATTAGGATGAGATTATGATGCTATAATTTTCTCTCTTTATTGCTCTTTTTTGGCCTTTTCATTAGGATGACATTAGAATGCTTGAATTTATTTTTTGAAGTTTTTAAATCTTGTCATTCTCTTTTTTTTTCTTTCTGTCCACAGAGGGATTGCATTGAATCAATGGTGGAGGAGTATTTTGAAGTTGATGCCTCTTATACTTGATTTTCTTAAGTTCTACTCAGTCTATTTAGCACTGCCTTTGTAAATATCCTTCTGGCTCTCAAACAATTGATCTATTATTTAAAAAAGGATAGATAGTAGAGAGCCACTCCTATAATTAAATCCATTGGATAAAACCTGTGAGAGTAAAGAAGTAAGGTATTTATTTTTAGATAGCCCTATTCAAAAGGATTCTCCCACTTGGGAAAATATAGGATCCATATAGCAACAAGGGATCAAAAGCAAAATGAGAATTTGTCATTGAGTGAGCATCCCATTATGCTTGAGGGTTTTTCATGCACTTGTGCCTAGAGTTGTAGATCAACAAGTACCATGAGCATCACTACCAGTGACAGTTTGAACTAGAATATGGTAAAAATGATGAATTCAAAGTAAATGAAAGAATAAAGCTATTTCTAGGTTAGGAGAACATAAGCCCTTGTGCCTGCTACATTGAGAGCTAAAGAAGGCTCTTATGTATGGTATCTTCAAAGATTAAAGAAGACCCTTTCTAGCTTCTTTAGACCGTATATTTTCTTGAGGTATTATATACGCTATACAATGCCTAGAAATGTCATCTTGTTGTTTGTAGCATATGCTACACAATGCCTAAAAATGCCTAGAAATGGCATCTTGTTGTTTGCGGCATCTAGTGGTGGATTAGTTATTAGAAGGACAATGCTAAAATTTCCCCAAGTTGTCATGGATGTGGTTGTACATAGGTGTTAGCATGGCGTTGGAGCATAGGTCCTAAATGCAGTTATATTATAGTCATACATCCGATTAACACAATGTACAGTAATAATGAAACCTAGCATAATTTAACAAGAAGTAGCTAACCTAATGTACACAGGGTTGAGGGGGGCACAAGGAAACCCGTTGAGCCACCTCCCTTTCACCATAGCTAGGAGTCTTGGTGGATAGGAGGGCAACCACATGGCTAGGCGAGTTGAAGCAATGGATGAGCAGAGGTCAGTGTAAGGCAAAGAGAAAATGCTCGCCAGGAGGGCTACTATTTCCACAAGGCAAGGGGAGGCACAAGGTGTTGCTAGGAGGACTAGGAGAGAGTGGGGCAAAGGAGGCCAAGGGGCATCCACCATGGTTATATGCCTATGAAAGGGAAAAATAATTTTCACAAATATTTAGTGTGCATGGAAACTATGGATTCCACCCATTACAAGCTATGGATCTTATGGGTTGGAATCTATATTTGCTAAATGCCTACTGCATCTCCATCCTCTTCCCTCTATTGTCTCTACACCAATGATAATGCGACTCTTGTGTTCAGAATCTATTTGGCATCATCGGTCACGAAGTTTCATTTCTTTGGCTAGGCCCTAGCATCCATTGCTCTACAAGAGACCTTTGTCTCACCCTGCCCTACTCCTCCCTTTCCTCCTCTTTTGTAGTGTGCCTCGTCCCCGTTGGCATAGAGCAATCTTATCTGAATCTTGCTAAATCTTGCTGCCAAAATCTAGGAGGGGATTTCAAAAGCGGCGGCCCATTAAAGGCCATTAATCCTTTTCCATCTTCCTCGCCATCCTCCACGATATCCTCTTGCTAAATCAACACCCTCCACTTCTTCCTCTTCGAACGTTGATAAACATGCAATGCATTACATCCCTCGATTCATGCTTCTCCTCAATTCGAGCTTCTCCTTGATTAGAGCACAGCAAAAGGGGCCTTTCCACCTCCGCCATAGCCAGCATATCTCGAGCTCTCAGTCCAACCTATAGCAATTGGCCTCTGTGGGGATGAAGGAAGCTGAGCAATGAGCAGGTTCTCGATTTTCAGGTGGGAGATCGCAGTACCTTTCTCTCCGCTTTTTTATTCTAATCCTTCTGATAACTGACTTTGATGCTCGTCTCGTAAGCTAAAGCATCTGCGCTAGGCATACCGTAGATAAAAAAGAGATAGCAGGAAAGAACATGAGAGTATAGTTGTAGAAATATTTCTTCTCGACTCCACCTCTTCCTCCTGTAGCGCTTCTTAGATTACGTCTTGCGGACGACTTTGGATCGCTTCGCCCTCGTCAGTGCTGCTCCCTTCATCCGCCACCATGAGCTGCACCATGATGATGAGGAGGAGCAGGAGGAGGAGGAGGTTCAGTACTGACTAGGCACTCAAATTTAGATTTTGACCGCTGCAGAAGATTGCACGCTCATTATATTGCTCGAATTTTCCTCGACGTTCCACACGATAGTCTTGCACGGCCTCGCAACGGCTTATTTGGGCGACTTGTTCTGTCACGCAGTCTGTTGCATCTTATTTCAGAGCGTTGCTTTTCGCGAAACATAAAGAGCAGCAACCGAGCTTACGAGAGAGTCTTTTATGGGCTTGCGATGCCCAGCTTCATGGAAATATGATGGGCACGATCATAATCGTCCTTACTGAATTGACACCTTAATTTGTTATCTTGCCTCGACTATTAGTTGGAGTTAATTATCTGTCAGGATTACTGATAAAGGGAGACTATTAGGCAGCAAGTGAACAATAGAAAGATTTCTTTACCCCGATACATCTGGATATTGTCCATCTGAACACAGACATTGCCAATTATTTGGGCATGTTTAAGCTGGACAGGTGATTGCAAAAATGTGTTCTTTACAGCTGTTTCAGGTTGCAGGGCATGAGCGACACGATGGGATCCTCCATGTTCCAAAGGTATATGGTTCGGGATGCTCTTTAAGAAACTTGTCCGTCAAGATGGAGTACCTTGTCTTGATGCCCGATCTATCACCTGCAGAAAACCAGATGATTAAGACTCGAGAAAGAACTGTCGGTCGCCTACATCGAAAGAACGCAGACCTTGACTTGAGCTTCATACCCCAACTCGTTAAGATGTCTTCTCTTCAACACACGACTAACGCTACCGACAAGTAGAAACTGCGTACACTACAGAAAATGACATCAGAGATACTCACAAATGCGTTGCATCTTTTTTTTCAGCTCCTGCTTCTCGCTGCAGTTCGTGATGTCAAAGTACCAGTCGGTGTAAGTAGCCTGATCGATCTTGTTGGGGGGGTTGGCTCTACCCATGGTAAGAATGGAAGCACGAGGTTTCTCGACGGTGGGAGGGAAAACGCAGGGGCCAGGGGTGAGGAGAGGAGAAGGGGGTTCAACCCAGGTAGGGGAGAGGGGAAGAGGAGTGCAGGGGGAAGGCTGGTCGACCCAAGTGGTGCAGGTGCGGGGGGTGCCAGGAGCGGGATCTCTTTGCACCCATTCACGGCGACCTTGGGCAGCGACTTCGACCTCGAGAAAAATTCGGCTTATACAGAGGTGCAGTATACCTTATACAACAAGTTCTGGCAAAACACATAGCTCTCTGGTATGCAGTGCGCTTGCATAACTTGTACAAAAGCTTCAATTTCCGTCTAAATTTTATACTTTTCCAGAAGAGGTTCCTTTGGCACCCCGTCCTTTCTTAGGTTGGCTTGGGTGTCATCACGAAGTAAAGTATATTGTGTGAGCCTATTTTGATGTTGAATGCATTTATGAGCTCCTGGTGATGTTTGTCACCTTGTTGGGATCATGATGTTTGCCATACCACATTCTCAATGCAACGTGCAAGCAATCACTGGATAGAGAATAATAGATTTTGTCTAACGAGGGGGCTAGGATAGCTTTTAAGGAGGACAAGGAAGAGGGAGAGTCAGGAAGGAAAAGGGGGCAAGAGACAAATAAGGAAAAGTAACCTTGTGAGGAGGAGTGTAAGGGTGTGTGGTGTATGAGACTTTAGGCATGGGGAGGTGGAAGCAACATACAATAACAGAATGAGTGTCCATGTAGACCTTTAGTACAGCTATCATTGCCTAAAGAGAATTTGCTTTTTATCTTTTTTTAAAGTGAGGAGATTGGTGGTGCTGCTCATTAGCTGGCTACATGCTCTCTCCATATTCCTGCCATTCAGGAACTATTTGAAACTTGGCCAGTAACTTGTGCTTTGGTACTGATGAATGTATAAAGCATTGCATTCAAAGTAATTTTCCTAATGACTCGACTTGCCTCAACAGCACCATCTCCTTGACTGTACACCTTTTGCGACACCTTTTGCTGGCCTTGGGACCAATTCGATTGGAGCTACTAGGGTACAAGATCACCCGCCTCTCCCTTGCCGTTTGCGATCTGGGTTGATCCAAGTTGGATGGCTTGCACGAGCAGTATCTACCCGTCGAAACCTTCGAGATTGTCACCTGCGTGCTGCACCATGCAGAAGCTCAGTTGTCCCAGGTTCTTGTGTGGAACCTTGTCGATGTATGGTGCCCTCAATATGCCTAGAACCTTCTCGACAGCTGTTGCCCTCAATATACATGTTGGGAAGGACTTCGTATGGCCTGCGCTAAGTCTTTGCTTCTGTCGATAAAGCTAGTCCTGATGCTTGTACATTGGCATCGTCTTCTCCTCCCTCATCTTCTTCAAGTTTTGGTTGATCAGCACAGATCTAAAATTCCATCCAAATCACAGATTCAGTCAACCAACGCAGCATCTTGCTAATCCTTTTACTGTAGACGACGAAATAACTTCTAGAATAGGTCCTGCAAATCCAATATATCAGCAAGGTCGCCAACAGCGGTTGTGTCATTACCTGCTCCAGTTCCTTGAATAACAAATGGAGACACCTTGTAACATCAGCTGTACACCTCCACCTTTGACAGTCAAGAAAGTAAACAGCTCTATGTAAATATTTGTTCAAGGTAGTTCTTGAAAGGCACCCTATACTATTTTTTAAAAGACTTTCCAAAAAGCTCAATTAAACTGACAGGTAAGTACATAGTTGGCATCATTACTCTTTCACAAAAATAATTGAAAGTGAATCTAGAACATTGCTATGTTCAAGATGTTTCATTAGTCCAAAACACATGAGTAGCTCCCATCGGCAGCCAATTAGTGGAAGGGCTTCAAGATGAAAGCTGCAAAAGGTCTGCTACCCTACATATGAAGCAACGGGATTTCTAGGATATCGTCAAGCTAGGAGCGAGTAAATAGTAATCATAGGTTGGGTTTGTACGCAAGAGCGACCAAATTGTGTCAACACCGAGTAGCAGGAGAACCAAGATGAATCACAATTCAGCTAGGAGAGGATTTACTGTTTGTTGTGTTTTGCTATTCAGCCTCCTCTTTTGATGTAAGGTTCATGCAGGCTCCACATTGCTCTAGGCTATTCAAAGCTCATGAGATCGTTGTTGAGTGAGTTCCATGCGTGGCCTGGCCTTTTGGTGTTCAAATTTTTGCCTCTGACTTGGGACAGAATGGCACTCTTGAGAGTTGCAAGCATTGAACCGCCCATCCTCGGAAATCTGTAGACTAGGCTCAACAAAGAGAAGGGCAAGCCCTATGTTGCCTTCTTTCGTCTCTTTATCCCCCCCCCCCTCTGCCCTTCTTTCTTCCCTCCCTTACGCTTTCTCCTTCCCCTTTACCTTACATAAGCTCTCTAATAAGTTTGTTCATAAGGCACTGCATCTCGAAAAGGCAGTTTTGGGAACGACTCAACTGGAGTTTATAGCTTGCCTTCTACTAAGAGGATTTCTATTAATTGTCCCTTGGATTTGTGCAGGTCACCAAGGAGACTCTCTGTTCCCTTTGTGCTTGGTTAGCAATCCAAAATCAAAACTATAATGGAAATAAAGGTATGATAGCTTTTCTTTCTCTGCTCAATAACCCATCTGTTGGCAAATTTTCGATAAGTTGATAAGCTTTTTTTGGGGGGGGTGTTTCTTCTTCACGTATGTTCGATGTAGTGTCGTTTTTTCATATGGTATGTCAATGTCATAACTTCTTTATTCTTGATATTACATGACTATTAGATATCGACGTAGTGTTGTATATAGCCTTTCGACATAATACGTCGATCATCTGATTTGTAATGTAATATTTGAGTCAATTACTTGGGCCATGCATTTGCATGGTGCTTATCTTTCCGCATTGGATCGTATTACTCGATTATATATGCGGTTAAGTAAGTAAGTTTGCATTTCGACATTTGGTTGTAATATTCAACCTTTGATGTCGTTACAAGGACTCCTTCTCATTGTTTTGAAACTAGCTCGACACTTGGTCGTATCATTCAACTGTATGTGTCGTCTCTCAACCTTAGAAGAGTAATAGAATTCAACACTTTGTCGTTTATTTGACTTTTGGTGTTGTTTCTTAGATATATAATTTATAAAATAAGTAGGCTTCAACACTAGGTCGTTTATTTGGCTTTCAGTGTTGTCGTAGCTTATTTCATAAAACAAATGTTTAAACTTCGACACATGGTCATTTATTTGGCTTTCAGTGTCGTCGTAGGTTATCAGTGTTGTATGATAGTTTCGGCTTCAACACTTGGTCGTTTATTGGACTTTTGATGTTGTTGTCCTCTTTGGAAATATTTTGTGTAAAATATAGGGGACCATTGCATAAATGCTAGTGTGTAGAGGTTGTAAACTTTCCAATAAATATACATATGAGATTCATGCTCATACATCTAAGGTAACAATGCTAGAGCCAATGATATTTGTGTCTTTGATTCATGCCTATCCATGGGGTCTTTGAAAGCTGCTTATGTATAAGGATTCTAAGTTGAATCTTATCTTTAATCAATTGTGGGTCATCAACCATTGGATATTATTTGAAAGACTCTTCCAATGTTGATTATCTATGTCTAACACACACTTCTCCACACACTCAAATGGTAGGCCCATGTAAGCATGACGCAAATTTCATAAGAATGGAGTTCGTTGTGTTCTTTATTGTTATTAACTTTGTGTTCATTGATTATTTAAAATATGAATATATTTTAGATTCTCTCTCAATACTTGGTTTTTTCATGCATGTTTTGTCATAAATCCTTTTGTGAAAAGATGCAAGCAGAGCAAAGGAAAAATTGGCTCAAAGTCATTAGGCGGCATCTTTTTATAGGGATAAGTAAGATGAGCAAGGAGCAAATAACAGACATAACTAGCAATGCAATACAAATAGAGTGTTTCTACAATGAGGTCATAGCCAACACAATGGGAGAGATGTTTCCCAAGAGTGAAATGAATGAAGGTGGAGTACGTCACATGATCAATAGCATCATAGGAAATATGAAGAAATGTGCAGAAGACTTGCGAGATGACGTGCCTCCTAATATTGACATGGAAAAATTAGGTTTTTGGGATTTGAAGTGGAAAGAGGAGAAGGGTAGAAGCAAGAGGGCAAAAGACGTAGATTCACATTTCACTATTTCAAAGAGAGTGCGATATGAGCAATCAAAACATTCATGTGATCCAACTTCTGAGGCATGGTTAGCTATTGACGGTAGTCGCGGGGATGCTTCTCACAAAGCACATTCATTTAGGAATGGTGATTGTTCAATTGTGTTAGGTATCCCCCATGAGGCTATAGAGGAGGGTGAGAATCTTGGTGCTGGCTCATTTGGAGTATGCTTTAAAGTCACTTTTAATGGCATCTCTTTCTTTCCTCGAAGTATTACTTATGCGGCGAAGCGCTACAAAGGGAACATATCTCACACCTTAAAGTCATTTGACAAAGAATATGGAATGCAAATCTTACATCCAGGTATTGTCAGATGTATAGGATTTACTAGAAGCTTGCCTTGGATCAACATTTTTCCATACTTCAATGGAGGGAGTATTGGAGACATGATGATGCAGCTACCTTTGAGAAAGGGACTTTCAGAAAGCAAGTGTTATGCTTGAAAGGCAATGGAGTCACTAGGAGAGAACCAGATCCAATACTAAGTGATGTACAGCTTACGAGATTAAAGGCATTTGTGGAAGCCACCCCAGACATCATACACGCATTGGTTGATGCATTAGCAGCTGTACACCAAGAAGGCATTATACATTGTGATCTACACCCTTTCAATGTCATGCGAGATTTTACCAAGAATCATAGTCCACGGGTTGGCATCATTGATTGGGGATTGCTGCTTCGATACAGTGAATCAAGAGAAGCTGTTAATTTTGTGAAGCGTACTCCAGATATGGATGATGTGACTTATAAGATCAAGAAGAGTACAGCAATAAGACAAAATCGACTCCGGCCTTGGCAAGCTCCAGAAATAATCGACCCTGAGAACACCAATGCTTACAGTAAAGAATCATATGTGTTTGCCATGGGATACATGATTAAAGAGGTTATTAATTTTTATAAGGAGTGTAAGGAATACTACTTCAAAGAGGATTACACAAAACAGTCAGCATGGAGTGGCAAGTTGCAGCAGATTTATTTCAATGCAACTAACTATATGTTTGTGGAAAAACAAAATAGAATGACACTGGCCGAGATGAATAATCGACTAGCAAGATTTAACACTCAACCCCATGCATGTTTGCGGCTTGCAGTTGAGATGATGCCTCAGTTTTATTAATCTGATTTTATTATAAAGCTACTCTTGGACAATTATGTTTATAAACTATAATGTTACTCTTTCAATGCATTTTGAATACTAGTATATGCATCTATACTATTTGAATTTAATAAACTACTATAATATATATATTTTTTAAATTCTCAAATTTTTATCTTCGTGCTGTAACTTCTCATTTTGAATACTAGTATATGTGTTTATAGTATTTGAATTTAATAAAGTGTAAAGTGTCTTAAAATGTATTTTTATTTTTTTTCAAAATTTTATATTTGTGTATTAATTTGGGAAGAGTTTGTGTTTATTATGGTTAAACTCAAACCCATGAGTCATGCATACAAATTTGTATTATAATGATTAAATTTAAACTCACCAGTTATGCACAAATTGGCAATCCAAATTTTGCAAGTCATGCACACACAGGTGGAGGGGGGTTATAATTAAGGTTCTCATTTTATTTTGAAGTACATCGGTCTCCTATCATGGCATCTTTTTTCAGGATTCAAGTGATTGACTATGATAATAAGGAGGAATTAGGTGTTGTTAGGGTGACAAGAGACACAGGTCATCCCACATTCTCTCATGTTCATGAACAAATTGAAGGTGATGAGCTTCTATTGGAACCCTTTGAGTTTGTTGAGGACGAATATATAATAACCAAACGGCAAGAGGAACGATGGACAATCAATGATCAACTCTTAGTGCACATCAAGAGAAGTCTATGCCGCATAGAGGAAACTCCTTATCCATGTAAAAGACATTGCACTCAACTAGCTGATGACATAAATCTTGATGCCCAAGTGCACATGTCTTCAAAGCTTTCTAGTAGATTACTAAGCCCAACTATTCTTGAATGTTGGCAACATGAATCTGATAGAGTTAGATCAAAGCTAAAGGAAATGGAAGTGTCAAGGGATGATAAGTTTGAGTTGCATTCTGAGGACTTCAATGGGGTGCCCCATGTGCGAATTTGGTGTCATGAGTGTAATGAACTTTATGGTAAAGGATTGATAGAAGGCAAGCATGCAGCATACAATTGCTTCTCTAACTTTATGAGATTTCACATATTGGAAAGTAAAAAGCATGAGCTCAAGTATATGGTTGCTCGAGGACTACGAAAAGAAGATATGCCCAAAGTAGTGCATCAACCGACAAAGGATGACAAAAGAGAGATAGAAGATGCGATAGAGCAGATGAAATCTTTTATGTCCACAAATGAAGGTATTATTTGTTCCTTTATTCCTCAATTAGTATTTGCCATCTTCTTACATTAAGTCTCTTACTCATCTCCTATCGTTTCAATAGGTTGGGATTTTGAGGTTGTTGAAGCTACAATACATGATTTTAAGGACAAAAGCTTGGTGAAGGTGCGATGCAAATATGATGATGCATGGTTGCGTTTATGTCCTCCAAGATCAGATTTGTACACGGTTCTCAATGAACACACAAAGTCAAACTCTCATATCAAGTCGCTCATGAGAAAAGATGAAAATCCAAAGGTAGCACTCACTGGCTTGCGAGGGCATCCTCGAAAGGATAAGGAGCATGATCCAAAGCAAAGATCTCTTAGTAACTTTTTGGTTTCAACAAAAACTAGAAGCCCAAGTACGAGTGCTTTCTCTGTTGATTCAAGTTTTAATAGAGAAAATGAATCTTCTTTTGTAAATTTTGACTTGCTATGTTGGGGCCTTTGGAGCCATGAGGTCAAAGTAGGTAACAAGTATGTCAAGGTAAAGCCTTTCTTAGATGATCAATGTGGTGGGAAGTATTGGTTTATAGAGCGTCATGTTAAGGCGACATTAAATAATGGATGTACTGATATTCATGTGGATGGATGCTTTCGTCACATAAGTTGCATACGCATTTCACAAGATGGGCAACCATTTGAAGGCTTTACATGCCACCATTGCAAGGGGATAGTTAAACTTGCTGACTTTAGAATGAGATTGTATAGAGAAGAGAAGGTTGAGAATAAGAGAGGAGATAGGGGTACCGGTTGTGGAAGAAGGCTAGATTATCTTACAAAGAGTGAGCTTAGAAATGCAACTCTTTTTGCTAAAAGACGAGTAAGAGACCTTTCTAAGCAACTATGGTGGACAAAGTCTCAGGTTGCCATTCTTTCAGTAAGAGTCCGCACTTTAAGAGAAGCTAGCATAGAGTCTCTCAATCGAAAGGATGTAAAACGATTTTGCAACAACATAATCGAAGCCCATAGATTGGAAAAGTTTGGTGGTAAAGTTGCCTTATGGGACTTTCTACAAGATGTTGCCACAAACATAATCAAGTCAAGTGCTGGACAAAGATATAGTGAGAACACAAAGGCAATATTTGAGGTTGCAAGGATGTGGGGAGGTCCAAGGTTACATGACTTCTCGAGTTCCAACCTCAATGGACCTTCTTTATCAATGACAAAGCGAGGGCAAAGACTTGCTACTCAGTTTGTACCTGGTATACATGGATATCTTTTTGATGCAATCACTGAAATTTATGAAAAAGAAAAAGAAAAGCATGGAATCATGTGAAGGATTCCCTTCATCATAGTGGAAGATGAAACTGCAATAAAGAAGCGGATAAGGTAACCTCCTTTTTCTCTAAATTATTTTCATAATCTAAATCTTGTTTTTTAATGCAAGAGGATTGCATATGATCTTACAGACTTGTGCTTATTATTGCTTGTAGGTGGAATCCAAAGGATGACATGCTTGTGGGTTTTGATGGATATAAAGTAGATGATGTGGAATATAAAAGAGGGTTCAACCTTTCAGATAGACCTTTTGGAGTAGAAGTCCAGCTTGGGTGGTATCAAAAGGCAAAAGGTTCAAGATGCTTCACATATGACCTTACAGACCTTAACATGATAAATATTGAGAGCGTAATTGCATTGGCAAACCTCACCTATGAGTGTAATAGCAATAAGTATACTTTAGATGAGAATGATTGGAATGTATTCAATGACTTTGTAAAGGGGCATTAAATGCACTTGGTAGGGGCTTCTTTGTTATCTTTCTAATATGATAAAAGCTTTATTACGATTATTACTATGCGCTGAGTTTAGTTTGATTTCTCTTGATGGATTTTTTAAATTATTTTTTTGCAGGACCTTGAATCACACAAGTGGATGATTTGCAACCGCCTGGGTACTTTTGTTTATATGAATGCCATTAAGCAAGTTAAAATGCTATTTTCACATCGGGTACAACAAGATGTTGTATGAATGTAGCCTCTATGCTTTTAATACCATGGCTTCATGGTTTGATATGACTTAGTGGATGTTTGTATTTGGCAAGAAATAAATATTATATATCGTCATTGAATGCTTTGTAAAATTGGCTAATCTATCATCCCTTCTCTTAGTGAGCTCTTAGTTAAAACACCCATACATATGGTTTTGTAAAAAATTGAAAGATATAAAGCATTTATAAAAGCTCCCAATCTTTCATGTAGTATTTTTATAAAGGTTGTTTCTTGAGCTCTTTACGTGTTTCAAGTGGCTTTGCACAATTCTTTGCTCTTGGTGTACGGCACACATGATTTGTCTTGTTTGATATTTGTTCCTCTTAATTTTTGCACATATGTCTTTATTCTTTGTTTCTCTTGCCTTATGGCATCATGAGGACACAAACCCATCTTAAACTTATGCAATGCCCATTATTGCAGTCGGTACCTCAATTTTTGGTGTGTAGATTCAAATAATGCAGGTGATGTAGAGATCTTGTAGTTTAAATATCTCATCCTACCTAAAGGGACTCTAAAAGTAGTAGTGTATGACTCACATAAGGACTTTTAAAATTCCTCTAGGAGAATAAATATACTTACACAAGGGGATTTATAAAATTTCCCAAAATTTACAGAGGGGATACCAGGAAATACTACAAATAGGTTACATAGGGATTTAGAAAAGAACCCTTGCACGCACGTGATATAGACATATTACACTAAGTGACCCCCCCGAGGTGTTCCTCTTGCCCTACTATGCGCAAGCATTGCATACATGATGATCCCATATTTTGGAGAGATAGGAAAGCTTGATGGGACAAACTATCCCTTTGGAAGATGAAGATATGTAGCCATCTTCTGGCTAGGAAACTTTAAAAGATCATGACAAAGGGTGGAATTGAAGCCTGAAACATCAAGAATGCATCAAATAAATTGATCTTTCTTGTAGATCTAGATGAGCTTGAAGCAAGGGAGGATAAAGATGCCCATGCCATTTCATTAATCATAGCAATGAAGAAAGATTTTGTAATTCCTCATATCTAGATGGTAGATACATCAGTGGAGGCATGGGCCACTCTGAAGGACTTGTATGAGACATGCAATATGTCTAGGATCCTATCATTTAACCATCATCTATTCAATATGAGCATGGCTGAGGGAGATACATGATTTCCTCACAAAGAACCCCGTGTTCCGTGCATAGACTAAGCAATGACCATGGCATTGTTGACTCTGCGTTGACATGGACTTAAGGCACAGCATGTGTGTGTAGAGAAATGGCAAAGCTCCGCTTGGACTTGCATAAGTCTAGGAATAATCTCTCTTACGAATCCAACATGCATGTTCCACATGCAATGCAACTCGTAAATGAATGTTTCACATGGAAGCTCTACATGCAAGTCCTACATGCATCTCCTACATGCATGTTCTACATGCAAGTTCTACATATGATTCCTACATGCAGTTTCTACATGCAACTCCTACATGCACTTTCTACATGCAGTTCCTACATCCAACATGCAACTCCTACATGCATTTTCGACATGTGACTCCTACATGCAGTTCCTACATGCAACATGCAACTCCTCCATACAACTTCTATATGTGCATCCTAGATGCAAGTTCTACATTTAGAGAGAGAAAGTCTTACAATTCCTAAATGTAGAGAGATAAGCTCTCTAGCTTGTATAAATACCCCCTAATGGAATGAAGCCCATACTCCTTGGGACATTTTGTTGAGTTCTACTTTGGTGTTCCGTGCAATTGTCTCCAAGTGTCCATGCTCCCTTGCGCTCCACATCCAAAAACATGTCCTAACCTTGCCTCCTACTCCCCTCTCCTCCAACCTTGCAACTCCTCCTCTCCCTCTTCTCCTCCCTTCTTCTCTCTATCCTTCACTCCCATGCTCTTACACCTTCTTCCTTTCCCCCTCTTATGCTCCTCACAAACACTTACTCTCTTAGTCTAGTTCCTCAAACCTTGACCTCCATGATCTACGAGGGAGATGTGTTGAGAGTTCACCTCAACATCATGTGATCATGTGTGCATATCACCATCATGTGATCATATGTGCATAGCACTAACCTTATAGAGTGCTATAAAGGAAAGGGTTAGATGCCCCAACCCTAACCCTAAATGGGTTTGTACATATTCTATTTTTTCAACTAAATCTAGTGTACAGTTAGTCATTTGTGGTGTGCTCTCTAGTAACTGTGCCCTCTCTCCATCTCCCCAAGTTGCCAATATAAGCCATGCCCAAAAATCTTGACTAGTACCTACTCTGAGTCAATCCATATGCTCACATATGGTTTCACATCATCACATTACCTGAAACCTGACGTTTATCAGTTTCGTGAGCAAACTTCAGAGTGTTTCGAGGCATTGCCGATTGTTCAGTGGGCAGATAGTACATGATTTGATTTCACATACACATGCCATCATTGTAAAGCCTATTCGGCTATTTCACAGTATTGTGCACATCATTTCAACCTTGTAAAGCCTCTTGGCTATTCCCGACATCATTTGCCACAAGCCTTGTAACACAGATCGGATTTTATATATTGCAGTTCTATCTTCACCGCTGACAGTTCAAATTTCACTTGGCACAGTCAGTGTTTTGCAGTTGATTCATACAAAGATTTTCACGATATGTTGAGTACATTCCTTGCACCATGTTTATGACTAGCAACCTCAATCTGGAGGCATCTGCTAAGCTAGACAACTCCAATTATGGCACATGGAAATACTGAATGGAGACCATTCTTGTACTTTAGGACAAATGGGAGTATGTCAATGAATCTACACCTAGACCACTAGAAGATCTAGCCATTAGTAGCTCTACTCCATCTGTTGTCACTCACAGCACCAGCAGCGGGATCTACAATGGGATATATAGCTACACAAACAGTTTCTACACCTGTAGTAGATCCTGCCATTGCTCAAGCTCAGGCAGAATGGGATAAGAAAGACAAGTACGTGTATCATCTGATCAAGTAGAATGTGCAAGATGTCATGCTACGACAACTCAACACATTCAAGACTGCCTATTACAGGGCCGACTGCCTATTACAGGGCCAACCGTCAACCACTTACACTATATAAGTGGCCACCCCCTATCATCAGATCACCAGTTCTTCACGCTCATAGTCCTCCGTCCAGCATCTGTCTAGATCACCATCGAAGCTCTGTTTGTAGAGCGCACGGGTGGACAGCCAACCATCAGTTGTATCAGCAGTTTGGTATATCAGAATTTTTGTATTCTCTCCAGCTTTCCATCGTGTACTTGCGTTTTGTTGTTATCTTCCGCTGCGTACTATTTTCTTACATTCTCTTCATGTCTACTTTATCTGCAGAGCTGCTTACCACTTCAGATGATGCATATTCCCAGGATTGGATTTTGGATTCTGGTGCTTCATTCCATGTTACTCCCCATAGGGAATGGTTCTCCACTTATGCTAGTGGAAAGACAGGTTGTGTGCATCTTGGAAATGACTATGCATGTGACATAGTGGGAGCAGGTGACATAAAGTTTTCTTTTGCAAATGGGTCTGCATTTGTTTTGAAACATGTGAGACATGTGCCTAAGCTGACCAAGAGTCTTATTTCAGTGGGTCAGCTAGATGATGCTAGTTTTCACACCACTTTTGGCTTTCAGAGTTGGAAAATTCAGAAGGGCTCTATGCTTTTGGCCAGGGGTGCCAAGTGTGGGACTTTGTATCCCTTACATGTATCAGGGGTATTTGATCATGTTGTTGCAATAACCGAGCAGCCAAGCACTTCTTTGTGGCATTGCAGGTTGGGGCACATGAGCCAAAATGGAATGAAACTCTTATGCCATTTGGGTTATGTACCGCATTTGAGTTTCTCTGATTTTGAATTTTGTGAGCATTGTCTCTATGGGAAGCAGACTAAATCAGCCCATAAAAGAAGGGGAAAGAAAGAGTTTGAAATGCTTGATTTGGTGCATTCAGACGTATGTGGTCCCATGCCTACACGGTCATTAGGCGGGGCTGAATACTATGTGACATTCATTGATGATGCAACTAGGAAAGTGTGGGCTTATGCTATAGCTCGGAAGAGTGATGTGTTCCAGGCATTTCAGAAATGGCTGGCCTTGGTTGAGAATCAGTCAGGTAGAACGCTTAAATGCCTACGAACTGACAATGGTGGAGAGTATCTATCTCATGACTTTCAGCATTTCTGTGATACACGTGGGATTAAGAGGGAGCTCACATCCCCTCGTACTCCAGAGCAAAATCTAGTTGCAGAAAAGATGAACCGAACCATTCAAGGTTGCAATCCATGCTTTCCAATGCAAGTCTTTCTGGTGGTTTTTGGGCTGAGGCAATGAAGACTGCAGTGCATGTGATCAATAGATCACCTAGTAAGAGTTTGGATGGTGGTATTCCTGAAGAGGCATGGAGTGGCAAGAAGCCCTCTTACTCTCATTTGCATATATTTGGGTGTGCGGCATATGCACATGTGCCAAAAGAGCTTCGAAAGAAACTAGATCCTAAGTCTAGGAAATGCATCTTTTGAAAGTGGAGAGATGGGCTATCATCTCTGGGATCCAGAAGCAAAGAAGATCATACGCAGCCATGATGTGGTCTTCAATGAGAAGAAGATGCAT
Organism: Dipteris shenzhenensis; assembly: GCF_047967505.1. NCBI lineage: Eukaryota > Viridiplantae > Streptophyta > Polypodiopsida > Gleicheniales > Dipteridaceae > Dipteris > Dipteris shenzhenensis. The sequence goes on from NC_141620.1 coordinate 48,103,388, forward strand.
AAGGCACTCATGAGGGATGTGGAAATGAGGAGAATCACTTTCTAGGATGTGAATCCACCTGCATATGTTGATAGACAGCAAGCTGTCCATGCACCAAATGTGCAAGAAATGGTACAACCAAGTACTCCCACAGGTATACAATCAAGGGTAGATGATGGATCATCTATTGGTGGAAATGATGAGCCAAATGTGGCTGATATGCAAGTGGGACAGCAAGCTGAAATGCCCTTGAGAAGATCATCTAGAGTGTCTAGACCGCCTGATAGGTTTGTTCCAGGGGTAGACTATGTGATGCTTACTGATTGCGGGGAGCCTTCTTGCTACAGAGAAGCTATGATGTGTGAGGATCAACGCAAGTGGGAGTATGCTATGCAATCAGAGATGAGTTCACTTATGAAGAATAAGACTTGGGACTTGGTTTCTTTGCCACATGGAAAGAAAGCATTGCCATGTAAATGGGTCTACAAGATGAAGGTCACAGGTGATGATGTGCCTAGGTACAAGGCCCGTTTGGTCGCTAAAGGGTTCAAGCAAGAGAAGGGTGTGGACTTTGATGAGATATTCTCTCCGGTTGTGAAGATGACCACACTTAGATGCATGCTTGGACTAGTGGCATCAGAGGATATGGAGCTTATGCAGATGGATGTCAAGACAGCTTTCTTGCATGGGGATTTGCATGAGGAAATTTACATGGTGCAGCCGGAAGGCTTTGAAAAAAAGGGCAAAGAGCATTTAGTTTGCAAGCAAAAGAAGAGTCTCTATGGTCTTAAGCAAGCACATAGAGAATGGTATCAGAAGTTTGATGCTTTCATTTGGTCCTAGGGTTTTAGAAGGAGTGAAATTGATCACTGCCTCTATACTAAAAGAGCTAAGGATAATCGCCTGATAATCTTGACACTATATGTGGATGATATGCTATTGGCTAGCAAGAATACTTATGAGCTAGATGCATTAAAGGCCAAGTTGCATGAGGCCTTTGATATGAAGGATTTGGGATTTGCAGGTCATATTCTTGGTATGCGCATCACGCGTGATCGGAGTAGGAAACTCCTTTGGCTTTCACAAAAAGAGTATGTTACAAAAGTATTGCAGCGTTTCAATATGGAGGGGGGGAAGGCAGTGAGTACTCCATTGCCTCCATATGTGAAACTGAGTCATACAGATAGTCCCAAATCAGATGAGGAAAGGGCCATGATGGCCAAGGTTCCTTATGCATCAGCAGTTGGGAGTCTTATGTATGCTATGATAGCTACTAGACCAGACATTGCATTTGCAGTGGGAGTTGTTAGCCGGTATATGGCTAATCCAGGAAAGAGGCATTGGGAGGCAGTTAAGTGCATCATGAGGTACATGAAGGGTACCAAGGAGATGTGCATCTGCTTTGGTAAAGGAGACATGCGTGTGCTTGGGTACATAGATTCAGACTATGCAGGGCATGTGGATAGTAGGAGATCCACTTTTGGTTATGTGTTCACCTTTGTAGGTGGTGCAGTGTCGTGGATGTCTCGTGCACAGAAGTGCGTGGCTTTATCTACCACAGAGGCTGAGTATGTTGCAGCCACAGAGGGTTGCAAGGAGGCTATATGGCTTGATCGGCTAGTGGGAGATTTGGGGATTCATAGAGGTGTACCGACATTGCATAGTGATTCCATGAGTGCTATTCAGCTAGCACGGAATCCGATCTTTCATGCAAAGACCAAACACATTGAGGTCAGGTACCATTTTATCAGGGAGGTACTTGAGGACAAGCACATAGAGCTTGTCAAGGTTCATACAGATGATAACCCTGCAGATATGCTGACGAAGAGTCTGCCTAGTCAGCGGTTTGTGTATTGTCGTGTATTGATGGGCATTGGATAGTATGCTCACTGGTTGTTCTCCCTTAAAGGCACATTGTCCTTTAAGTGGGAGGTTGTGGGGGTTAAAGGTCACTGTGCCTTTACCCCGGTTATGTACAATACTCAAAGACATATATAAATGAATGAAAAAGAAGATTAGGGTGGTTCTGCACCCACCAAAACTTGTGTGGCTCTCTGTTTCTCTCTCCCCTTCTTCCGTTCTTGCTTCCGTTGAGAGCACTCTCACCCTACCGGGGATGGGCATCTGCTTGACACAAACATCGACATGGGGAAGAAGCTGGCCAGCGTATGGCTATATGGCTATATACGATTGGGATATCAAAGTTCTGAGCAGCTTGTTTTTCTTCCATCTTTAAGTTCTTAGTGGATTGCAAGAGATCAGTCAGAAACAACCAAGTGTCAATGTGGAATGGAGCCAAAAGATTCATATCATGCAGATCCCAGACCTTGTTATCATACGCCATAAGCTCTGCCTCTAAAACTCTGGGCAGGAAGAAAGAGTTCATATATGTTGGGCATGAGCTCTTTCTAGCATTTGTTACTAGGGTCACCATTAAATATGAGAAGATCTTCTCTTGGTCATCCTGCGACAGACCTTCCATATTTCCAAAACTGTGCTGGGGGGGCGATTGCAAGTTTTGTGGAGGAATGAAACACTTTAGGCCCATATTCTTTGCGGAAGTTGGACTGACAAGGGGGGTCAAACTAAAATTGAGGAACAACTTCCTCATAGTGTTTGGAGATGCCTCCACAAAGTCCAAAAGGGCCTTGTTGTCTTCATGAATGATCTGGTCTAATGATTCATGGATTTTTTTGATGAGGGTTATTGCTTCATCCACCATGCCTTTACTGAGAACCAAGACTTTGCACCAGTCATTGAAAGATAGTTGCATTATAATTAGTGCTCTTGATTCTGGGTGTTCCTTCAATTCCTATGAGTCCAAACTGATTATGACCTCATGGACTCTTCTGAGGGAACATGGTCATGATCGCTTGGCATGCCTGGGATGGGGCTGGTAATGGATCCTCATACCCAAACATGGTGAGGTCTATGAACCAAGTAAGTGCCTGGGGACAAACCCATCAAGTTAGGATATTTGTCATCCCGTCGAACTTGTTACAGTATGTGTTACCTATCCAAATAGTAAGATCTACTTCTCCCTTCCTGCACTCTCCTAGTTCTTATGTAGAAAATTGGCTCACATCCAATGCATCCTCATTCCCACGCTATTAAAGCCTTATCAGATCAAAAATGTCAATTTTAGATGGTTCATCATTTACATACAGTGCAGAATTCAACTACTAACTTGTCATACAATTCCTCACAAAATTTCAAAATTGTATACTCCAATTCATCTCAGATACGGTATGGCAAAGAGTATCCTTCATTTGTGTTTCTCATGCCAAATAACATCATTACAGTGAGCTGTCCATTATTTGACTAGGTATTGTTTGTAAATGAGCATCCCAAAAGGCACCAAACCATGTCAAAATCCTTCAAGGAGTCATATAAAGGGCTTCCTTGCTGTGGATAACCCTAAACCAAGGGCCATTTGCAAGTCGATTTGATGTGCCTCATCATCCTTCTTCTCATTAATAAAAATTGCTAGGACAAGTAGCTAGACTCACCTACATCCATCCACAAGCACATCATGTTAGAACATGAATACAATGCACTATGGGACTGTAGGCTTCACAACCCAGCCATACTTGTTATCCTTGTCAACCCCAACATTTTGATTTTGATGAAACATGTAAGATAATATTTTGGTACACCAAGGGTCATTCTTCCAAGGTCCAAATGTTTGTAAAATGGGTTTCATATCCCTCCTTTTTCAAGACCTTCAAAGGCCATAAGGTATGTACAATCCTATTAAACTGGAAGAGTAATCAGAGAATGATGCTATCATGGGCTTTAGTCTTAGTCAGAAAAAAGCAGTAAGCTCAATGTCGCATTAAAAAAATTTTAAATGTGTAATATATCATGTGCTGTTACTGTAAATATAAATGCCACACACCGTTAACGTAACTAAGTTAGTGGTATTCTTTTCTATAAAGAGCATATTGTCAAAATAATGTAGTGAGTCTTTACATTGCTCCTAAAACTCTTGGAGATTTTATAAAATGTTTGCAGCAGTAAGAAGACAGATCATTAGCATGTAATTCAAAAATGTGAGGACAAGTTTAGTGGAAGACCTACTCAATAATATTAGTTCTGAAAAGTATCCAACCACGCATTTCTAGTGGTCTATTATGAAACAATGCCTTTTACGTGGGGAAGCTGACCAAGGGCCAGGCATGAAAAAGGTTCAGGGGCTCCAAATCTGGCTCTAGCAATCGTTTCAACTGGGCTTCTTGTGGAGTCATGGAGTATGTAGCAGGTCGTCAGAAGAGTTCTTGAGTGGCGGCAGTGTCCAGCCAGGAGTCCTGCAGTGTTTGTGATATTAGCATAGCATGGATATTAACGTTCTACCATTCTATTGTTGTCCAACAACTATCGTGAGACCAAAAGCTCATGAGCCCCTAAAGCTAGTCATTCTGGTGTACCCCATGTGGTAAGTATCCTAGAAGATTTGCAACTGCGATCTTTACAAACGCATGCTGATAGTTCAGAACCATGTGCTGCCTTACCACCAGGAGCAAGCAGGTTCGATTCGATATGTAGCGAGTGCTTACAGAGGTCTTGCTAGTGACCTTGGAGCGACTTTCGAATACTCAGACATGTTCAGCCAGAAGAAGGCAGTCTATCCGTGACCGTGGATACATGACCAATCGTGGTCAATAGACTCGAAATAATCAAAGGCTCTTCACGTAAAGCGTATATCACAAAGATATTCAAGGCTGGCATTCAACTAGTTTATCATTCCGCTCAGCCCAAGATCTACTACTGCTTGAGGTCACGTATCTATACAGTTATCCTTCGCATACTTTGACTCGTTGTAAACTTAAATGTGCTTCGTGACCTTATCAGGTTCAAGGCTGAAGTAGAAGTGCATCATACTTATCCCCTCTTGAAGTATAGCTAGTGCTGGGTGTTCTAGGGGTATGAAGGCGGAATTAACGTCATAGTGAGATATGCATCTGTGTCTTCTATAATAGAGTCTGTAGCACATCGTGTGCCCAGTTCTGTGCTTATACCGTGCATATTCTCCTAGTAAACGAGTAGAAATCTCCTATCTCTGGGACAAGGTCAAAGTTCGTCGGCTCCGAGTTGAAAGGTGAAGACCCTTCCAACGTAATAGTAGGCCGACTAAGACCACACTCACTAGTAAACTGACATACATACCGATATCTATCGTTATGAGTACCGATTACCATAGCTACGACCATAGGTTTCTACATATTGTAGACGATCGTGCACGCCCGCATGCAGTCTGTGACCTCGTATGGTCATCGAGCCCCCGTGAGGTGTAGGGATGTAGTTGATGAAAGCCATAGTGTGGCTTTTAGAAAGCTTGCATCACTTCCAAAATAGATGTCATGTAAAGTGTTTCGAGTCCTGGGGAAGTGCCTCAGCGGTTAGCTATCGAGCAATGAGGAGTACATTCTAGCGTCATGGAGGAGAAACAGGAGCTCATCTGGGGTCTGCACCTCTCCCACACTCTCACTATGAAGCGAGGTGCACAGAGAGTAGCCCGTAGCTCCAGAAGTTCCATCCCATGCGGGATCCAGCGGCCAAATAATACGTTCCTTACCATACAGCACGAGGGTGAGGACGGTAGCTTCCCTGAGCTCAAGTGAGCCCTCAGCTTCAGTGCGGTGGGGGAGCATAAGGGTAGCGAGGAGCTTCTACAGTGTGATACCAGGGGCTTGGTACATAAACGTATGCTCTTGTGAGCTCATCCAGAGCGAGGTAAAGAAAGGCTCGGTAGGATGAAGAGTGATGGGGCCTTCCATGGATTTAGGTGGCTCTAGAGGTGTGCTTTTTGAGGAGTCTTCCCTGCAGTCAGGGATGGGCCGTCATGCCAAGCTGCTCTGCCTCCTCTCAAGAGCGCGAGTAAATCCGAAGATTGGGCTTGTCAGAGATTTGTTGTGGTTGGTGCTAATGTCTCGCTGTCTTTTCTTGGTGTTGGGCTCGATGCCCTTTGGATTCTCTCTAATGCTGGGTCTTCAAATGCAACCAAATATGAGGAGATGCCCAATGTGTAGCTTGTGTCCAGTGAATGCTTCACAAGGAGCCATACCTTGTATTGGTTCGTTAAGAAGCCGATTAAGCAAGTAGTTTGCAATGGCTATTGCTTCTGCCCAATACTAATTTCGGAAGTTGTTTCTCACTAAGCATTGCTCTAGCACTGTCTGCTAAAGTTCCATTCTTCCTTTCAGCTCTGGCATTCTCTCGAGGAGTCTCTGCACATGTGAATTGTCTTCGAATGCCATGACTTTTGCAAAAGTTCATGAATGTTGAAGACATGTATTCACCTCCTCGATATGATCTCATGACTTTGATCTTTCTACATATCTGGTTTTCTACCATGGCTTTGAATTCTTGAAATTTGGAAAATACTTCAGATTTCTCTTTCAGAAAGTAGGCCCAACAATATCTGCTATAGTTGTCGATGAAAGTCAAGTAGTAAAGTGAGCCATTGATGCCACGGGTTTGGGCATAACCCCATACATCTGTATGTATCAAATCAAGAATACCTCGTGCTCGAGAGGTACTTTTGCCAAAGTTGGTTCGCTTTTGTTTGCCGAAGCAACATGCTTCCCAAAGTTGGTTCCCTTTTGTTTACCGAAGCAACATGCTTTGCAAACTTTTCTAAGAAATTATAGCTTAGGAATCCAAATTACCATATTCTGATTCCTGAGATCTAATAAGTACTTGAAATTGACATGACCATATCTCTTGTGCCAGTTTGCAGATAGTGGCATCTGTTGCGGTTGAGTTGACATGGCATACCTTTCTGATACTATAGCGAGCATTCTGTACAAGCATCCTTCCTTGACACCTTTTGCTACTAGTAGCTGACATCTTCTGGATTTATCTGTGATAGTGCATTCATCTCCGTTGAAGATGACTCGGTAGTTGTGTTCCGTCATTTGACCTACTGACAAGAGGTTCTTACTGAGTTTTGGAACATTGAGCACATATTTTACCAATCCTTTCGTAGTAGTGAAATTGTTCATAGGGATAACACCTGTCCCTTGAAATGGATTTGGTGTATTGTCTATTGTGTAGATGACATTATTATGACCTTCTAATGGATTCATCTCTGTGAACCATTCGTGATGATTTGTCATGTGAGATGATGCACCGCTGTCGATGTACTAAGGATCCTATTCCGCTTGGTCGACTTGATAGTTGAAATCCTCTTTGGTATTGAAATAATTGTCTAGGTACATTGTATTAGTCTATTGCATTTCCTCACTTGCAAGAAACATATTCCCATGTTCATTTGCAAAATGACTGTGACTAGAATGTCCACCACGATGATTTCCTCTGTCGCGAAAATTCCCTTGGTTGGATTGGCTACCTTGGTCGTATTGCTTCTTGCAGCAATCTCTTTCATAGTGTCCAAACTTATGACAGTAGTCACACTGGATGTTTGACACATTGGTGGATGCATTCCCTCATCCTTGGAATCTTCCTCGATTGGAATGATTTCCTCTTTGCTGATGCTAATGTTACTGATGCTCATTCTGACTTTGCTGATTTTGTTGTTGATGATGACCACTTTTCTGGTATGATCTACCTCTTCCTCTGCTTCTGTCTGAAGCTGTGAATGCCTAATCATTAAAATGCCCTTTTCGTGCTTGAGTGGCTTGTGTTCTGAGTTCTTCACCAAGTAGGACTGACGAGAGCTCTTCCAATGTTGGAATTTGTCATTGGATGGCAATACTATGGACTAGATTCTCGTATCCCTCTCCTAGTCCATTCAAGATTACTTGAACCATTGCTGCGGGGTTCATAGTCTCTCCTACTACTACGAGTTAATTGTTGTAGTCTTGTATCCGGAGTACATAAGCATGACCGGTTTCGCTACTATTGCAGAAACTCTGGTTGATCTGGTTTCTCAGTGTGAGAATCCTGGAAGTGTTCTTGGACTCCTAGAGAGCTTCAAACATATCCCATGCTTCTTTCAATGTCTTGAATGTGTTGAGTTGTCGTAGCATGACATCTTGCACATTCTACTTGATCAGATGATACACGTACTTGTCTTTCTTATCCCATTCTGCCTGAGCTCGAGCAATGGCAGGATCTACTACAGGTGTAGAAACTGTTTGTGTAGCTATATATCCCATTGTAGATCCCGCTGCTGGTGCTGTGAGTGACAACAGATGGAGTAGAGCTACTAATGGCTAGATCTTCTAGTGGTCTAGGTGTAGATTCATTGACATACTCCCATTTGTCCTAAAGTACAAGAATGGTCTCCATTCAGTATTTCCATGTGCCATAATTGGAGTTGTCTAGCTTAGCAGATGCCTCCAGATTGAGGTTGCTAGTCATAAACATGGTGCAAGGAATGTACTCAACATATCGTGAAAATCTTTGTATGAATCAACTGCAAAACACTGACTGTGCCAAGTGAAATTTGAACTGTCAACGGTGAAGATAGAACTGCAATATATAAAATCCGATCTGTGTTACAAGGCTTGTGGCAAATGATGTCGGGAATAGCCAAGAGGCTTTACAAGGTTGAAATGATGTGCACAATACTGTGAAATAGCCGAATAGGCTTTACAATGATGGCATGTGTATGTGAAATCAAATCATGTACTATCTGCCCACTGAACAATCGGCAATGCCTCGAAACACTCTGAAGTTTGCTCACGAAACTGATAAACGTCAGGTTTCAGGTAATGTGATGATGTGAAACCATATGTGAGCATATGGATTGACTCAGAGTAGGTACTAGTCAAGATTTTTGGGCATGGCTTATATTGGCAACTTGGGGAGATTATAAGCGTCCCCTCTATGGTGATCTAGTCTACTCTGATCTAGATCCATACCAACCATCGATGGATGAAAGAACAATGAATAATTCCTTTTCTTTTGTTCTTTTTAAGTGTTGGGTCAAATGCATCGATATAGAGGTGGATCTACGTGCAGGAAGTGGATTTGTCGGCGAAGCTCAAAAGTGAGTGTAACTTGCTCCGACATGTGTGCATGATGTGATGAGCATGCAGAGCATAAAAAAATGAGTGACTTTTCGTTTTGGAGCACCCTCAAATTCTTCCTGGATCAAGAGATACACCTTGATCTAGGTGGAGGAGAAAAAGGAGTGCAATGGTGCTCAATGATGATGTGTCACTGTGGGTCACATGTTATGATGGTGGCACTGTGCCTAGCAAGAGGTGTACCAGTGGAGCACTCTGTGATGATGTGGCAGTTGGGTGCACATGCAGAGGTTGTGTGTGCTTGGTAAGAGGTAACAGTGCCTGGCAGGAGGCTATATGCCATGTGGCAATGATGATGTGGTAGTTGATTATTGACTAATCAAAGTGATGACATGGCGCTTTGACTTTGACTATTGAGGTGGAATGCTAACATGGTAGATCAAGTGATGTGGCACTTACTGAGGTGGCAAATAAGATGATATGGCAATCGACTGCCACATGTCACAATATTGACCAATCTTCTCTGACCTGTGGTCAATCTAACCAGGGTTAACTATACCAAACTGTGGTTACTTTAACTTGACTCTTATTTGCCATGTGGCAGAAGGAGGACCCTTGGGTGACCAAACCTTAGATGCACCTTATCTTGCCATGTGTCGTAACGTGGGCAAGCATGGGATCGACGGAATCTTTGTTCCATCCGTCATGGAAGCTCTCGAGTTGGAGGTCTCTACACTGCGAGTTTTCATGTTGAAGCTATGGAGCTGGAGGTCTATCGCGGCTAGTGATGGAAGCTCATATTTAAAAGGGCTACTTCGTCTCTATTCGTTGGAGCTATTTGTTGCGGGTGCAATGGGAGCCTTTGCAGTACTTGACTGTCGATCATCTTGAGAAGGAGGCTAGAGCTTAAGGCCTCTAAGCCTTTCAAAGACTCATTGGTGCAAGTCATTCGATTGCTTTTGGAGCATCATGTAGATGGCGGAAGGCCTTGGAGATAGAGCAGGAGCTTCGTTGTAGGTGTGAAGCACTGGCGGAGGCTATAAGAGCATCGTTGTAGCTTCGATGGAGATGTTGGCTTGGGCTCTATTGGAGATGCGCTGACTAGAGGGTGTTGGAGATAGGCGAAGAAAGACAGTGTTGCTATGGGGAGTCACCTTGTGAAGTAGGCTGAAGAGCTCTCAGACAGCCTTGCTCGAGTTTGCAGAGCTCGTGGAAGAAGAGGCTTTGTTGCTAGTCACGGCATTGCTTTCCTTGTAGAAGAGGCTGCTATAGCATCGAAGCTGCTGGCGTTTGGTGTCATGGACATCCATCGAAGGAGCACTAGAAGCCATGGGAATATCGATGAGGTTTGGACCAAGTTTCTCAGTTGTAGGTGTTGTGGGAAGCATTGGCTACCCATGAGCCCGTGGTTGGTGTAGGGCCTTGGAGCTTGCGAGCAGGAGTCAGCTGATCTATCGAGGCTCAGAAGGAGATCATTTTGGAGAAGCAGGTAGGAGCTGGGAGCCCATAGAAGGTGTTGAAGCATCGGGCTATAGCTTTGATAGGCATTGGGACGGGCTCCAGTTGGTCAATGTTGCAGCTGTTCATGGGCTCGTTGCAGCTGTTCGTGGGCTACATGCTCTATTGGCTGTGCTATGGAGTAGCCATCGGGGCAGGCCTTAGAGGCTGGAGAGATCCAATAGTTATGTAGAGTCGGGTGCTCATATGGACATTGCTGGGAGACATTGATTGCTGAAGACACTACGTGTTGGAGTTCACAACCAGTTAGAAGACATTGTGGGTGTCTAAAGAAGAGGTTAAGGTTGATAGTTGTTGCAGAGGAGCCTTGGCTATGCTAGCCTATTGCAAGAGTCCCCTGTTGTGCATAGAGGCTCGTAGAAGCTTGCTGTCTCTCTCTCTCAATCTAGAGCACCAAGTTCATCTCTCTCTCTCTTAGAATATGCAGTACCCCTCACTTGAATCCTCACAAGATGAACGGAAATTTCTTCAAGATATCTCAAGAAGATGAATGGAAATCTCTCACAAACACTCAAGAAAGTGACGATGGAAAATTTGCTCAAACGAACAGCAATTCTATCACTCAATATAAGTGAAATAATGAACACAAACTCTCAATCCCTTGATCTCACAATCTCTTTCATGCTCTCATGAATCACAATGCCTTAGTGGAAGGCAAGGGAGCTTTGATACCATGACAAAATATGAAGAGGGGAGAGGAGAAGAGTGGAGATGAGGAGAGAGGGCACAGTTACTAGAGAGCACACCACAAATGACTAACTGTACACTAGATTTAGTTGAAAAAATAGAATATGTACAAACCCATTTAGGGTTAGGGTTGGGGCATCTAACCCTTTCCTTTATAGCACTCTATAAGGTTAGTGCTATGCACATATGATCACATGATGGTGATATGCACACATGATCACATGATGTTGAGGTGAACTCTCAACACATCTCCCTCGTAGATCATGGAGGTCAAGGTTTGAGGAACTAGACTAAGAGAGTAAGTGTTTGTGAGGAGCATAAGAGGGGGAAAGGAAGAAGGTGTAAGAGCATGGGAGTGAAGGATAGAGAGAAGAAGGGAGGAGAAGAGGGAGAGGAGGAGTTGCAAGGTTGGAGGAGAGGGGAGTAGGAGGCAAGGTTAGGACATGTTTTTGGATGATGTGGAGCGCAAGGCAGCATGGACACTTGGAGACAATTGCACGGAACACCAAAGTAGAACTCAACAAAATGTCCCAAGGAGTATGGGCTTCATTCCATTAGGGGGTATTTATACAAGCTGGAGAGCTTATCTCTCTACATTTAGGAATTGTAAGACTTTCTCTCTCTAAATGTAGAACTTGCATCTAGGATGCACATATAGAAGTTGTATGGAGGAGTTGCATGTAGGAACTGCATGTAGGAGTCACATGTCGAAAATGCATGTAGGAGTTGCATGTTGGATGTAGGAACTGCATGTAGAAAGTGCATGTAGGAGTTGCATGTAGAAACTGCATGTAGGAATCATATGTAGAACTTGCATGTAGAACATGCATGTAGGAGATGCATGTAGGACTTGCATGTAGAGCTTCCATGTGAAACATTCATTTACGAGTTGCATTGCATGTGGAACATGCATGTTGGATTCGTAAGAGAGATTATTCCTAGACTTATGCAAGTCCAAGCGGAGCTTTGCCATTTCTCTACACACACATGCTGTGCCTTAAGTCCATGTCAACGCAGAGTCAACAATGCCATGGTCATTGCTTAGTCTATGCACGGAACACGGGGTTCTTTGTGAGGAAATCATGTATCTCCCTCAGCCATGCTCATATTGAATAGATGATGGTTAAATGATAGGATCCTAGACATATTGCATGTCTCATACAAGTCCTTCAGAGTGGCCCATGCCTCCACTGATGTATCTACCATCTAGATATGAGGAATTACAAAATCTTTCTTCATTGCTATGATTAATGAAATGGCATGGGCATCTTTATCCTCCCTTGCTTCAAGCTCATCTAGATCTACAAGAAAGATCAATAAGTTTCCTAGCCAGAAGATGGCTACATATCTTCATCTTCCAAAGGGATAGTTTGTCCCATCAAGCTTTCCTATCTCTCCAAAATATGGGATCATCATGTATGCAATGCTTGCGCATAGTAGGGCAAGAGGAACACCTCGTATGAACCACATCCCAAAGGAGTAGGTGCACTTAGAAGGTTACATTGTTGCGGGCCTAGTACCAATTAGGGGACTTGGTTGTTTGTGGATAACAAATGCCCATGCTTGTGTTTTCTCAGAGATAGCAGGATTCATATCAGCATCTGTACAAGCATGCATGGAAACCCTTATGATTACTAGTGCAAGACTACAAGATTCAATCATGGATGATCTAGGGGTCCCATTGAAAGCGTTCTGGATAGTTAAATCAATATACGACACAAAAATAAACCTATCAGACTCGATAACATGTGTCTTCACAGCTGATATCAGCAAATGCTTTGAAAACATCCCTTTACAAGGGGAGATGGGCCTCATTTGGGTTATGGAACAAGTGATCTCACTTGCTTTCTCTTGTTAGAGGGAGGAGTTCATAGTCCCTCGAAAACAGGGAGAAGCAGAATGGTAGAAGAGAAGGCCACGACATGCCCCGTCGGCATCGGAACATGAACTAATCAAAATAAATACCTGGCTCCTTTGCAACATGCATCTCTCTCTGGCAAGGGCAACCTATAGACAGGTCTTCAATGGATTCGACACCAAAAGGAGTCGGGGATTGATACTCGAATTCCTCAGAGGCGACTTCCCGAGAAGCCCTCTAAACGCATGAGCAATAACTCATTGGATGAGTAAGCACCCTTCACCTCGTATACCTCATAATGATATACACTAACTAAAAACCTATGCAGGGCAGCGGTCCAACCCAGTCTATGAGGATGGGTGGCCAAATGCCCACACATAGAGCATGTGGTCTGTACCGCTGTGGGAGTATGGATTGGTGGGACACATACACACACACACACTTGCCTCTCAAGAAGGAAGGGACTAGATATAGATTGAGTTCCCCATGATGGAACAACTTGCCCCCGTAGATGAGATTGACCGCAAATAGCACACCTGAATTAAAGGAGGGTGCTTAGCAGGAGAGCTAAACACATTTACTGACCCTTGATTAACCCCTCCCAATAGCCGGAATTACACTAATGCACCCTGATATCCAATAAGCATATCAAGTATGTCACAAAGTGCACATTAGGGTTCGATGGTTAGGGGAATGAAAAGGAGGAGAGATTGGATTGGAATAATTTGTTTAAAAAATTAGGATATAGGGTAAAGGGGCCAGTGTTGTGCCCCCTTAACTTGCAGGGCGCCTAGATTTCGCTTCCCTGTGGATTTGTGCAATTGGAGTGGGGAATTCCTTTGCAGTGCAGAGATCATCTTCCAACAAAACTTTGGGAGCAATTCACCGACGGTGAAGTGTCCACTTGCAAGGATTGTCGAAATACTACATGCAAAGGCGGGGGTGCTTCAATACGCAGACATGGGCCTCTACAACAACGCAATCCCTCCAAAGATGTGGACTCTTCAAGCCCAAAATCCTGAAGGCTTAGATGCGTGGTCAGCCATTTCAGGGGGTGAGAGATCAACCGTGTGTTCCTCTCTGTGATGCCCTTTTATAACTCATATGGCATCGTGGGTCCAGTAGTAGTCCACGGAAGGCCTTGTTCTATCACTCCTCTGTGTCCATAATTTGCCCATCGCATATCCTGTGACCACCCACTGGATTACGTGAACCTGCACGCTATTTTTGCTCCTAAAGTTTGGACTTAGAGCGCAACGTAGAGAGTCTCATGTTGTGCAGGAATTCCAACAACCAATCCCAGCCAATTTGAGTTTGGCAGCCCTTGCTACTTGGTTCAAGGGGTTGGAAAGAGGGGAGCCATTTCACTACATTCGGAGCATTTCTGGGTTGCGTGCTTTCTTGTGCTTGGTTTTGGAAACGACCCTGTTGTTGTAGAAGTCAAGGTTGTAGAATTGATCTCTTTCATAAGGAGAGGTGTGCTCCACTTGGCAATTCGTTCTTTCACATCCTTCTCTCGCTGTCATGCTGCTTTAGAGCACCTGCGCCTCTGCACTAATATGCTGGAGGATGTTGAAAAATCGTTTGTTTCTCAAATTCAGGATTGGTGGGATAGATCCCTTGGTTGGAGAAAGAGTGGCTGTGTCAACAGGTTGATGAGAATGTATGGCAAGATGTTACAGAATTGTGGAATTTACAGAAGGTTCGTATGCAATACTCAAGCTAGAAGGAAAAACTAGAGCTTAGTCCAATTGGAGATTCTTTTTTGGCATTAATACCAAATAGTGTGTAGCAGGAACCAAATCCCTGTCATGGGATTCTCTTCTATATTATAAAACCATTGTCATTCTGTATGTCCATCAGATTATACACTTCAGTTTGGCTCTTGTAGGCATGAAAGTGGCTTATTTTTGTTGTTTTTGTTTTTCTAGAGATTATTCTTTTTGTTGTTTTATTCAGCAAGCAACAAGGGTTGCCTATTGACCTAGATATCAGAATTGCTCTTGAGAAGCATTTCATAAGGGCACTCATACTCGTAGACAAAATTAAATCTAGCTATATTTTCCACCCAGATTCAACTCGCAGTAGTAAGATGGGTTCTTGCAATACCAAATCTCAGTTGGCTCTTCCACTCATGTGGGGAAAACAGCTCACAATAGAGCACAAAGCTTCCAAAAGGGGCTTAGTACAAAACAATAATCGGCTTGATTACAATGCTTAATTCACAAGAGTAGACCATCCCACACAATCTCTGTGTTTGGCCTTCAAAAAAGAGCATTTGAAAACTTCCTCTTTCAATGGTAACTAGGGGCTGCATACAAAGTTCATTTGATTGTTTGCCCTCTTTGCCCTCGAAGCTTTAAACCGATGGGCACGAGCCATGCGATGCTCTACAGTAGGCACATGTAGGGAGATAAGACCCTCACTATGCAGAGGAACACCTCCCAACAAAGCTACCCTCAATTTCACCTCAATGGCATGTGATCAAAACAAAGAGCTTCACTATGAATAACCAGATTCCAGTGGCATGGAATCTTGCCTTTATGTTTGACTCCGTAAGAGTGGTAGCTAGAGCTTGGGCTGATATGCCAGATCTGGTCTTTGAAACTTGGGGACAAAAATTATTAATTAGCCAAACCGACCTCTCTTTGTTGAAATTGCTCTTGAAAGACTTGAAGACCGACACATCAAGGGGCTAGAGTTTGTGAGAAGTGTGTGCACGAAATGTCACTATATCAACACCCCATTCAGTTGCCTTGGCCACAACATCCAAACCAGTGTGGCTCCCATGCCCATCGATTATGAGCAGGTGCATGTTGGTTGGTGTGACTCCATTTGGAAGGGAGTTCTTGAAATGCTCAAGCCATGCAGCAAACAATTGGCCAGTCATCCAAGCCTTATTTTGCATTGACATGATAGCCCCATCCTCACATTGGCTTAGATAATTTCGAATTGCTTTCTTGCTTTTGAATATGTAATAACCCGGAAGGGCAAATCCGGCTGAGTTCACACAACAAAAATGGTACACCACTCCCTTGAATCAGGCCTTAGCCCATATACTTGCCTTGACCCTTTTCGAGCAAGTACTTTCCTTCCTCTATCTTTGGAGCCTTGCACCCTAGTCTCATCTACATTCCATATGTTATGAGGTGGGTATTGGTGGAGATTGTACATTGTCTCCAAGTTGTCATGAAATGAAGCAACTATTTCAGGACGGAGACTCATTGCTCTTGAGTGATCAAGTGGCTCTGCAACTTGGAATGCTAGCTCTGGATGTCTTTTGCGGAAACCATCCCACCAACTTTTGCTAGGAACGCCATTTGTGAATGGGGTGGGCCGAGTCTAGCATATAGTAGCTACCTTCAAGCTCAAATCATAAACTGTAATGCCTTGACCCGACTCTTGCATTCCAAAGCACCACTCTACTAATGCCTTCTCCTCTTGTTCAGATAGTACAGGTGTTGGTCCCTTGTGTTTTTTGGTTGTTCTTACAAAATTGAGATGATGATATTCTAGTGCAATGACTCTACTATAGGAGTACGTCATAGTTCCGAACAGAGAATTTCCTCTTCAATGGGTTTGGGGCTTGGACTCTACTGATAGTGGACGTCATTGGCTGAGGGATAGCTAGAACCTTCTTTCTCATTTGTTGGTGGTGTTTGGCAGTGCAGAGAATCCTAGACTTCACATGAATATCTCCACAGCAACACGTCCTACGTCCTTGGCAATCAAGGAGGATATTAGAACAAACGATCCCCCTCACAATTGGGTGCCTCTCAATCAAACAGGTAATGCATTCGCAAGGTGGCTCATTGTACTGCATTTCGCCTATCACAGGAAGGTGGAGAAAACAATAGTTTAATCAAGATCCTAGGTTCTTATAGTTCTTCAAACCAAGGTGCACGCTAGATGCTTGTCATCTGATTGGTTGCCACTTAGAAAATAGGATTGGGACGTTGATTTTGAATCGAAGGGCTCATAGACGTAGAGATTGATAAAATGAAGAGGATCGTAAGAGAACACTTGAAGAAGTGGATTGGGCCATTGATTTCGAATCGCAGGGCTTGGAGATGATGAGACCTGTGGTTAGCCGTTTTGCAGTCTGTACTGTGCCAAGGTTCATTGAAATTGGTGGTGGCTATGAGTGAATTGGTGGGTGGGTGAGGACCAAAATCGTGACACAATGATTGAATTTGTGGCTAGGCAAGACGCAAGCTATGGCGCTACAATTTAATTCATGGGTAGGAGAGGACCAGAACTGTGGCAGAGGAGAGTTAATCATGAGGCTAATAGCATTGCTCATTCACATTAGGTGCAAAGTGGGTGGGAATTGGTGCTTTTTTGCCTAGCATTGGGTGCGGAGCATCACGGATCCACGGCTTTGGATGTCTATTGCAGGCTGCGTCCATACACACTGTTGTGGGGGGCTTCTGACGGGTGCCCCTTTATTGGCCCGCTTACCCTAGATAGACCTGGACCCCCCATGTCAAACCCTCCACCACCTAGACCACCCACCCCCCATGAACTTTGTAAATATTAGAGAGCCCACGAAATGAGTGGCATGAATAATATATGATAAGTTCTCTATCTAGTACAAGGTACTTAGGGACCTTGGCATTCTCTGAGCTACAATTGATGGAGTATTGTTATATGTGAGTCAGACACTTATTTAAAGTGTGTTAGAGTCTCTCTCTCTCTCTCTCTCTCTCTCTCTCTCTCTCTCTCTCTCACTCACTTCCCAATATTTGTATTTTACTTGCATATACGTTACAAGAAGGTGTCACCCCCTCTTTAGGTTGCATCTAAGTCCATTTTATGTGCACACAATCTTCTCAAATAATGTAGAAGGAACATGCAATGTATGCAATTTGATGCATACTATGTTTTCTCTGGTTATCTTTTGGAGGATGCCCCATTTACAAGGCCGTAACCCAAATCTTTGTAACATAATACTCTATGAGTAGAGGTCTTACTTATGCAATTGCTTATGTCATGGAAGGTAAGGAAGAAAATTCGATGAGTGAAATATATGAATATAAGTGAGTAACCTTGAATGATCCTAGGTCCTTCAGATACATTTATTTAATGCACTCTCTTTTCAAATACATATTTAATTATGATATTGGCGTATGTCATGCATGTAGATACATACATACACATAACTTATGTACATATATCGCTCATGTGCATGTGGTCACACCCTTACGATGTTCATCTTAGCTCCCAATCTTTGTGTTTTACTAGAATACATGTTACAAGAATGTCTCACCATATTCTTTAGGTTGCATCTACATGCATGGCATTGAGTCTTTCCATACACAGGTTTGCGTGAATTTACACATATATGCATGCAATTATGCACTCATGTGCATGCACTCATACCCATAAAGCATTTACAACTACATATGTTTCATGGATGCAAATCTTAAGAGAAAAGGTGAAAGCTTCATTCTACAAAATTACAATAGGAAATTGTAGGCTCTTTTTGCCTTTTTCATTGTCAAGCATTCCATTTACCATGCATAAATATTTCTATTAGTTGACTCCATTTGGCACGCATCATTACTTATATGTGAGTGAGACACTTATTTAAAGTGTGTTAGACTCTCTCTCTCTCTCTCTCTCTCTCTCTCTCTTTCTCTCTCTCTCATACACACACACACACACACACACACACATACACTTCCCAATTTTTGTATTTTACTTGCATATATGTTACAAGAAGGTGTCACCCTCCTCTTTAGGTTGCATCTAAGTCCATTTTATGTGCTCACAATTTTCTCAAATCATGTAGAAGAAGCATGCGATGTATGCAATTTGATGCATACTACATTTTCTCTAGTTATATGTTGGAGGATTCCCCATTTACAAGGTCGTAACCCAAATCTTTGTAACATAATACTCTATGAGTAGAGGTCTTACTTATGCAATTGCTTATGTCATGGAAGGTAAGAAAGAAAGTTCAATGAGTGAAATATATGAATATAATTGAGTAACCTTAAATGAGCCTGGGTCCTTTAGATACATTTATTTAATGTGCTCTCTTTTCAAGTACATATTTACTTATGATATTAGCATATGTCATGCATGTAGATACATACATATACACAACTTACCTAGATATATCGCTCATGTGCATGTAGTCACACCCTTACACTGTTCATCTTAGTTCCCAATCTTTGTATTTTACTAGAATACATGTTACAAGAATGTCTCACCATATTCTTTAGGTTGCATCTACATACATGGCATTGAGTATTTCCATACATATGTTTGCATGAATTTACACATATATTCATGCAATCATGCACTCATGTGCATACACTCACACCCACAAAGCATTTACACCTACATATGTTTCATGGATGCAAATCTTAAGCCAAAAGGTGAAAGCTTCATGCTACGAAATTACAATAGGAAGTTATAGGTTCTTTTTGCATTTTTCATTGTCGAGCATTCCATTTAGCATGTAGGAATATTTCTATTAGTTGACTCCATTTGGCATGCATCATTACTTCTACCAAATGAGTCCATGTACACTCCATTTTTTTGATTGACAATTTAATCCTTTGCCTTATATGCCATAAATCCCAAACCATATATATATATATATAGATCGATAGATAGAGATAGAGAGAGAGAGAGAGAAAGAGAGAGAGAGAGAGAGAGAGAGAGAGAGAGAGAGAGAGAGAGAATAAGATATATATGGTTGTGTTCGTAGGAGAAAACATGCTGCTAGGTGTGTTATCCGATCAAGTACTTATGCGATGGGAATGCCACTTTGCATGTAAGTCAATTCCACCTAGTTGAAGGTGTGTGCAAAGTATTGTGCCCATCCAATATGCTTTGCATTGTCGATCAAGCATAACACACTATTTCTGCCTTACTGTCATGCACAACCATATAAAAACACGGCCATAGGTGTGTTATTCAAATAAGTACTTATCAGATGGGGGCTCCACTTTGCACACAAGTCCGTTTTAACTACGTTGAGGTGTGTGCAAAGTATTGTCACCATCGGATATGATTTGCATGGTCGATCACGCATTATACACCATTTTTTTCCTAATGATATGCACATTCGCACAAAAACACGCCATTAGGTGTGTTATCTGACCAAGTACTTATGGGATTCAACATGCACGGCACATCATAGTATTGCTAAACAGAGAACAATGTTCAAAAAACAAGGCTTTATACACATGAAGCCAATTGTAGAGGTTGTTCATTGCAAACAACATAATCAAATGCAGGGACATAATGATGTACAATGGAATGTAGATAATTTAACGTGTCTTGATTAGAGAAGTTTATTGTATTCAACATGTAAGGCACATCGCAATGTTGCTAGGTAGAGAACAATGCTCAAAAACAAGGTGCGAGTACAGCTATGCAATGTATGAGTATGGAGTTTGCTGATAGTCTTAGAGAAGGGAATGTTTTTTGTACTGCAATTAGAAGTGTGAGAGTGCAGCCACTTGCAAGCATGGATTCTCACTTTCTAGAGCCAATAGAATCTACTTTTTGTCCTGATAGTGCACCGAATGTGCAACATTGTGTTGTTGGGGAAGAAATACAATACATGCTCTAGTAATAGGTACAACAATTCAATTGGATGCAACTAGAGATTATGGGCATTCAAGGGCATGAGAGCATGTTGTTGACAGCAATAGGAATGCAGGTTTAGGTTCTTGGGGGATCCTATCTATTTTGCATCGATTTCCATTAAGGGATGACATACGGCACCCATCTTTGTATCCATTGGTTTCCAATAGTCCTATTGTTCATTCACTTGGAAGCTCGGGGGGGTCACTTGTCATATGTAACCCTATCACGTGAGTTCAACAGATGGGTTTTTATTAATTCAATTACTTACATAATTATATATACATAAGGAAGTAATTTAATACCCAAAGGTTAATATACAGAAGGGCATTTTATATTAAAAATTATCTAGAAGCTTGCAACATGTGACATGGATATTTGCGTAGAGTGGCTTATGTCATGGGACATTTTGAAATGCTAGTACTGGCATTTTCCTTTTGAAATGAGTAAGCGCTCCTCTTGCATTTTCTTGAATTCTAGAGAATTCCAAAAATCTTTTCTCTCTTTATTGCTCTTTTTGGCCTTTGCATTAGGATGAGATAAGGATACTATGCTTTCTTGAATTCTAGAGAATTATAAAAACCTTTTCTCTCTTTATTGCGAGTTTATTGCTCTTTTTGGCCTTTGCATTAGGATGAGATTATGATGCTATAATTTTCTCTCTTTATTGCTCTTTTTTGGCCTTTTCATTAGGATGACATTAGAATGCTTGAATTTATTTTTTGAAGTTTTTAAATCTTGTCATTCTCTTTTTTTTTCTTTCTATCCACAGAGGGATTGCATTGAATCAATGGTGGAGGAGTATTTTGAAGTTGATGCCTCTTATACTTGATTTTCTTAAGTTCTACTCAGTCTATTTAGCACTGCCTTTGTAAATATCCTTCTGGCTCTCAAACAATTGATCTATTATTTAAAAAAGGATAGATAGTGGAGAGCCACTCCTATAATTAAATCCATTGGATAAAACCTGTGAGAGTAAAGAAGTAAGGTATTTATTTTTAGATAGCCCTATTCAAAAGGATTCTCCCACTTGGGAAAATATAGGATCCATATAGCAACAAGGGATCAAAAGCAAAATGAGAATTTGTCATTGAGTGAGAATCCCATTATGCTTGAGGGTTTTTCATGCACTTGTGCCTAGAGTTGTAGATCAACAAGTACCATGAGCATCACTACCAGTGACAGTTTGAACTAGAATATGGTAAAAATGATGAATTCAAAGTAAATGAAAGAATAAAGCTATTTCTAGGTTAGGAGAACATAAGCCCTTGTGCCTGCTACATTGAGAGCTAAAGAAGGCTCTTATGTATGGTATCTTCAAAGATTAAAGAAGACCCTTTCTAGCTTCTTTAGACCGTATATTTTCTTGAGGTATTATATACGCTATACAATGCCTAGAAATGTCATCTTGTTGTTTGTAGCATATGCTACACAATGCCTAAAAATGCCTAGAAATGGCATCTTGTTGTTTGCGGCATCTAGTGGTGGATTAGTTATTAGAAGGACAATGCTAAAATTTCCCCAAGTTGTCATGGATGTGGTTGTACATAGGTGTTAGCATGGCGTTGGAGCATAGGTCCTAAATGCAGTTATATTATAGTCATACATCCGATTAACACAATGTACAGTAATAATGAAACCTAGCATAATTTAACAAGAAGTAGCTAACCTAATGTACACAGGGTTGAGGGGGGCACAAGGAAACCCGTTGAGCCACCTCCCTTTCACCATAGCTAGGAGTCTTGGTGGATAGGAGGGCAACCACATGGCTAGGCGAGTTGAAGCAATGGATGAGCAGAGGTCAGTGTAAGGCAAAGAGAAAATGCTCGCTAGGAGGGCTACTATTTCCACAAGGCAAGGGGAGGCACAAGGTGTTGCTAGGAGGACTAGGAGAGAGTGGGGCAAAGGAGGCCAAGGAGCATCCACCATGGTTATATGCCTATGAAAGGGAAAAATAATTTTCACAAATATTTAGTGTGCATGGAAACTATGGATTCCACCCATTACAAGCTATGGATCTTATGGGTTGGAATCTATATTTGCTAAATGCCTACTGCATCTCCATCCTCTTCCCTCTATTGTCTCTACACCAATGATAATGCGACTCTTGTGTTCAGAATCTATTTGGCATCATCGGTCACGAAGTTTCATTTCTTTGGCTAGGCCCTAGCATCCATTGCTCTACAAGAGACCTTTGTCTCACCCTGCCCTACTCCTCCCTTTCCTCCTCTTTTGTAGTGTGCCTCGTCCCCGTTGGCATAGAGCAATCTTATCTGAATCTTGCTAAATCTTGCTGCCAAAATCTAGGAGGGGATTTCAAAAGCGGCGGCCCATTAAAGGGCCATTAATCCTTTTCCATCTTCCTCGCCATCCTCCACGATATCCTCTTGCTAAATCAACACCCTCCACTTCTTCCTCTTCGAACGTTGATAAACATGCAACGCATTACATCCCTCGATTCATGCTTCTCCTCAATTCGAGCTTCTCCTTGATTAGAGCACAGCAAAAGGGGCCTTTCCACCTCCGCCATAGCCAGCATATCTCGAGCTCTCAGTCCAACCTATAGCAATTGGCCTCTGTGGGGATGAAGGAAGCTGAGCACTGAGCAGGTTCTCGATTTTCAGGTGGGAGATCGCAGTACCTTTCTCTCCGCTTTTTTATTCTAATCCTTCTGATAACTGACTTTGATGCTCGTCTCGTAAGCTAAAGCATCTGCGCTAGGCATACCGTAGACAAAAAAGAGATAGCAGGAAAGAACATGAGAGTATAGTTGTAGAAATATTTCTTCTCGACTCCACCTCTTCCTCCTATAGCGCTTCCTAGATTACGTCTTGCGGACGACTTTGGATCGCTTCGCCCTCGTCAGTGCTGCTCCCTTCATCCGCCACCATGAGCTGCACCATGATGATGAGGAGGAGCAGGAGGAGGAGGAGGTTCAGTACTGACTAGGCACTCAAATTTTGATTTTGACCGCTGCAGAAGATTGCACGCTCATTAGATTGCTCGAATTTTCCTCGACGTTCCACACGATAGTCTTGCACGGCCTCGCAACGGCTTATTTGGGCGACTTGTTCTGTCACGCAGTCTGTTGCATCTTATTTCAGAGCGTTGCTTTTCGCGAAACATAAAGAGCAGCAACCGAGCTTACGAGAGAGTCTTTTATGGGCTTGCGATGCCCAGCTTCATGGAAATATGACGGGCACGATCATAATCGTCCTTACTGAATTGACACCTTAATTTGTTATCTTGCCTCGACTATTAGTTGGAGTTAATTATCTGTCAGGATTACTGATAAAGGGAGATTATTAGGCAGCAAGTGAACAATAGAAAGATTTCTTTACCCCGATACATCTGGATATTGTCCATCTGAACACAGACATTGCCAATTATTTGGGCATGTTTAAGCTGGACAGGTGATTGCAAAAATGTGTTCTTTACAGCTGTTTCAGGTTGCAGGGCATGAGCGACACGATGGGATCCTCCATGTTCCAAAGGTATATGGTTCGGGATGCTCTTTAAGAAACTTGTCCATCAAGATGGAGTACCTTGTCTTGATGCCCGATCTGTCACCTGCAGAAAACCAGATGATTAAGACTCGAGAAAGAACTGTCGGTCGCCTACATCGAAAGAACACAGACCTTGACTTGAGCTTCATACCCCAACTCATTAAGATGTCTTCTCTTCAACACACGACTAACGCTACCGACAAGTAGAAACTGCATACACTACAGAAAATGACATCAGAGATACTCACAAATGCGCTGCATCTTTTTTTTCAGCTCCTGCTTCTCGCTGCAGTTCGTGATGTCAAAGTACCAGTCGGTGTAAGTAGCCTGATCGATCTTGTTGGGGGGGTTGGCTCTACCCATGGCAAGAATGGAAGCACGAGGTTTCTCGACGGTGGGAGGGAAAACGCGGGGGCCAGGGGTGAGGAGAGGAGAAGGGGGTTCAACCCAGGTAGGGGAGAGGGGAAGAGGAGTGCGGGGGGAAGGCTGGTCGACCCAAGTGGTGCAGGTGCGGGGGGTGCTAGGAGCGGGATCTCTTTGCACCCATTCACGGCGACCTTGGGCAGCGACTTCGACCTCGAGAAAAATTCGGCTTATACAGAGGTGCAGTATACCTTATACAACAAGTTCTGGCAAAACACATAGCTCTCTGGTATGCAGTGCGCTTGCATAACTTGTACAAAAGCTTCAATTTCCATCTAAATTTTATACTTTTCCAGAAGAGGTTCCTTTGGCACCCCGTCCTTTCTTAGGTTGGCTTGGGTGTCATCACGAAGTAAAGTATATTGTGTGAGCCTATTTTGATGTTGAATGCATTTATGAGCTCCTGGTGATGTTTGTCACCTTGTTGGGATCATGATGTTTGCCATACCACATTCTCAATGCAACGTGCAAGCAATCACTGGATAGAGAATAATAGATTTTGTCTAACGAGGGGGCTAGGATAGCTTTTAAGGAGGACAAGGAAGAGGGAGAGTCAGGAAGGAAAAGGGGGCAAGAGACAAATAAGGAAAAGTAACCGTGTGAGGAGGAGTGTAAGGGTGTGTGGTGTATGAGACTTTAGGCATGGGGAGGTGGAAGCAACATACAATAACAGAATGAGTGTCCATGTAGACCTTTAGTACAGCTATCATTGCCTAAAGAGAATTTGCTTTTTATCTTTTTCTAAAGTGAGGAGATTGGTGGTGCTGCTCATCAGCTGGCTACATGCTCTCTCCATATTCCTGCCATTCAGGAACTATTTGAAACCTGGCCAGTAACTTGTGCTTTGGTACTGATGAATGTATAAAGCATTGCATTCAAAGTAATTTTCCTAATGACTCGACTTGCCTCAACAGCACCATCTCCTTGACTGTACACCTTTTGCGACACCTTTTGCTAGCCTTGGGACCAATTCGATTGGAGCTACTAGGGTACAAGATCACCCGCCTCTCCCTTGCCGTTTGCGATCTGGGTTGATCCAAGTTGGATGGCTTGCACGAGCAGTATCTACCCGTCGAAACCTTCGAGATTGTCACCTGCGTGCTGCACCATGCAGAAGCTCAGTTGTCCCAGGTTCTTGGGTGGAACCTTGTCGATGTATGGTGCCCTCAATATGCCTAGAACCTTCTCAACAGCTGTTGCCCTCAATATACATGCTGGGAAGGACTTCGTATGGCCTGCGCTAAGTCTTTGCTTCTGTCGATAAAGCTAGTCCTGATGCTTGTACATTGGCATCGTCTTCTCCTCCCTCATCTTCTTCAAGTTTTGGTTGATCAGCACAGATCTAAAATTCCATCCAAATCACAGATTCAGTCAACCAACGCAGCATCTTGCTAATCCTTTTACTGCAGACGAAATAACTTCTAGAACAGGTCCTGCAAATCCAATATATCAGCAAGGTCGCCAACAGCAGTTGTGTCATTACCTGCTCCAGTTCCTTGAATAACAAATGGAGACACCTTGTAACATCAGCTGTACACCTCCACCTTTGACAGTCAAGAAAGTAAACAGCTCTATGTAAATATTCATTCAAGGTAGTTCTTGAAAGGCACCCTATACTATTTTTTAAAAGACTTTCCGAAAAGCTCAATTAAACTGACAGGTAAGTACATAGTTGGCATCAGTACTCTTTCACAAAAATAATTGAAAGTGAATCTAGAACATTGCTATGTTCAAGATGTTTCATTAGTCCAAAACACATGAGTAGCTCCCATCGGCAGCCAATTAGTGGAAGGGCTACAAGATGAAAGCTGCAAAAGGTCTGCTACCCTACATATGAAGCAACGGGATTTCTAGGATATCGTCAAGCTAGGAGCGAGTAAATAGTAATCATAGGTTGGGTTTGTACGCAAGAGCGACCAAATTGTGTCAACACCGAGTAGCAGGAGAACCAAGATGAATCACAATTCAGCTAGGAGAGGATTTACTGTTTGTTGTGTTTTGCTATTCAGCCTCCTCTTTCGATGTAGGGTTCATGCAGGCTCCACATTGCTCTAGGCTATTCAAAGCTCATGAGATCGTTGTTGAGTGAGTTCCATGCGTGGCCTGGCCTTTTGGTGTTCAAATTTTTGCCTCTGACTTGGGACAGAATGGCACTCTTGAGAGTTGCAAGCATTGAACCACCCATCCTCGGAAATCTGTAGACTAGGCTCAACAAAGAGAAGGGCAAGCCCTATGTTGCCTTCTTTCGTCTCTTTATCCCCCCCCCCTCTGCCCTTCTTTCTTCCCTCCCTTACACTTTCTCCTTCCCCTTTACCTTACATAAGCTCTCTAATAAGTTTGTTCATAAGGCACTGCGTCTCGAAAAGGCAGTTTTGGGAATGACTCAACTGGAGTTTTCAACTGGAGTTTATAGCTTGCCTTCTACTAAGAGGATTTCTATTAATTGTCCCTTGGATTTGTGCAGGTCACCAAGGAGACTCTCTGTTCCCTTTGTGCTTGGTTAGCAATCCAAAATCAAAACTATAATGGAAATAAAGGTATGATAGCTTTTCTTTCTCTGCTCAATAACCCATCTGTTGGCAAATTTTCGATAAGTTGATAAGCTTTTTTTGGGGGGGGTGTTTCTTCTTCACGTATGTTCGATGTAGTGTCGTTTTTTCATATGGTATGTCAATGTCATAACTTCTTTATTCTTGATATTACATGACTATTAGATATCGACGTAGTGTTGTATATAGCCTTTCGACATAATACGTCGATCATCTGATTTGTAATGTAATATTTGAGTCAATTACTTGGGCCATGCATTTGCATGGTGCTTATCTTTCCGCATTGGATCGTATTACTCGATTATATATGCGGTTAAGTAAGTAAGTTTGCATTTCGACATTTGGTTGTAATATTCAACCTTTGATGTCGTTACAAGGACTCCTTCTCATTGTTTTGAAACTAGCTCGACACTTGGTCGTATCATTCAACTGTATGTGTCGTCTCTCAACCTTAGAAGAGTAATAGAATTCAACACTTTGTCGTTTATTTGACTTTTGGTGTTGTTTCTTAGATATATAATTTATAAAATAAGTAGGCTTCAACACTAGGTCGTTTATTTGGCTTTCAGTGTTGTCGTAGCTTATTTCATAAAACAAATGTTTAAACTTCGACACATGGTCATTTATTTGGCTTTCAGTGTCGTCGTAGGTTATCAGTGTTGTATGATAGTTTCGGCTTCAACACTTGGTCGTTTATTGGACTTTTGATGTTGTTGTCCTCTTTGGAAATATTTTGTGTAAAATATAGGGGACCATTGCATAAATGCTAGTGTGTAGAGGTTGTAAACTTTCCAATAAATATACATATGAGATTCATGCTCATACATCTAAGGTAACAATGCTAGAGCCAATGATATTTGTGTCTTTGATTCATGCCTATCCATGGGGTCTTTGAAAGCTGCTTATGTATAAGGATTCTAAGTTGAATCTTATCTTTAATCAATTGTGGGTCATCAACCATTGGATATTATTTGAAAGACTCTTCCAATGTTGATTATCTATGTCTAACACACACTTCTCCACACACTCAAATGGTAGGCCCATGTAAGCATGACGCAAATTTCATAAGAATGGAGTTCGTTGTGTTCTTTATTGTTATTAACTTTGTGTTCATTGATTATTTAAAATATGAATATATTTTAGATTCTCTCTCAATACTTGGTTTTTTCATGCATGTTTTGTCATAAATCCTTTTGTGAAAAGATGCAAGCAGAGCAAAGGAAAAATTGGCTCAAAGTCATTAGGCGGCATCTTTTTATAGGGATAAGTAAGATGAGCAAGGAGCAAATAACAGACATAACTAGCAATGCAATACAAATAGAGTGTTTCTACAATGAGGTCATAGCCAACACAATGGGAGAGATGTTTCCCAAGAGTGAAATGAATGAAGGTGGAGTACGTCACATGATCAATAGCATCATAGGAAATATGAAGAAATGTGCAGAAGACTTGCGAGATGACGTGCCTCCTAATATTGACATGGAAAAATTAGGTTTTTGGGATTTGAAGTGGAAAGAGGAGAAGGGTAGAAGCAAGAGGGCAAAAGACGTAGATTCACATTTCACTATTTCAAAGAGAGTGCGATATGAGCAATCAAAACATTCATGTGATCCAACTTCTGAGGCATGGTTAGCTATTGACGGTAGTCGCGGGGATGCTTCTCACAAAGCACATTCATTTAGGAATGGTGATTGTTCAATTGTGTTAGGTATCCCCCATGAGGCTATAGAGGAGGGTGAGAATCTTGGTGCTGGCTCATTTGGAGTATGCTTTAAAGTCACTTTTAATGGCATCTCTTTCTTTCCTCGAAGTATTACTTATGCGGCGAAGCGCTACAAAGGGAACATATCTCACACCTTAAAGTCATTTGACAAAGAATATGGAATGCAAATCTTACATCCAGGTATTGTCAGATGTATAGGATTTACTAGAAGCTTGCCTTGGATCAACATTTTTCCATACTTCAATGGAGGGAGTATTGGAGACATGATGATGCAGCTACCTTTGAGAAAGGGACTTTCAGAAAGCAAGTGTTATGCTTGAAAGGCAATGGAGTCACTAGGAGAGAACCAGATCCAATACTAAGTGATGTACAGCTTACGAGATTAAAGGCATTTGTGGAAGCCACCCCAGACATCATACACGCATTGGTTGATGCATTAGCAGCTGTACACCAAGAAGGCATTATACATTGTGATCTACACCCTTTCAATGTCATGCGAGATTTTACCAAGAATCATAGTCCACGGGTTGGCATCATTGATTGGGGATTGCTGCTTCGATACAGTGAATCAAGAGAAGCTGTTAATTTTGTGAAGCGTACTCCAGATATGGATGATGTGACTTATAAGATCAAGAAGAGTACAGCAATAAGACAAAATCGACTCCGGCCTTGGCAAGCTCCAGAAATAATCGACCCTGAGAACACCAATGCTTACAGTAAAGAATCATATGTGTTTGCCATGGGATACATGATTAAAGAGGTTATTAATTTTTATAAGGAGTGTAAGGAATACTACTTCAAAGAGGATTACACAAAACAGTCAGCATGGAGTGGCAAGTTGCAGCAGATTTATTTCAATGCAACTAACTATATGTTTGTGGAAAAACAAAATAGAATGACACTGGCCGAGATGAATAATCGACTAGCAAGATTTAACACTCAACCCCATGCATGTTTGCGGCTTGCAGTTGAGATGATGCCTCAGTTTTATTAATCTGATTTTATTATAAAGCTACTCTTGGACAATTATGTTTATAAACTATAATGTTACTCTTTCAATGCATTTTGAATACTAGTATATGCATCTATACTATTTGAATTTAATAAAGTACTATAATATATATATTTTTTAAATTCTCAAATTTTTATCTTCGTGCTGTAACTTCTCATTTTGAATACTAGTATATGTGTTTATAGTATTTGAATTTAATAAAGTGTAAAGTGTCTTAAAATGTATTTTTATTTTTTTTCAAAATTTTATATTTGTGTATTAATTTGGGAAGAGTTTGTGTTTATTATGGTTAAACTCAAACCCATGAGTCATGCATACAAATTTGTATTATAATGATTAAATTTAAACTCACCAGTTATGCACAAATTGGCAATCCAAATTTTGCAAGTCATGCACACACAGGTGGAGGGGGGTTATAATTAAGGTTCTCATTTTATTTTGAAGTACATCGGTCTCCTATCATGGCATCTTTTTTCAGGATTCAAGTGATTGACTATGATAATAAGGAGGAATTAGGTGTTGTTAGGGTGACAAGAGACACAGGTCATCCCACATTCTCTCATGTTCATGAACAAATTGAAGGTGATGAGCTTCTATTGGAACCCTTTGAGTTTGTTGAGGACGAATATATAATAACCAAACGGCAAGAGGAACGATGGACAATCAATGATCAACTCTTAGTGCACATCAAGAGAAGTCTATGCCGCATAGAGGAAACTCCTTATCCATGTAAAAGACATTGCACTCAACTAGCTGATGACATAAATCTTGATGCCCAAGTGCACATGTCTTCAAAGCTTTCTAGTAGATTACTAAGCCCAACTATTCTTGAATGTTGGCAACATGAATCTGATAGAGTTAGATCAAAGCTAAAGGAAATGGAAGTGTCAAGGGATGATAAGTTTGAGTTGCATTCTGAGGACTTCAATGGGGTGCCCCATGTGCGAATTTGGTGTCATGAGTGTAATGAACTTTATGGTAAAGGATTGATAGAAGGCAAGCATGCAGCATACAATTGCTTCTCTAACTTTATGAGATTTCACATATTGGAAAGTAAAAAGCATGAGCTCAAGTATATGGTTGCTCGAGGACTACGAAAAGAAGATATGCCCAAAGTAGTGCATCAACCGACAAAGGATGACAAAAGAGAGATAGAAGATGCGATAGAGCAGATGAAATCTTTTATGTCCACAAATGAAGGTATTATTTGTTCCTTTATTCCTCAATTAGTATTTGCCATCTTCTTACATTAAGTCTCTTACTCATCTCCTATCGTTTCAATAGGTTGGGATTTTGAGGTTGTTGAAGCTACAATACATGATTTTAAGGACAAAAGCTTGGTGAAGGTGCGATGCAAATATGATGATGCATGGTTGCGTTTATGTCCTCCAAGATCAGATTTGTACACGGTTCTCAATGAACACACAAAGTCAAACTCTCATATCAAGTCGCTCATGAGAAAAGATGAAAATCCAAAGGTAGCACTCACTGGCTTGCGAGGGCATCCTCGAAAGGATAAGGAGCATGATCCAAAGCAAAGATCTCTTAGTAACTTTTTGGTTTCAACAAAAACTAGAAGCCCAAGTACGAGTGCTTTCTCTGTTGATTCAGTTTTAATAGAGAAAATGAATCTTCTTTTGTAAATTTTGACTTGCTATGTTGGGGCCTTTGGAGCCATGAGGTCAAAGTAGGTAACAAGTATGTCAAGGTAAAGCCTTTCTTAGATGATCAATGTGGTGGGAAGTATTGGTTTATAGAGCGTCATGTTAAGGCGACATTAAATAATGGATGTATTGATATTCATGTGGATGGATGCTTTCGTCACATAAGTTGCATACGCATTTCACAAGATGGGCAACCATTTGAAGGCTTTACATGCCACCATTGCAAGGGGATAGTTAAACTTGCTGACTTTAGAATGAGATTGTATAGAGAAGAGAAGGTTGAGAATAAGAGAGGAGATAGGGGTACCGGTTGTGGAAGAAGGCTAGATTATCTTACAAAGAGTGAGCTTAGAAATGCAACTCTTTTTGCTAAAAGACGAGTAAGAGACCTTTCTAAGCAACTATGGTGGACAAAGTCTCAGGTTGCCATTCTTTCAGTAAGAGTCCGCACTTTAAGAGAAGCTAGCATAGAGTCTCTCAATCGAAAGGATGTAAAACGATTTTGCAACAACATAATTGAAGCCCATAGATTGGAAAAGTTTGGTGGTAAAGTTGCCTTATGGGACTTTCTACAAGATGTTGCCACAAACATAATCAAGTCAAGTGCTGGACAAAGATATAGTGAGAACACAAAGGCAATATTTGAGGTTGCAAGGATGTGGGGAGGTCCAAGGTTACATGACTTCTCGAGTTCCAACCTCAATGGACCTTCTTTATCAATGACAAAGCGAGGGCAAAGACTTGCTACTCAGTTTGTACCTGGTATACATGGATATCTTTTTGATGCAATCATTGAAATTTATGAAAAAGAAAAAGAAAAGCATGGAATCATGTCAAGGATTCCCTTCATC
The DNA here is from genome assembly GCF_047967505.1 of Dipteris shenzhenensis. Classification (NCBI taxonomy): domain Eukaryota; kingdom Viridiplantae; phylum Streptophyta; class Polypodiopsida; order Gleicheniales; family Dipteridaceae; genus Dipteris; species Dipteris shenzhenensis. The sequence goes on from NC_141620.1 coordinate 48,135,699, forward strand.
ATAGTGGAAGATGAAACTGCAATAAAGAAGCGGATAAGGTAACCTCCTTTTTCTCTAAATTATTTTCATAATCTAAATCTTGTTTTTTAATGCAAGAGGATTGCATATGATCTTATAGACTTGTGCTTATTATTGCTTGTAGGTGGAATCCAAAGGATGACATGCTTGTGGGTTTTGATGGATATAAAGTAGATGATGTGGAATATAAAAGAGGGTTCAACCTTTCAGATAGACCTTTTGGAGTAGAAGTCCAGCTTGGGTGGTATCAAAAGGCAAAAGGTTCAAGATGCTTCACATATGACCTTACAGACCTTAACATGATAAATATTGAGAGCGTAATTGCATTGGCAAACCTCACCTATGAGTGTAATAGCAATAAGTATACTTTAGATGAGAATGATTGGAATGTATTCAATGACTTTGTAAAGGGGCATTAAATGCACTTGGTAGGGGCTTCTTTGTTATCTTTCTAATATGATAAAAGCTTTATTACGATTATTACTATGCGCTGAGTTTAGTTTGATTTCTCTTGATGGATTTTTTAAATTATTTTTTTGCAGGACCTTGAATCACACAAGTGGATGATTTGCAACCGCCTGGGTACTTTTGTTTATATGAATGCCATTAAGCAAGTTAAAATGCTATTTTCGCATCGGGTATAACAAGATGTTGTATGAATGTAGCCTCTATGCTTTTAATACCATGGCTTCATGGTTTGATATGACTTAGTGGATGTTTGTATTTGGCAAGAAATAAATATTATATATCGTCATTGAATGCTTTGTAAAATTGGCTAATCTATCATCCCTTCTCTTAGTTAAAACACCCATACATATGGTTTTGTAAAAAATTGAAAGATATAAAGCATTTATAAAAGCTCCCAATCTTTCATGTAGTATTTTTATAAAGGTTGTTTCTTGAGCTCTTTACGTGTTTCAAGTGGCTTTGCACAATTCTTTGCTCTTGGTGTACGGCACACATGATTTGTCTTGTTTGATATTTGTTCCTCTTAATTTTTGCACATATGTCTTTATTCTTTGTTTCTCTTGCCTTATGGCATCATGAGGACACAAACCCATCTTAAACTTATGCAATGCCCATTATTGCAGTCGGTACCTCAATTTTTGGTGTGTAGATTCAAATAATGCAGGTGATGTAGAGATCTTGTAGTTTAAATATCTCATCCTACCTAAAGGGACTCTAAAAGTAGTAGTGTATGACTCACATAAGGACTTTTAAAATTCCTCTAGGAGAATAAATATACTTACACAAGGGGATTTATAAAATTTCCCAAAATTTACAGAGGGGATACCAGGAAATACTACAAATAGGTTACATAGGGATTTAGAAAAGAACCCTTGCACGCACGTGATATAGACATATTACACTAAGTGACCCCCCCGAGCTTGGAAGTATGGATTGCATATGCAATTTCTGTCATGCTCAATTGTGGAAGCAAGACACCAAAAGTATGCATCAAGTTGTGAGAAAGTATTGTTGTAAAGTTGGCCGTGTGTCATTGTTTCCATTGGAAGATCCACTAGAGATTTTAAAAGTTCTACTTCATGGACGTGATGCTAGAAGCAGATCATTTAAGGATAATATAAGATCCTATAATAGTGTCATGGCATTTGCCTCATTGGGAGCCCAAGTTAATCAAATGTTTTCTGGGAATAGGGGTATACATAATTTTTTTATTCATGGCATGGTGTACCATCATGTCGGGAGTTTGCTACCTGATGAGTCTAAATAGGAGCTTCCACAGTTTGCACAAGTATATGTCCATGACACAAATCATGAGTTGCAACACCATTTGGATGGGATGCCTGGTTTGAATCTTGGTATTTTGGAATTGTTGTAGAGGATGATGCATGAATAAAATCCATATGCCATTGCACTGGTTGATGTGGGGGAAGTATTGAGAAGAAATCCACATGCAAACTTGAAGATGGTAATTTGTGAGAGCCGGTCAACCTCAAGACACTACTTGGTCCCAACAGCTAGCGAGGTTTTTGCTATCATGCTAAGACAAGGGGATGACTCTGATGTTGGGAATTGAGACATCCAGTTTTTAAGATGCAATGGATTGATCATCAGAATATCAAATTTTCATCGATCATACATGTCACTCATGTATGTTCTTCTATTTCCCCAAGGGGAGGATGGATGGCATTTGTATATCCCTTATAGAGATGTTCCTACTCACGTATTATTACATGATGTACAAAGGAAAAATTGTGTGACACAGAGACAATATTATGCATACTGTTTATAGGTAAGGCCTAATACAAGCGCGTGACTTCTACAAGGGGGGAGATTATTGCAACAATATATTATTGATGCATATAGTAGCATGGAAGAGTCTAGATTAGTGTGGATCACAACAACACAAAGCAACTATAGACACGCTTGGTAGACGCGCAAAATAACGGGCGCGTCTATAAGCATTGCTTGAGTAGAGGAATTACGGGCGCGTCTAATAGCGCGTCTAACAGCTCGTCTATTTGCGCCTGTATTAACGTCTATTTGTGCATTTAAACTGAGAAAATACGGGCCCGTCTAACATTGCGTTTATCAGCGCGTCTATTTGTGCATGTATTAACACGTCTATTTGCGCGTCTAAACTGAGAAAATACGGGCCCGTCTAACATTGCATTTATCAGCGCATCTATTTGCGTGTGCATTAGGGCATTTATTTGCACGTTTACACTGGGAATTAGATGCATATTTAGACGCGTATTTAGATGCAAACCAGAGAATACAGAAAGTGAGATTTTGGTGTACATCATTGCTTTCCAAACATTGCCCATGATTACTAAAGCATGTAATTTTAACAAAAACATCAATGCTTTTTTGCAAGCCCACATATACAAGAATTAAGTGAGGTGAGGAGAATGAGACAATATGTAAAATAGTTTTGCCAATATCAATGATGGGCTACGGTTCAATCTCATCCTTAATGAGATCAACCCTTGCCAAACTATCTACTTCAAAATCCAAACAAGTGTTTAGATCTACAAATACATTCAACCCACTACTACTTGTGCTACTCATATGCTCATCGAGATCAGCATCACTAATGGTAGGCTCGTCCTCACGGGTAGTGGCCTCAATATCTATATCTCCTATCTCATGATCATCCTCCTCTCTCGTATCACGGTCATCATCACATCCATGGCCATGATCATCCTCCATACGCTCCATATTAGTAAATGTACTATACATCACTTTGGAACGTGGCATAATAGGTATGACATGCCACCATCTATTATTATCTACCATTGGTTGATAGACAGCCTAATTCAAACACAAATACAATCATGTTATTTTTCTTGCGTCAAATATTTAAAAGCGAGTATTTTTATATGTGTGTACAGTACCTGTTCACATTGTTGCGGTAATACTAGTGTGTCCTTTCTACTTTGCCAAAACTTTGTAGAGTCAATAGTTACAAAGCCACTTGCATGGCGTTTGATTGTTGCATTAGGGCCTCTTTCCACCATGTCCTTAAACCATTTTACATCCAAAACATACACAAAGAAGCGTCGAAAGTCAAGCTTAATAATATCTTGGATTATGCCACAATAATGATCCATGGCTCCATTGGCTCCCTCAAAGCTAGCAATGATGCCGCAATCTTGTGTGTTTCTCTTATCATCAATCCGTTGTGTTCGAAAATGCTTGCCCTCACACCATATAGCATTGAACATAGTGCACTACACCAAGAAAAAATCAATTAAATAAGCAATCTAAATTATTGAAAGCTCCTAACTTATGCATGCATAACATTCTATATACCGACCTTGCTCATGCATCCCCTAGCATACTCCCATTCTTCCATTGTGATATGCATCCCCTCATCTTTCTCTGCTTTCTCCATTTCATCAAGTAGCCAATCCACATGAATATCCTTTGGAAGTGCTCTTAGATACTGAGGGTATGGCACACGAGATCCGTGGTGTGTACGAAAGAGGGCCCTTTCTTCTTGTCTTCTTGCCTTCGCATCCTCATATCTTGTCACCCATCTTTTCATCACATCACTATTAAGCATGCAATAGAGGTTGATACTATTATGCAACTCCGTGTCTATTACTTTGTTGCGTACTTTCCCTTGAGGCACAATAGAGGTCATCCTTAGGTCTTCATCATCTCTCCATAGTCGTGGGAGAGAGCTATCCACATCAACAAGAAACTCAGAAATATATACAAGTGACTCTTGTACCAACCAACCCTCGGCCATGCTACCTTCTCACGAAGCCCTTCAAGGTCTTCATGAAGCGCTCGAGAAAGAACAACCATCGTGCATGTATAGTACCACATATAGCAATCTCATCGACCAAATGCACTATAAGATGTAGTTGGCTTGTGAGAATTGGAAATGTCTCCTCCACTAAACAAACCACCTCCACTGACATAACTCGAGCATTCTCAAGCGTGGTGGGATCTATTTCCTTTGAGCTCACATACCTAGAAATGAAAAAGTACAGCATATTAGCAATATGCATTCAAACTTACATGGAGCATTGATACGCATCATATTTTGTATCATGTAAAGTACCTCACAAGCTCGCCCATCTTGTAAATACAATCTTTCATGTCCTTCGATGCACTACGTGAAATGCTAGTAGGTAGTATGAACTGAACCCACGAGGAGGTGGTTGATTAGTTGCTTATAATTATTCACTCACAAATTTGAAAGGAAAAAGATATTATGCACATAAAATACTTACCTCGAGCATCTTGTGCCAATCATGAGATTTCAAGCCATATAATTGCTCTACACCTCTTTTCTTGCTCTTTGTAAAGGCTCCCTTCAAACACCTCATGCTTCCAGTGGGAGTATGAATTGTAGTAATAGCGCACTTCACCGTCGCCATCTCTAGCTTTGATAGCCTCCACGGTGCACGAGGTTAAAAAAGACGCCCATTTGGTCTCTCTTGTGGCCAAGCTTCACGCATCCTCCCTGTGGTACATAGATCCTCCCTTATGCCTGCAGAATCTCGTGTCCCATTCAAATGCTCCCAAATGGTAGATGCCACATTCTTGAAGATATGCATGGGATCAAGCAGGTGATTGATCTTGAGGTGGGACCAATATGGTAAACGATAAAAGATGGAGTATCTAAACAAAAGTTGGTGTTAGCGGGCAATCTTTATTTCTAGCCAATATAGCACACAATAGTTACAAACCCTTACCGGCTCATGCCAAGTGGTGGAGGAGTCGTGGAACCTTCCTAAATTCTCATCCAATCTCCCGCGGTGAGTGATTGTGCGAGGACTTCATTCCAAGGGGCAACATATCTAGGATGATCATGTGGGAGAAATCGATGGTGATTCTCATAGATGACCTTATTCAATGCGTCTACCCATGAGGCAACTAGCTAAGGACCCATGGTAACCCGATGTAGTGAGACCTGAACAATAAACACAATTAAGAGTTGAAGGTGGGTTTAGGGTGCCACATCCTTTGCCTATTCATAATTAGAAGTGCAATGCTTACCTGAACACTCGCCATAGCCTGGGAAGTCATACATCGTCCACATCAAGACTGCTTTGTAGTTGAAGTCTCATGACGAGGGAGGCCTGCTCACATCATGCACCTCGATACCTCTCCAAAGTATCTCTAGCTCGTCAATAAAAGACTCCAAATAAACATCAGGATTTTTGACTTTATGTTTCCCTGGAATTAGAAGGGACAACATAACATGTCCTTTCTTAATAGCCATAGAGGGTGGAAGATTATAATTCACCAATATCACTGGCCATACACTGTAAGAGGTGCTTTTGAGACCAAATGGGTTCACACCGTCCATACCCAATCCAAGTCTCAAGCTCCTAGGTTCTTCCTTGAAGCTTGGCCATGTCTCTTCAATATGCTTCCACGCAAGAGAGTCCGCAAAGTTCTCCACTTGCCATCGGTTGATCGATGGGAGGAATGCCATGACATGAGCTTTGCAATAGATTTGCACTTGAACATATGTTGGATGCGAGGGATTATGGGAAAATGTCGCGGAACCTTACGAGGCATGTCCAAAGTTTTGAGATCTGCTCTATATCTTGCCTCTCCACAAGTAGGACACTCTCTTGCATCCTTATGTAGTCCACGGAACAAAACACAATCGTTGACACATGCATGGATGCGCTTGTAATCTAATCCTCTAAGAGAGGTCACATGTTGCCTTGCCATATCTCTTGAGGTCGGTAATTTATTCTCCCTTGGAAGCATTTTACACAATAGCCTGCACGTGAAGACCATAAATGAGGAAAAGCATTCGAGTAATTGACCCACTAGCATAATTCACCATGTTTGCAAAATAGACTTTAAAGCTTACTGGAGTTATGCATTCAAACTTGCATTGCTCCATCCATAGATGGTTTGCAAGTTTAGTAACTCAAGGGAGGCACGTAGAATAGAGAATGTGCACCCCTCAAACAGTGGAGTCGATGCTGTAATAAAAAGATCATCCTACTCCATGCTATCATCCCTTCCTTAATGGACATATAAATCTCGCACCATATCATCAAACACCTCCTCCTCCACGGCTTCATGAGGTAATGGCAGAGGGCTACTATCACCATCACTCCATGCATCCGTAACGGTCCCTCCTGAAGATCCCACCTCATATCGCCGATGCTTCGCTTCCTCACGGCGAGCATAGGGCAACATGTGCGAGTGTGGCACTGCATCCTGTATCAAATTAAAACGGGATCATAACTCAAACATATGAACACCCATAGGTATCTCAATCCACCTTAACTTACTAACCCTTACCATGTTTACGGTCGCATCCCATTCTCCATACTTTGAGATGTGATTGAGTGTAATCCTGCATGCACAATACATGTTTCCTCGACATCGATCACACATACATTTGATTTTTTACTCCAACCACATTTTGCAATGGTGGATACGAAGGGATTCATCCTCACTGGAGCTACTTTTGAAGATGAAGACATCCTACAAACAAACAATCCAAAAAAATTTGCTTTTCTTCAAATATTTAATTTTAAACTCTGTGGCGCATCTAAAACCACGTCTGTCTATTCTGTGGTGCGCATCTACAAGCACATCTAAAACCGTGTCTGTCTGTTCTTGTGGTGTGCATCTACAAGCGCATCTAAAACCGCGTCTAATCTGTGTATTTAGATGCGTATATAGACGTGCTATTAGATGCGTCTATAGACGCGGCTTTTAAATCTGCTTTTAGCGTACTCGCTTTGCTTTTCTTCACATTACTTATACTTCGCATGGCTTTCTTGCTTCACTATTAGCAGATCCACAGTTTCGATGCTTAAGAGGAAGGCACCCACACTTACTTCCAAGCTTACACTTAAGAGGAAGGCACCCACACTTACTTCCAAGCTTAAAGGAGAAGAGGGCAAACAAGGAAGAGAAGCAACTTTGAAAAAGGAGAAGAACCTTCCATACCTCTATCCAAGGTAAGTCTTTTTGCAGTTGATCTTTTTTGGAACTTTGCTCTCTTTGGATTTGTACTTTCTCGTATCCAAAAAATGCATGATTTGGGTATCGGTGTTATGTTTCGGTGTCGAGCACATGTCCTTTTCTACTTTTTAGAAAAGTCCATCTGTCGGAGCGCATTTAAAACCGCGTCTATAGGCGCATTTAGATGCGCATCTAGCCTATTTGCAGACACAGACAGCCGCGTCTATAGACGCGCTGTTATACGCAAAAATAGATGCACTATTCAGATGCGTCTATAGATGCGCTCCGACAGTAATCCTCTCTTCCCTTCCCCTTTCTTCTCAGCTCATCAGTAATCGTCTTTTTTTCTTTTTTCCAGTTCATCATGTGGCTAGGAAGCGCTTTGGGCTCACCTGATCTCTGGGAGTCTATTTTTAGGGACTTATATAACCAAACCATCCCACACCAGCTGAGATCACCCCAGCGGAGTCAGCACAGCCCAGCCGGCTACACAACATGGGCCCATCTCCCATGCCGTCTTATGCCCCTTCCCCCATGCCATCTTATGCCCATTCCGCCATGTCGTCTTATGCCCCTTCCCCCATGCCGTTCGGAGGTCCTTCTGTATCGCAAAGCCCTCGGCATACTCCTGTGCAGTCGAGACTCGGTTCTCCAGCTACGAGTGGTCCACGTAGTCCCGTGCAGTCTCCAGCTACGAGTGGCCAACGTACTAGCTTGACACGACACGGTAGCAGGCGTAGTAGTAGGGAGAGCGGTGGGGGATGCATGGCACAGTGCTTTGGGAGGGGTGGTGGTGGGGACGATGATGATTCAGATGATTTAGACGTGCCTTTGGGTAATGGTACGATATTCTATGACATCACTCAGACAGGAGGCATCTTGATGGATGCACAAGGGAAGGACATCATGGCCTTCATGCGCTCTGTAATTGCTAACAATTACAGAGATTGCTTTATCCACTACAAAGACCAGCCAAAGAGGTTGGCTGATGAGACCCTCACTACTGTTCGCTCTAGGTATCCTACCCCCCTTAATCGCCAGTTCACAGATAAATGGGCCAAGTCAAAGATTGTTACGATACTTGGCAATAAAAGATATTCGCTTAGAGGCAGGCACTAGCGGAGCTTGCCAGGCTCAAGGGAGATCAACCACCAAGGGGCCCGCCGCCCCACACCGCTCACAAGCATGAGTGGAAGAAAGCAATGAAGTCAGCGAGGGAGGACCCCAATCTGTAGCATGTGGAGGCACGAAGGATCCAGATGGAGCAATATGGAAGCATGCATTTTGGAGCAGGGGGTGTTGATTCATGGGAAGCCCAATTTGTAAGTATTGATCTCAAATTATATTGCTTATGTAGTTTATTAGGAGGTTGTTTCTTTGTACTAATCCATCCGTAAATTGTGTCGCCTTGTAGCTTGATATCATGGGCAGATACCCTACTCCTGTCGAGATAGCCTATCACCACCACCATCGCAGAGGAGATACATGGAGGCACTTTTATCATGACGGGTTGATTACAGAGGAGCAGTATATCCAGGCTACTGGAGCGGCCCCCAAGGTATTTGAAAGTAATTAAATAATATCAATATTATAAGTAAAGATTTGATTTTTCATACATTGATATATGTTGTCCCTTGTTTACAGGCCCGTGCACAAGACGACGAGGAAGAAGACAAGGAAGGAGGCGCAGAAGGGAGTGCAGAAGGGAGCGTGGAAGGGAGCGAGGATTAGTCGTAGAAGTAGTGCTAGCTACTCTTTTTTGTACTTAAAGCCACTGGCTTGGCTTCGTGCCTCTTGTATATACACTCCTCTTATTTTTTGTACTTGAAGCCACATGACGTGGCTTAGCTTCGTGCTATATGTACATACAAGCACTGTTTGAGCTTTCAATTTTATTGCGTTTTGGAGTTGTAATATTTTATTTGGAATTATAATTAAAATGCGATTGGCTGTAAGAATTGAATTACACAATGTGGAAAAGGGATTCTTGTAACTATATAGCATACACAACATACACAGCATTCTGTAAATTTTAAAAAATATATTATAAAGTGTGTCTATCAGTGCATCTATAACACGTCTATATAGGCGTCTGTCTATTCGAGAAGTGTCTATTTTTGCATCTATAAACGCGTTTATAAAACCGTTTAAAAACGCGTCTATACACGTGTTTAACGATGCATCTGTCTGTTTTTTAAATTTTTAAGCAGAGCGTCTATTTACACATCTAAATGCACGTCTATACGTGCGTGTGTTTACTATATAGACGCGATGTTAGATGCGGGTCTCTAGACGCAAAAATAGATGCGCAAATAGACACACCCATAAGTTTTTTATTTAGTTCAATAAACGCTTCTGTGTGCATGTCTGTAGGTGCTTTGTCTTGTTGTGGATACACAACAATCAATCTTCTTTACATGCAAAAGTTTATCAAGGATTGATGGACATGGTAAACGCAGCTGATGCAGTGCATAATGTACTAGTCAGTGCTGTAGGGCATAGAGTTGTGTTGCCATCCTCGTTTATAGGAGGATCGCAGTATATGTGCCATTTGTTTATTTACAACAGCACCGCGGTAAACTAGATTTGCTCATTACGTTCACCTGCAACCCAAAATGGTGAGAAATATCTGAAGGATTGTTGCCAAACAAAGACCACAAGATCGCCCGCATTTGACAACTCATGTATTTTATTAAAAACACAAGGATATGATGCAGTCGATTATAAAGCATGGTTTGTTTGGAAAAGTTGTTGGGTATGTATGTGTGATTGAGTTTCAAAAGAGACGTCTTCTGCACTCACACATACTATTGATTTTGGAAGGTGCATTCAAACCTACTCAAGTTGGTCACTATGATCAATTGGTATGTGTAGAAGTGCAAACCCTTTTCCTTGAGTTGCATGAGATTATTGCACAATACAATGTTCATGACCCATGCGGTGCACTTAATGTCTCTGCTGCTTGCATGTTTGATGGCAAATGTAGTCGTCCTATCCATGTCCCTTCTCTCAGTAGATTGTGGTGGGTAACGATGGTTACCATATCTACATGTGTCGAGATGATGGTAGAAAGATACGGGTGAAAGAGGGTATAGTGGATAATCGTTGGATTGTGCCATTCAATCCTTTCCTCTCTATGAAGTACAAGGCACATATCAATGTTGAAATTTGTTCCACAATTACTGGAGTCAAGTATTTATATAAATACATGTATAAGGGTCATGACAAAGCAACCGTCGAGATGCAAATAAGCTGTGTGGAAGGACAAGGACAACTACACAACCCGATCGATTATGGCATTGATGAGATCAACAGTTACCTAGATGCACATTATGTATCAGCATCAAAAGCATGCTGGCGCATTTATTAGTATGATATGCATGATGAAAAGCCAGATGTACAAAGGTTGTAGGTCCATCTTCCAATGTTGAATACTGTGATATTCAGATATGATGATGATTTGCACAATGTGGTGGATAGGGAACAGAATAGAAAGACCAGCCTCATGGAATGGTTCACTTACAACCGATTGCAACATGATGGAGATAATTTGCTTAACAATGACGTTCCATGAGACTAGTTCAGCTTACTCTCGTCTCGAATCAGCTCTCTGGCTTCATACCTCCTGAGCTCGGCATGCTAAATAGACTCGAGCAGCTCTTGCTTTGGGAAAACTCACTGGTGGAGGTCATTCCTGCGACCTTGTCAAACTGCACGGCTTTAGTTCAGCTTTCTCTCGAACAGAATCGATTCTCTGGCACCAGGCATGCTGAACAGACTGGAGCTACTTCATCTTTCCGAAAATCAATTGACAGGGGACGTTCCGCAGACCTTGTCAAACTGCTCGGCTCTAGCTTATCTTGATCTCGGCCAGAATCAACTCTCTGGCATCGTAGCTCCTGAGCTCGGCATGCTGGGGAGACTGGAGAGGCTTTACCTTTGGGGCAATAGACTGACAGGGCCCATCCCACCGACCTTGTCAAACAACTTGGCTTTGTTTGAGCTTCATCTCGGCTTCAATCAGCTTTCTGGCAGTATACCAGTAGAACTCGGCATGCTGAATAGATTGAACATCCTCGATATTGGAACAAACAGTCTATTGGGTGTTGTGCCGACGACTCTGGTAAATTGCTCCGCGTTGATAATCCTCCGCATTAGAAATAACGAGCTCACGGGCAGTCTCAAGAGTCTTCTCCTGGGACTCTCCGACGCCACACAATTCCAAGTTCTGGATCTGCGATACAATCGTTTCCAAGGGGAACTTCCCGAAGTTTTTCACAGATTCCCCAACCTTGTTCAGATATTTCTCCAACAGAATTCTTTCCGCGGTCCCCTTCCTCGTTCGCTTCGGCAGCTCAAGTCTCTACTCAGTCTAGCCCTCGACGATAATATGTTTCAGGGCGCTATTCCCACGACATTTCTAACCGGCTCGGAGGCTCCCTCCAATTAGAGACGCTAAACCTCGCCTCGAACAATCTCACAGGTCAAGTTGCTATCGTATCTTGATGCATGCGAAATAGACGAAAGTTGTTTGGGTTCCACCACTTTTTTTTCATTGATAGCAATCGATTTATGGAATCATCAAGATTCCTTTCTTGACACCAACAGTTCTTATGGAACCATGAGCTTTCGGTTCACTAAGCACAATATCTTAATTTTTTTCTCTTGGTCGCACTCAGGTTCCATTCCCACCGATTTGACAGCCCTTCCTGGGCTGTTGACCTTAGATAAATCGCACAACGCTAAATTTAACTGGTTCTATACCACCGAAGCTTGGATCGCTCATACAACTGCAGCATTTAAATCTCTCGAACAACCACCTCTCAGGCGACATTTCTTCGACTCTTGGTTATCTCGACCAATGTGTCCAATTGATCATTTTGCAAGTAAACCTTGGTGGCCACTTACCGCCTGATCTAGGGAACCTTAAGAGTCTGAACTTACTCGATCTTTCTGACAACAACCTCAGCGGGCTTGTTCCTGCGACAGCACCCTTCGATGATGCATCGATTACAAAGCTAACAGGAAACCCAGGACTTTGTGGAGTAATTGTGCACCGAGCTTGCAGCATACTTCCCCCACCAACGGATACTTCACAGGAGCATCATTTGGCTCAATTTGGAATTTCTGCGATGGGGTCCGTGGTCTTGAAAGGAATGCTCCTCCTTGGAATTATTTGGCTTCCCAGGTACTACAATGGGCGCAAGGAGCGGAAGAGGATCTATCAAGAGCAAGCCTCACAGTTAAAGAATATAAGTAGTGTGCTTCTAACAGGGACACAGGTGAATCTAAAAGCAGATGAGTTAAGAGAAGCAACAGGACGTTTCAATGAAATGAATTTTTTAGGCAGGGGCAGCAGGGGCATCGTCTACCGAGCTTTTGCCTCGGGAGGAAAACTAGTAGCAGTCAAAGTGCTCAACAACGAGATCACATTGGGAGCAGAGGCCAGCTTCAGTTGAGAGGTTGAGATATCGGGCATGCCGAGGCACAGGAACGTAGTGAAAGTGTTGGGTTGTTGCTTTAATTTGGACGTAAAGGCGATCATTCTAGAGTATATGCTTAATGGGAGTCTGGACAAATATTTGCACGGGAGCCAGTTTGAACTTTCAGGGGAGCAGAAGCTGAACATACTATGTGGAGTGGCACAAGGACTGGAATATCTGCACCACGGCCATCCTGCAGGAGCCATTGTGCATTGCGATCTCAAGCCTGGAAACATTCTGTTGGATGCAAACTTTGAAGCGCACATCTTCGATTTCGGGATTTCAAAGCTCCTCCAAAATGGCACCAATCACCAAGAGTACTCATAAGACACTATTCAAAATTTTTGGACTTTCTCTCTTGGTTTGGACTTTTTTTTGGAGCATATCCTCTCCACTCAACTTCACTTAGTGAGCTAAAAAATTGGGTTTTTTAGAGCACTAAATGGGTCACTTATATACAAATATGGCCTTATTAAGCTAAAAAGTCAAGTGGTGACCTCTAATTTTAAAAAAAATGGCTAGTGAACCTATAATTCCCAAACTCGTGCATGGTGCCCCCATCCAATAACTATAATAATAATAATAGTAGTCTCCTAACTCAAGTTCAATTTTAATACTATGAAGTGAAAATATGACACCATATGAAAAGAGTTTGTTGAATTCAACATATAAGTGGTGTATAGATATATCATTTTTTTGAAAAAAAAGAGTTTGTTGAATTCAATATATAAGTGGTGTATAGATACACCCTTTTTTTGAAAAATAAACCATACAATAAATTATCTTATTGGTGGTGTATAGATACACCATTTGTATGGAAAAAAGCATACAAAACATTATCTTATGCATCTAAATCTCGTTCAGAGTCATCAAATTTATGTAATGTATTTGCGCTTGATGGGTCAAGTCTTGCCAAATGATGTTTAATATGGACACGACTTGGATCAAGGATTGTGATACATTTTTCAACATTGTATCCATGCTTCTTTTTAAAACTTCGTGTCCTCGATTTCCAGCAATGAATAATGCTACTAACTTCCACCTCTGTTAATCCCTCATTATTTGGAACCCATTCACGTTTCTTTTGCAAGCATCCCTCATAGAGTTGTTTTATTGTATATCTTCTCGGGAGATTTTTCAATGGCTTTGGTTCATACCATAAAGCTGTAAATGTTATAGGAGTTCCCTTGTCATCCCTTTCTATCTTAGCAACCTTTGCAACCCAAATAGGGCCACCTTGGTCATCCAACTCTGAACCTGGATCAGATGCCCAAACTGCAATAAATAGACCCTCTTCAATCTCATTAGATGGTATAAACTCTTACCTTTTGGAAAGATTTATGATTAAATTTTATTTTGAAGTTGTTGCGTACGCAATAAGTAGGGACATTTGAGTGGTTTTGAGGTCAATAGAGAAATTTGTAATAAAGTGTCATGAGAAGAGTTTTTTGGAGAGATTTATGATTAATTTTTGTTTTGAAGTTGTTATGTACGCAATAGGTAGGGAGGTTTGAGTGGTTTTGAGGTTGAGAGAGAAATGTGTAATAGATTGTTTTTTTTTTTAAAGGAGTTTTTTGGAGAGATTTATGATTAAATTTTGTTTTGAAGTTGTTGCGTACGCAATAGGTAGGGAGGTTTGAGTGGGTTTGAGGTTGAGAGAGAAATTTATAATGGATTGTTTTTTTTTGTTGATGAGTTTTTTTGAGAGATTTATGATTAAATTTTGTTTTGAAGTTGTTGCGTACGCAATAGGTAGGGTTTGAGTGGTTTTGAGGTCGAGAGAGAAATTTGTAATAGATTTATTTTTTTTAAGGAGTTTTTTGGAGAGATTTATGATTAAATTTTGTTTTAAAGTTGTTGCGTTCGCAATAGGTAGGGAGGTTTGAGTGGTTTTGAGGTTGAGAGAGAAATTTGTAATAGAATAGGTTAGGAGAGAAATTTCTGAAAATAGGTTGTGAGAGTTTAAGGTAAAGAGGAAAATTTATGGGAAAAAAGATTTAATGCAAAAATGGTTTTATAAGTTGTTGCATACACACAAGTTTTTGAAAAAAGGATCGGATTTGAAAAAAAAATTCAAATTTATAAAAACTTGATTCTTAGAAGTTCTTGCGTACGCAATAGGTTAGAAATGAACTCACCTCTTGCAACATTTTGAAAATTTTTTAGAATCCTGCAACAGGTTGATGAGAGGAGAGAAGCGTAGAGTATAAACAAATGATCTTTGAATGAAAGAGAGAATGAAGAATGTTCTACTTATAGTGAACCTAAAAGAACTAAAAAAACCTTAAAAACTAAAAAAAGCTGACTTGACCTAAAAGCTACCCATTTCCTATAAAACTCTACTTCTCCTCATTCTCTCTCACAACTCTCCTCATTCTCTCTAACAACTTTCCTAGAGCTCCACCACCTCTCCACCCAGGTACTCCCTCCCTCCCTCTCGTCCCTCCCATCCCCTCTTCTCCCGCTTCCTCTCTCCCCTCCCTTGCCCTCCCCTCCCCCTCCCTTCCCCTCACCTCCTGCTTCTCCCCTCCCTTCCCCTCTCCTCCCTTCCCCCTTTCCCTCTCCTCCCTGCCTTCCCTTCCGCTTCCCCTCCTCTCCCTCCCCATCGGCCCTTCCCTCTCCCTTCCTCTCCCTCCGCCTCCCTGCAGGCCCCTCCCTCCCCGCTGTCTATCCCTTCCCCCCCCCCACTGTCCCTCCCTTCCCCCCCCCCACCGTCCCTCCCTTCCCCCCCTCCCCCGCCCCCGCCCTGCCCCCTTCCCTTCCTCCTTGCCCCCCCTCCCCTGCCCTGCCCCCTTCCCCTCCGCCGCCCGCCCCGCCCCCTTCCCCTCCCCCGTGCCTGCCCCCTTCCCCTCCCCCTTCCCCCCCCTCCCCGTCGAGCGGGGAGGGGAGGGGTATGGGGGAGGGGGAGGGGGAGGGGGCTACGCGGGGGCACAAGGGGTCGAGGGGAGGGGGCGGGGTGGCAGCAGGGGCGGGGGCGAGGGGAGGGGGGAGGGGGAGCGACAGGGGGGCGAGGGGAGGGGGCGAGGCAGCGGCGGGGATGAGGGGAGGGCGAGGGGGCAGGGCGGGGGAGGGGAGGGAGCGGGGGCGGGGGCGGGGAGGGGGAGGGGGAGCGGGGGGGATCCCCCCCCACTTGTTGCGTGTGCAACAGGGGGCCCCCTCCTCGCCCCGACCCCTCCCGTTCCCCGCATCCCTTTCCCTCCCCCACACCCCTTGCCCTGCCCCCCCTCCCTCGCCCCCTTCCCCCCCCCTCCCCGTCGAGAGGGACAGGGGGAGGGGGCGGGGCGGGGGCAGGGGCGAGGGGAGGGGGAGGAGGGGGGAGGAGGAGCGACAGGGGGGAGGGGAGGGGGCGAGGCAGCGGCAGGGCAAGGGGAGGGGACGGGGCGGGGGAGGGGAGGGGGCGGGGCAGCGGCAAGGGCGAGGGGATGGGGAGGGGGCAGGGCGGGGCAATGGCAGGGGAAGGGGAGGGGGCGGGGGCGGGGGCGGGGAGGGGGAGCGGGATCCCCCCCCACTTGTTGTGCACGCAATAGGGGGCCCCCTCCCCCTCCCACTCCTCGCGCCCTCCCACTCCCCCCACCCCTTTCCCTCCCCCGCACCCCTCGCCCTGCCCCCCCTCCCTCGCCCCCTCCCCCCCCCTCCCCGTTGAGAGGGGCAGGGGGAGGGCGGGGCGGGGGCGAGGGCGAGGGGAGGGGGAGGGGGATCCCCCACCTGTTGCATGCGCAACAGGTGGGGGGGCACCCTCCCCCTCACCCCGAGGGAGGGGGAGCCGACAGGGAGGGGCGCGGGGGAGGGGGAGGGGAGGCGGGGAGGGGGAGGACGAGGGGCGCAGGGAGGTGGAAGGGAGGGGGCGTGGGAAGAGGGGCAAGGGCGCGGGTGGGGGGTTAACCCCCCCACCCACCTGTTACGCACACAACAGGTAGGGGGACCCCCACCTGTTGCGGGTCCCCCACCTATTGCGTGCGCAACAAGAGGGAGGGGGGCGGCGACGCAGGAGGGTAAGGGGCGCGAAGGTGGGAGGGGGAAGGGAGGGGAGGGGGGTTAAGGGGGAAATTCCTCCCACCCACTTGTTGCACACGCAATAGGGGAGGCACGGGAGCGAGAGGGGAAGGGGCGGGGGCGGGGGCGGGGAGGTTGGAGGGTTGAGAAGGGGAAGGGTAGGGGGAGGGGCGGGGACGAGGGAGGGGAGGGGGGTTAACCCCTTACTTGTTACCCACGCAAGAGGGGAAGCAAGGCGGGGAGGGGAGGGGAAGGGGAGGGGCGCGGGGAAGGGAAGAAATATTAATTAACTTAATTTATTTTAAAAAAATAAAAAAGTTAAAATAAATGAAATTTTAAATATAAAAATAAACTAATTAATTAAAATAAAATAATTAAAAAAAGAAAAAATTATTTTATTTTAAAAATTAAAAATAAATAAAACTTAAAATCATATTTAATTAAAAATTTATTTAATATTTTGAGTTTGAAAATCATAGTAATTCTTATTTTTTATTTTTGATTGTTTTTCAAAAAACTATGGCTTCCAGTTTTGGTTCCAAGGTGTCTTTCAAATACCTTGAACATGCTTGGTATTTTATGGAGCGCAAATCAAAGTATTTTTTGGTGATCACTGCAGAGAATATATTAAGCGTGAAATATTCTACAGAGGTAGTAAGAAATGGTGGCATGCTCTCAAATATCAACATTAAAGAAAACAATTTGATAGGAGTTGTGTGCAAAGGAAAGAATGACGAGGTGGTTTACAAGTTACGAGTTACTCACAAGCACTTCTTGAAGCCCTTACCAGATTCAATTGAGGGATCCCAAGAATTACTTAGTACCTTAGAAGCATTGAAGAAAATGTGGGATGCATTTCCAAGTGGTGGTGTTGTACCTTCAACAGCAGTAAGTGCAGCAGTAAGTACGCCATCTATAACATATAACCCTCAAGTACTGCCAATATCTATGGAGGTAACTCGGGTAACTCCGGCAAGTGTAACTACAGTATCTCCAACTGTACCTACACCATCGATTGCTGCAACTACAAGAACAAGAAGGAGTGATCGTGGAGTAGATTCAAGCTCTATAGCTATTCCCAGAAAGAGAGCAAAAATAACTCCTACTCCGGTGCAGATCGTTCAAGTGTAGGCTATATAAAACCAAGCAAAAAATTGGATAGCGATGAAGAGGAGGATCCGCAAGAAGAAGATACAAGTCTCGAAGACTTTTCTATAAGTGTGGCAGACTTACATCCTCCAGAGGATGAGGGATACATTTGGGGATTTTCACAATTCAGCGTGGCCACAATGCTTATTGATCGAGCTTCGTTGTTCACAAATCAAAGAAAGCTAGATAAGACATTTGTATGCAAATTGTATGAAGATACGAGGAAAACAAGAACTCCAATTGCCACTAATATCACTCTTTGTCGTATGGCATTTAAGAGACTTCAAGAAGATGATCCTACATTGCCTGATATCACATTTCAAAAGCGTGTGGACTTTCTTGATGCTTTTGAGAACTTTAGAAGGAGTGACTTTGTTCGTGGAGAGGCTTTGTACCAAAGCCGATATGGGACTAACATGGAGAAGAGATACATGCTGGCAAAGAATAGAATCTTGGAAAGATGCAGGTTTGAGCCCATTGATGGGCAACACTTTTGTGAAGCTTGCAGGATCGCCCTTGATGAGGGAAGAAAAGGAAACTTGCCACAAATTAAGTGGATGGAAAAGTTTCAATGAGTCATTTGTCATATATGCATATTTAACGATGACTCGAAGTACATTCTAGAATCAGAAAGGCTGAATTCTGCTCCATTTAGGTTGAAAAAAAGCTCTTCTCTTTCTGAGATCTTGATAAAGGCAAGGGAGTTATGGATGGGCTATGGAAAGCCACAAACAGTGAAGGGCAGGAGATCTACATTTGAGTACATGGCAAAGAGGACTCGGTTCTATAGATGCTTGAAAGGTGTTGTAAGCAATACGCAAGGCATACCAAGTAATAAGGTTGAGGCAAAGGATTTGAACACCACCGTTGCAAGATACAGGGATGTTACTTGCATTGTCTTTCGCGAATTGCAACTCAGAGGAAAGAAATAAAGAAACCGATGTCTATTGTTTGGTGGAGAGCATTAAGGTTTGTTCTAGATGCAATAACAGAAGAAGTATGCAAGAAGATCCTAAGTGGTGACTGCTTCTTTGGAAAGAAGAGCAAGCATAGCAACTTGGATGAAGTGGTCACCCGAATGATTCAAAGTGAGGCTACTCTCTCGGCACTATTATTTATATTGAAATCTGATGATGAGTTAGCTGGCAAGTCAATTGATGTGGATAAGAAGAAAGCACTTAGCCTAGGTCAACTCCTTGATAAGACATGGGCTAGAAAGTGGTTGGCTTCAATGGATGCAAATGCCACACCAACAAAGGATCTAAGAGCTAAAATGCCAAAGGTTGTTGAGACAGAATATATGGACATCAAGAAAAAGGTCTTGCAGTCCACTACCCAAGGTAGAGCAATTGGTGGTTTAGATAATGGTTATCCATTCAGCTTCTCCTATGATATCCTGCTATCAGAGACTGCTATCAGAGAATGATACAAAATTTGCACACATCAATGGCATTGATACAAAGCATTTCATAACAATGAGCTGTCATGCTTGGGAGAAGCCATGCATATTTTTCATAGATGAATTGCAAGACCTTGCAGTGTCACAGATAGTTGAACTTGTGTGGTTTATCGTAGAAGGTCCTATGGCAGATAAGAAAAGATCAACGTTGGTCCTGTTCGTGACAGAATCACAAAGGGATGCCTTATATGCAAGTTTGACATCTGCATTTGGGTATTTACTTTCAGAAGTATACCATGGTATAGTCCTACGTAATCATATGACTATCTTGGAAGGCACTGCCATTCAAGTCTTGCAGCCTTTCTTGATGTGCTTCTTATCGAGGGGTGGTGGCAATCTAATCCAAATTCCTTTAAGGACTCTCGAGCTTCATTACTTTGAGGACAATAAGGTTAAGCTTGATGCATCAATGGTGGATTACAAAAAGCCGATGGATTCTGATGTGATACTAGAGATGACAAAGAATTTATTGAATGATGGGTGGGAAGTAGCATTGTATCGAATGGGTTTTGCTACTGAGAAATTGCTACGCCAAGGTAGAAATGTAAATGTCATTGATACCCCCGATCAAATTGAGTTCTTTGACACATATTACAGTTGCACTACCTTCTTGAGAGTGCTCTCAACGGAAGCAAGAACAGAAGAGGGAGAGAGAGAAACAGAGAGCCACACAAGTTTTGGTGGGTGCAGAACCACCCTAATCTTCTTTTTCATTCATTTATATATGTTTGAGTATTGTACATAACCGGGGTAAAGGCACAGTGACCTTTAACCCCCACAACCTCCCACTTATAGGACAATGTGCCTTTAAGGGAGAACAACCAGTGAGCATACTATCCAATGCCCATCAATACACGACAATACTCAAACCGCTGTGACTAGGTAGACTCTTCGTCAGCATATCTGCAGGGTTATCATCTGTATGAACCTTGACAAGCTCTATGCGCTTGTCCTCAAGTACCTCCCTGATGAAATGGTACCTGACCTCAATGTGTTTGGTCTTTGCATGAAAGACCGGATTCCGTGCTAGCTGAATAGCACTCATGGAATCACTATGCAATGTCGGTACACCTGTATGAATCCCAAAATCTCCCACTAGCCGATCAAGCCATATAGCCTCCTTGCAACCCTCTGTGGCTGCAACATACTCAGCCTCTGTGGTAGACAAAGCAATGCACTTCTGTGCACGAGACATCCACGACACTGCACCACCTGCAAAGGTGAACACATAACCAGAAGTGGATCTCCTACTATCCACATACCCTGCATAGTCTGAATCTGTGTACCCAAGTACACGCATGTCTCCTTTACCAAAGCAAATGCACATCTCCTTGGTACCCTTCATGTACCTCATGATGCACTTAACTGCCTCCCAATGCCTCTTTCCTGGATTAGCCATATACCGGCTAACAACTCCCACTGCAAATGCAATGTCTGGTCTAGTAGCTATCATAGCATACATAAGACTCCCAACTGCTGATGCATAAGGAACCTTGGCCATCATGGCCCTCTCCTCTTCTGATTTGAGACTATCTGTATGACTCAGTTTCACATATGGAGGCAATGGAGTACTCACTGCCTTCCCCCCCTCCATATTGAAACGCTGCAATACTTTTGTAACATACTCTTTTTGTGAAAGCCAAAGGAGTTTCCTACTCCGATCACGTGTGATGCGCATACCAAGAATATGACCTGCAAGTCCCAAATCCTTCATATCAAAGGCCTCATGTAGCTTGGCCTTTAATGCATCTAGCTCATAAGTATTCTTGCTAGCCAATAGCATATCATCCACATATAGTGCCAGGATTATCAGGCTATTAACCTTAGCCCTTTTAGTGTAGAGGCAGTGATCAATTTCACTCCTTCTAAAACCCTGGGACCGAATGAAAGCATCAAACTTCTGATACCATTCTCTAGGTGCTTGCTTAAGACCATAGAGACTCTTCTTCAGCTTGCAAACTAAATGCTCTTTTCCCTTTTTCTCAAAGCCTTCCGGCTACACCATGTAAATTTCCTCATGCAAATCCCTATGCAACAAAGCTGTCTTGACATCCATCTGCATAAGCTCCATATCCTCTAATGCCACTAGTCCAAGCATGCATCTAAGTGTGGTCATCTTCACAACCGGAGAGAATATCTCATCAAAGTCCACACCCTTCTCTTGCTTGAACCCTTTAGCAACCAAACGGGCCTTGTACCTAGGCACATCATCACCTGTGACCTTCATTTTGTAGACCCATTTACATGGCAATGCTTTCTTTCCATGTGGCAAAGAAACCAAGTCCCAAGTCTTATTCTTCATAAGTGAACTCATCTCTGATTGCATAGCATACTCCCACTTGCATTGATCCTCACGCATCATAGCCTCTTTGTAGCAAGAAGGCTCCCCGCAATCAGTAAGCATCACATAGTCTACCCCTGGAACAAACCTATCAGGCGGTCTAGACACTATAGATGATCTTCTCAAGGGCATTTCAGCTTGCTGTCCCACTTGCATATCAGCCACATTTGGCTCATCATTTCCACCAATAGATGATCCATCATCTACCCTTGATTGTATACCTGTGGGAGTACTTGGTGGTACCATTTCTTGCACATTTGGTCCATGGACAGCTTGCTGTCTATCAACATATGCAGGTGGATTCACATCCTGGAAAGTGATTCTCCTCATTTCCACATCCCTCATGGGTGCCTTATGCATCTTCTTCTCATTGAAGACCACATCATTCATTGAAGACCACATCATGGCTGCGTATGATCTTCTTTGCTTCTGGATCCCAGAGACGATAGCCCATCTCTCCACTTTCACCATAACCTAGAAAGATGCATTTCCTAGACTTAGGATCTAGCTTCTTTCGAAGCTCTTTTGGCACATGTGCATATGCCTCACACCCAAATATACGCAAATGAGAGTAAGAGGGCTTCTTGCCACTCCATGCCTCTTCAAGAATACCACCATCCAAACTCTTACTAGGTGATCTATTGATCACATGCACTGCAGTCTTCATTGCCTCAGCCCAAAAACCACCAGAAAGACTTGCATTGGAAAGCATGCATTGCAACCTTTCTTGAATGGTACGGTTCATCTTTTCTGCAATTGGATTTTGCTCTGGAGTACAAGGGGATGTAAGCTCCCTCTTAATCCCACGTGTATCACAGAAATGCTGAAAGTCATGAGAGAGATACTCTCTACCATTATCAGTCCGTAGGCATTTAAGCGTTCTACTTAACTGATTCTCAACCAAGGCCAGCCATTTCTGAAATACCTGGAACACATCACTCTTCCAAGCTATAGCATAAGCCCACACTCTCCTAGTTGCATCATCAATGAATGTCACATAGTATTCAGCCCCGCCTAATGACCGTGTAGGCATGGGACCACATACGTTTGAATGCACCAAATCAAGCATTTCAAACTCTTTCTTTCCCCTTCTTTTATGGGATGATTTAGTCTGCTTCCCATAGAGACAATGCTCACAAAATTCAAAATCAGAGAAACTCAAATGCGGTACATAACCCAAACGACATAAGAGTTTCATTCCATTCTGGCTCATGTGCCCCAACCTGCAATGCCACAAAGAAGTGCTTGGCTGCTCGGTTATTGCAACAACATGATCAAATACCCCTGATACATGTAAGGGATACAAAGTCCCACACTTGCAACCCCTGGCCAAAAGCATAGAGCCCTTTTGAATTTTCCAACTCTGAAAGCCAAAAGTGGTGTGAAAACCAGCATCATCTAGTTCAACCACTGAAATAAGACTCTTGGTCAACTTAGGCACATGTCTCACATGTTTCAAAATAAATGCAGACCCATTTGCAAAAGAAAACTTTATGTCACCTACTCCCACTATGTCACATGCATAGTCATTTCCAAGATGCACACAACCTGTCTTTCCAGTGTCATAAGTGGAGAACCATTCCCTATGGGGAGTAACATGGAATGAAGCACCAGAATCCAAAATCCAATCCTGGGAATATGCATCATCTGAAGTGGTAAGCAACTCTGCAGATAAACTAGACATGAAGAGAACATCATTGTCACTATCATGTGTGACTGCATTGATCTCCTCGATCTTCACTTTTCCTTTGTCTTCCCTTGGACTTTCTTCCTTTTGATTTGCACCCCAATTTGCATTCTTTTTCTTATTCTTTTGCTCTCTTTTCAGCTTGTAGCAATCCTTTTTCATATGGCCCTTCTTGCCACAATGGTAACACTCAATGTTCCGTGCCCTGGATTTGCTACGAGACTTCCCTCTTTCTTGGGACTTCCCCCTGAACTGTGATCTACCCCTTTGCACATTTAAGGCTGCATCCTGCTTGTTGCCATCCATAGACTTCCGTCTAATCTCCTCGGCCAACAAGCTACCCACAACATCATCAAATTTTAGTACTCCACCAGGTGCAGAGTTACTAACAGCTGTACGGAAGGTATCCCATGAGGATGGCAATGAACATAAGAGAAATATTGCCTTAGTCTCCGCATCAAAATTCATTTTCTGAGCCTGAAGCTGGCTGAAAATAATATTGAATTCATTCAAATGAGAAGCAATGGAGACCCCTTCCTTCATCTGTAGCTCAAACAACCTCTTCATGAGGTAAACTTTATTAGAGGCAGTTTCCTTCTCATAAGTGGCACACAGTTTCTTCCACAAATCTTCCGTAGTCTGCTCATTTACTATTGTGAAATAAACTGACTCTGCAAGATGAAGTCTAATAGTAGACTTTGCTAATGCATCCAACTCATTCCAATCATCCTCAGACATATCCGCAGGCTTAGCTTCAATACCTGCCAAGGGTTTAATCTGCTTCTTTTGAATAAGCACATCTCTTATCTGTTCTTTCCACAAAGAAAAGTTTGTCCCATCAAACTTTTTAATGCTAAAAGCCTCCTTTTCAGACATGGAAGAGGATGCCATGATACAAATGAAACAAAATCCCAAATGTTCTAGTGCCTGTAAGAGAGAATCACACCAAATACCAGGTGCACCCAAATGTGTATGTCACAATAGAGTGAAATATCACCAAAACTCAAAGCTCAAAGCATCAAAAGATGCATCTGACTCATGTGCATATACTATGCATCCATATGAGCAAATCTGGCCCAAAAGAAAATGCCAATAAGTGCCAAATGACTCAAGCATAAACACTGTCCACTAGCATATGCATCAATAATATCTCATCCAAGAGAGCATAGCACTATCAGTGCATCACCTGCAATGTTTCAAAGCTGTCCCTCAGCATAAAATAGCATCCATGTGCAAAGCGTCCATAAAAAAATAGCATCCCACAAGGCAATTTGGGCCTATCAGCACATCCAACAAGGACCGCAATCATCCAAATGGCTTATAAATCATCCACTGCAACCCAATGCATACCATGAATGAGCGCACACTGCTCAAACTGCAACCAGAGTGATCTGCATAAGGTATGCTCAAGAAATCATAGTCCCACGGTAATGAGCGCTACTAAAAATAGAACTTGAGATGCCTCAAAACATGGGCGCCATTGCATAATCGGACTCAGCAAGAAAATCTGCAAATATCTCTCTTCTACCAGAACTCCAAAATCCCAACCGATGAGTGAGAAATGGGAGTCAACACTTATCCACTGCCATGTGGCATAAATCTAAGGTTTCAAAACCTTAGAATGAAAAATGCACAACAGAGAGACGAAATCAAATACACAGAGATCTATAACTCTCAAAATCCTCCACCAAATCGCGCAAGAACTGATAGGTAGGGGTTTTTGGGCGTCCGGAACGCAATGGGACAGACGGTTTTGGAAACCGTGGTCTCAATCACTGGGTCCAACACACGGACTGAAAAACGTTTTTGGAAACAGAGTTGTTTGTAAACTCCACCGGAGTGCGAATGATGAGCAACATAGCAGTTTTAGGACCTCCTGAGTCCACCGGAATTGACAGATCTACAAATGGTTGCTCCAAACTTGAGTTCCAACACCCGGGCAAAAAACGCAGGAACTGACACAGTGAGTCAGAAATCCACTGAAATGATCCCAAATTCAAGAATGAAGGTGTTTCCAAGCTCCTGAAGTAATGTGGACACCAAAAGCAAGCAATAGTTGCCTCTACAAGTCAATACGGAGTCTCTGTCATCGAACGGAACAGGAAAAAGCTCAAAAAACGACTTTTTCTTTGAAAGCTCTTAACAGGCTCTCAAAACCACTTCACAAAGCCAAAATGACTTTTCCAAAGGTTCCTCCAAGGTCTCTGCACACTCGGATGCAAGTAAAGTCACCCACAAAGCTTCCCACAAAGCTTCTCCTTCCTCCCACAGAGCTACTGAGCTTCAAGCATTCACGCACGCTTAGCTAGATCACCCGGGCTCTGATACCAGTTGAGAGTGCTCTCAACGGAAGCAAGAACGGAAGAGGGAGAGAGAGAAACAGAGAGCCACACAAGTTTTGGTGGGTGTAGAACCACCCTAATCTTCTTTTTCATTCATTTATATATGTGTTTGAGTATTGTACACAACCGGGGTAAAGGCACAGTGACCTTTAACCCCCACACTTCTTTGAAGAGGAAAATGTCAAAGAAGAGGGTAGTGAGTCTGAGGGTGATGATTCTAGCTCAGGTGATGATGAGGATGAAAGCTTTGCATCCGATGACTTACGGCAAGAAGAAATCCGCACAAAGAATAAGGCTGATCAATTGTGAACTAGAGTCAAGGAGGTTCCACTCATCATACGAGAAGGCTCGCGGTAGCAAGAAGTTACAGTAGTATAGCACGTCATAGGAAAAGGTAAGGCTAAAGAGGTGGAAGCACTTCCCTTGAAATTAAAAGTGAGGAAGGCACCCTTGATCTTGGGTGAAGAACAGGCAAGTGGATCGATCTTGGGTGAAGGGCAGGCAAGTGGATCAAGCAAGGAAGCCTTACTCAAAGAAGGTATGGACGAGGCAAAGCATGACCAGGAGGCATAGATGGTTCTTCAACCATGACCTTACAGACTCCAGAGTAGCCTACTAGTCAAGAACCTAGTAGCCAGGTCCCTACACACCAAGAACTTGGTCATGAGACTCTAGAGCAGCCTACTAGTCAGGTGCTTGGAACTGAAGAGCAAACTACTGAGGACGTTGCTACTGAGACTCCAGTCTTAGAGCAGCCTATTAGTTAGGACCCTGGTAGTCAAGGGCCTGGCATTGAGGACATTGGTACTAAGTAACATGATGGCTGACGGCTTTGTAATCACAAGTTTTGAACTTCTATTTAAAGCGAATATCTAATAAAAAGTTTACTACTTTTTTGATTTCTTTACTCTCATTATTGTGTATAAAGATTGTTTATGAGGGCCATTTTATACTTAATAGTGTATTTTAAACTTTATGTCAAATGTATTTTTATAGTTAAGGGTGTTTTTTAATACCAAGTGTGGTGTATATGTACACTACTTACACATAAAAGGATTTATCTACACTACCTTTCTAAGGGCTTTATGTACATCACCTTTCTAAAAGAAATGGTCATAAAGGTATGTGCACACCACTTATACATAAAGGTGTTTATTTACACCACCTTTCTAAGAGAATTGGTCATCTATTATTGGTCATCTATTGATGTTCTTAGGTGATAGTAGCTCAATTCATAAGAAATTATGAAGATCTTTATGTAGACCACCTTTGTAAGAGATTTGGATATGCATTGATGTTCTTAGTACTTAATCATCAAATCTTTTGTTTTGAGTTGGCAAATCTAGTTCAAAAAACAACATTACTAGTATATTCAAATTTTTTGACTGTTTTTTAGTCCATTTCTCAAATTGGACTTTACACAAGTCCAAAAATTTTGAATAGTGTGTTGCATCTTTTATTCTCTGAGGATCAATTGGATACATTGCTCCAGGTCAATGGAGACTCATCATTGCTAATAGATGAGCAGTAGATTCTATTGCGTAGGAAGATAATAATCTGAAGATATTAGCTGCCAGTAGATTTTGTTGGTCATCATGCTTTTGTTAGATCACCAGAGTACGGGTTTGTATCAAATCCTACTACGCAGGGAGATGTATATAGCTTTGGAGTGGTGATATTGGAGGTCCTTATAGGAGAGAGACCAACTTCCCATGATATACCACTAGAGCATCACACCCTTGCCTTCAAAAAACAGGAGCTCAATGCCTTCAATACTCCCATGTTCCCTTCAGAAGTGGCAAGACGATTGGCGCAACTTGCTCTGCTGTGCACTCAAGATACGCCAACAAAGTGTCCATCACTGGTAGATGTATCGCGCATCTTGAAGGACATTCAGAATGGTCCAAGGTTACGTACATATCCTAAGTTGTTGCAAATGCAAATAGCATTAATCAATTCTATTACTCGTCGTTGTTCTTCGAGAGAGGATGATTAAGGTTCACTTCTCACATAGAAAACCCTCATATCACTTTAATTCATGGAGGTACTTATAAATCCCTTCTGATCCTTTCTCGTTACATCCCTTGTGTGACTTAGGCTAATAATAAAATACATCTTTGTAAATGTAATAGATAGATTTCTCTACTAATGTAAATTTTGAACTACGATGTAACAAGGTAAATTACATTCAGAAGGCTTGCCTTGCATGGAGGTTTAGGTTGGTGTAAATAAGAGATGAAGTTAGTTCCAAATATTTGATTTTTATTTGGGTTTGTTCATATGTGGTCAATTGTGGACCCGTGTATAGTTGTGGGTTGATGGATCCATTGTTGGAAATTTTTTTGTGCCATGAATGTAGAAAGTTATGTTGTAGTAGTGTTTGACCTATTATGGTGAATATTGAAGTCTCCTATGATAGTTGTTGGTATTGTTTGTTGTATTTTGCCGAGTAGTTTTTCCAAGAGATATTAGTGTTGAATGTGGTGAGGAGGGTGACATGTACACATTAATGACTACAAAGTTATGAAGTTCTTTGTTTGTGAACGTTGTTAGTAATCATTCACATTTTTTGTCGTGGATGTCCCACAAGCCTCACAAATGTACTCCACCAGATCTGCATTGACATTTGTGAAGTACAAAATTTCAAACACCTATAATTCAAAGCATCTTTTGCGTGAGCATATGTTGTGCAAACAAACAAAAAAGTTTGCAAGTAACCTTAGTCCCATAGCCTAGTCATGAAACTTGGCTAGAGAAAGCTAATTTCAAGTCGTGCCATCGAGCACCTCTGCCAATATGGTAAAGTCAAATACATAAATTGTATTCTTGGCCTTCAAGAATGAAACATTCTTTAAGATGTACATAACCACACTTTCTTCGTTAAATTCTTGTACTAGCTGATCAACGTGGGTTTCCTTTCATTGATGAATGATAGCTACACAAGCAAACGTTGTACCAACATAAGTCAAATGTCCACCAATACTTTCATGAAATCAAAGAAACCAAATAAGAATGACCCGAACTTACTGCAACTTGGTCTTCATCTCAAGGTCCATATGCAACAATGATTTGATTGGCATGGCTTCTTCATTTGCCACTTTGATGATCACAATTTCAACCGTTCCTATGACATTTGATATATTCAATTTCCCAAAGTGAATCATCTTAGCAACGCAAGGAACGAATGTGCAAAGATAATGGTCGGGTAACAAACAAAGATTTCCTTCAAAAGGTTCTCCTCTAATGATGCATGTAGTTGCACCAACAAGTAGAGAGAATCTAGAAGTTTCACCTTCAATTGCCCCTCTCAACACAACACTAGCTCCTTTTATTCTATAGAACTTCCCAATTTGCAAGAAATTAACCGGAATGTAAGTAGAATGTCACTGTGGTAGCAAAACCTATCCATGAAGTCTCCTTTTAAGAATGTCTTTGGAATTGTTACTTTGTGAATACCATACTTGCAAAGTAACTTTCCCTCAAAAACAAATCTTTGAGGTACGGGCTAACCAACGCATAAGGACGTAGAAGACTATAGAAGGTAAGATACCTAAACTGCCTTGTCACGAAGCAGGTGCAAGAAGGGAGCTCGATGCCTCGTATATACCGGCATGCAAACTCGAATGAAGAGGGCACGAACCAGAAGCGCTAAGCTCCATTGTAAAGCGGCGGTCAAAGCCATGCAAAGAAGAAGAACCAGGCCGAGCTCTTAGGTAACGGGTATCCAAAGCCAGACAAGGTCTCTCGAAAAGTCGTGCGCAGCGAGCAGGGAAAGAACTATTAGGAAGGCATAAGTGGATGGTCACGGGACTGGCAAAGAGACCAGCATCGTGGCAGCATACCCTATGCAGTCTACAATGGAACCACTAAGCAGCAAGAGTAAGTGAAGAAGAGTCATAGCAGCACAGGGTGCACACAAAAAAACGAGGAAAGGACTACGGCATTTAGCTATAGCGTAGGCATATCTACCTGAGGAGAGGCCATGGAGGATGAGGGGAAAAGGACGTGGAGGAGTGGTCTTGCGAGGCGAAAAATAGAGTAGAGTAGAGGTCCCAATCCCACCCGAAACAAGGAGCAATATATCTTTTTAAGAGTGCAACGCCACGACCACGTTAAAGTCCACTCACCTGCCTCGTGTCATGGGCCAATGAGGACATTCATACCTCCCTCTAGTCTATCCAAACAATTCTAAGGTCCAGACCTATGATAAATAGACCCCATACAACCACATGTCATGGGCCAATGAGGACATTCATACCTCCCTCTAGTCTATCCAAACAATTCTAAGGTCCAGACCTATGATAAATAGACCCCGTACAACCACAGGTTCCAATCAAAAATACATGGGGTAGCAAGAGGTATTGTAGAGCCATAATCAAAAAAGAGGAAGGGAGGGGGGGTTTGTTGGGTTGGGTAAGAATTAACATGCATAGTGGGTTTAATCCCTAGTTACGAAAAGACACTTAGAAAAAATATTTGAATTATCGAGAAGAATAGATCTAGAAATTAATTTAGGGACATCATAACAAACAAGACTGGAAAATGTGGGTAGTTCCATTATGAATATTAGAAATGATCAATACAAGAATCAAGAGTTACATTATGTATTTGCAGAGATTTCCCATATCTTACTTGTGTATATGTGTGTATGTGAAGGACTTCAAGTTGGAAAACCATTGTGTTTGCAGAGATTTCTCGTAACCTACCAATGAAGGCTCCCGAGGAATAACACCATTGTGCGTGCACTTGTGTGTATGTGTGTGCATCTGTGTGCATGTGTGTATGTGTGTATGTGAAGGACTTCAATTTGGAAAAAATTGTGTGTGTGTGTGTGTTTTATCCTATCTAATTAGCTGTAGCTTCCATATATTCTTACACAAATAACTCTCTTTTTCTTCCAATCCCAATAAAGTAGGTAATATGCCAAGCTAGTTCCAATCCATATCTCTCTTCCTGTTTTCTTATTTCTAATTTTCCATTTTACTAAGGGCACATGTCCCTGCAGAATCAAATAGTGTCAACCCCATTATCTAGTGTGACAGTGCCTCATCTACAGCGCATGTGCCTGCAAATGGGTGTCCTTAGTGAAGTTGGGTATGCATTTCGTTGGATCTTACATAATTTCTATGTAATATTGAAGCTCTACAAAGACAAGTTGATAGAAGCGATTGGCGTGCTCGTTCCTTCTCTCAAACATGTTCATCCCCACCGTCAGCCCGCGTGCTAACCATATGGACACTCTCACCTAGTTGCGTATCATCCCAGTCATATGCTGGGCCTTACAATCCAAGCTTCAAGAGGTCTACAGGGAGCATCCTCATGCCTAGTTGCCAAGGCACTCTACTGAGGGTAGCGAACTCTCCCAAACTCCCTTACGAGGTGCTTGGGTGCAGGAATTGCATCAAGAAAAGGGGAATGGCTCATAAGGCTAACAATTGTTTTTAGCTCGTTATCTCATCAAGAGGGGAGGTTCACAAAATAAATGACTCACCTGGGATTGATCCATATCAAGTAGGGTATCACGAGTCATTTTTGACTTAAGTTCAGTTCATCGTTGTCCCTCCTTGTCAGAGGTCTCTTCCTCGAGGTGTTAGGACTACCGTTCATAGTGTATCTCCCACTGTAATCTAGATGTCTCCTGGCTCTCTGTTGCCAGACTCTCACACTCAATGCATGAGCTACTCCCAAGGCATCCAAATCCTTCTGGGGTACTATGTTACAAAGTTCGAAGATACCAAGAGATGCATTCGTTTCATCTAGAGCCCTACGCACTGAACCTTTCTCCTTCAATGTATTTGGTGCCAACATATTTTCATATATGTGCGTGCCCACCCCCTTGATTGTAAGTACCACATCATTCCATTAAACTGCCAATAGGGCTACCAACGGTACACTCAAGGTCATTAGAAGTGGGGACCACTTGGTATATGGGACTCTATGTGCAATTCTAATTACTTCGATGGTATCTTCTAACTATGGAGTAGTAAGCCACTTAGTGTTCTATAGACCACCATGTGCCCACTATATGCCCTTTCAGTGCCCATGTCTTGGTTTGTCCCTCCCATGGTATATAGTTTACCATAGGTTTTAGGGTTAGCTATTGACCATATGGGTAATTCGTTTAAGGTATCATAATCTAAGAGGTCCCATGACATTGAAAATTGACACCAATGTATTAGTAAAAATTCCTTTAAGAATTCATACCCCCCTTCCTTTTTCCTACCTCTAAAGTTCATGTTAAACCCTTAGTAAGAACATACAACCTTCTAATTTTCTAGTCCATGCCAGAGGGTAGACAGGCCAATGCTGGTGACAGAGGGTTCTATATCTTCTATGTGTATGAAAGAGGGGTGATCCCACCCCTTCCATAGTTGTGTTAGTACTACCCTTGTAGTATTGTGCCATATGGAGTGGCATGGTTAACACCCCCATAGTCGGGAGGTACCCTATCAAGGGGAGGGGAGGGGTGTGTGTGTGTGTGTGTGTGTGTGTGTGTGTGTGTGTGTGTGTGTGTGTGTGTGTGTGTGTGTGTGTTTAAAAAATAAAAACCTATAAACAACACGGCACACGATGCTTGGATAAAGGTGGAAAAAACTCTTATTGACATTGATATATGTATTCTCATGAGTAGAACTGGTAAAAAAGTGTCGAATCCATCCAGTAGTCTAGGCTTTGAGGTTGAGGTCCACTTACCTGCCACCATCTAAACAATCCTAGATGTTAGAACAACATAGATTTGTGAGGGAAGACAGATAATGCACCCCAACATAGATTTGTGAGGGAAGACAGGTAATCTAAAAAACATAGATTTGTGTGCACCCCAACTTATTATCGCTTATACCAAAGACCTAGAAAACCATCAAGATTCTCTAATGGATATCCCAATTTTTGATATAAGGGGGGTGGTACACCATTCATTTCAAGTAATTATCAAGGGGGGTAGCCCTCAGTCCTCAAGAGGATGAGAAAATATCATATACATTTATATATTTTTTGAAAGCATAACTCATAGACACTTAGAGTGCCTACATGAGTAAGAATGAATATGATACTACATTTATTTACACAAGCTAAAACAATCCATGATTAGTCTAGTAAAGCATTGAATGAGTACAAGGAATAAAGAGTAACTTGAATACCTTTAAATGAAAGAAACGGTCCCCTATTAAAAATTACTAGCATAGGATAAGGCAAGAATCAGGTACCCATAGTACACATTATTTCAATGGTCATATTAATTGATCAAAAATTTCCTTATCATTAGAACTTTTAACTAATAAACAAAAAGGCAAAAAATTAAAGTACATAGTGGGAATTACGAAGGAAAATTCTCTCTCCCTTTTACAGATAGGGAAAAGAATCTCAAGAAATTACACCACAATGAAGAGATAAACTTTATGTATTTAAGAAATAGAGCATATATACAAAAAAATCTTAAGAAGAGAAATTAATTAATTAAAGATGTAGACACAAATGTAAGGAACTTAAATATGAAAAAAGAAGGGGGTATTTCTAAACGAAAGTATTATTAATAAGAGAGGGGGTTAGGGGGAAAACATAGATAGGGGTATATATATATATATATTTAGAGGGGGATTGAAAAGACTATCTATGTAAATAAAGGGGGAGAGGAGGGTGGGGGGAATTTATAAATCATTAGACAAGGGGGTTAGGGAGAAAAATATCTAGAACAAAAAGGGGGGAGGAGGATAACTTAGAGAAGAAAATATATCTAGACATTAATCTAACCAAGCTAACTATCTACCATCTACTAGCCTAAACTCTATGAACCAGCTACATTGTACTAATGCATACTAGCCCACCGAACCTTAAACTATATTAACTCTTACTACTAATTACCATGCCCACTAACTATACATTGCAGATGTAAAGAGCGACCACAGTCAACGTCATTATGGCAAATAGAAGAGAGTGGAAAACCTCGCGGAACGTGCGGAGGATGTAGGCGTATAGGTGCACCAGGCCTTCTTTTTAAGAGGAATGCGGAGCCCAAAGTATGAGCATGCTTTTATCAATTGGGGATTTGATAGGCAATAGAGGGCATGTGATCGCAGATGATGGCGCCAAGGGGGGCAGGGGGACCACTTGGCTACAGGCGAACTGCGCAAACACAACAGATGTTGTGGTGTGGTTATTCTGCATAGTAGTATGGGGAAGTGTACAATAGCGGGAGCCTGTAAGGCCATAGGATGGTATCCGTGACATAGTAGCTCATGGATTGGCCAATGTAGCACACGGGGAGAGTGCGAGGGGGATTAAATAGGGGGGAGATAGGGAATAAATATTAGGGACTAGTCGGGTAATTTGGGTCAGGGAGGGGGACTGGGATGAGGCCCAAGGAAACTAATGAAGGCATCTACCATGCATATGCAAGTGAGCATAGAGAACGAGGAGTCACGTAGGGTAGAGAGTGCTTTAGTAGAGGGTTACATTTTTAAATGGGTTTAATTAACCAAAAGTTTAATATAGGCAAAAATAAAGATAATGAGATTCAGGATAAAAGAACATAGAAAAAATAGGAAAATAATAGAGTATTTGGAAGATAGGGACATAAGGACATTTTAGAGAAAGACTAAAGAAATGAATTAACAAAAAGAAATTATGAAACATGGTTTAATAAGGTTAGGGAACTAGGACTTTATAATATATTATAGTTGATTAGGTAGAAAAGAACATAAGAAATAAGGAGTAAATACATATATATAGAGAGAGAGTGGAATATGACATAACCCAAATAAAAACAAGAAAAAAAAGGGGGGGAGAAAAAGAAA
This sequence comes from Dipteris shenzhenensis, assembly GCF_047967505.1. Classification (NCBI taxonomy): domain Eukaryota; kingdom Viridiplantae; phylum Streptophyta; class Polypodiopsida; order Gleicheniales; family Dipteridaceae; genus Dipteris; species Dipteris shenzhenensis. The sequence goes on from NC_141620.1 coordinate 48,170,388, forward strand.
AAGGAGGTAGAATAAAAATATTTAAAAGGAAAATTTATAAAATTAACAAGAAATTAAAAGAAAAAATAAAGCGATTTTAAGGAATATTAAAGAATAGTATAACTAAGAGAGAGAGAGACAGAAAGAGAGAGAGAGAGAGAGAGAGAGAGAGAGAGAGAGAGAGAGCAACATAGAGAGAGAGAGAGAGAGACTGTGTGTGTGTGTGTATCTGTGTGTGTGTGGGAGGGAGGGGGGGAAGCATGTGTGTGTATGTGTGTGTGTGTGAATGTGAATGCTAGTGTGATTGAATGTGTGTAAGAGTGTAGAAAATGTGTGTGTGTGTGTGTGTGCATGTGCACACACGTGCATGCGTGTACGTGGAGATGTGTGTGTATTCACATGATACAAATATTTCAAGTCAAGAAATAATACACTTTCTTGGAGTTGATGAAGATAGTACAAACTTTTAAGAAAAACTTTCATGGACCTAGGCCAATGCTTTATAAAATCATGATATCTTCACTACAAGGGTGCATCAAATTTATTTTGTTCCAAATGGAGGAATTCTGTGGATATGTAAGCTAATACTCACAATGTTCATTTTGCCCTTATTCTCCAACAATGGCACTACCATAAGGGGGGAAAGAGGAAGGTGCCAAGAAAATAAGAGGAAAACTACATGAAAACCATTATACACTCTATGGTCCCAATAAGAGATCTTTTCTTTTGGTTCAAGGAGAGGTTATACCCAATGAAGTATATTCTATGCAAACTTATTAATGGTGGTATGTGGTGTTCTCCAAAAAGCTAGTGATCATCTCTCATGCTCTAGGTTTGAAGCAATTAATCTTCAAAAAATTACAATAATGATAAAACTTGCAATGATAGTATGTGGGTATGCCTACTAGAATATTCAAAGGGAAAAAAAAAAGAAACTCAAGTGGTCAACATATGCAAGGTTATGTAATGATACATTTAACTACAAAAATAAATAAATTAGCATGCTATGCTCTTATGAAATATAAAATGGGATATACTCCATGATATTTAAATGGGCTTACAATATTAATATAATGTAAGATGGCAAGCTACTTAACATAGGTTTTGCTCTTGCTCCTACTTTTGAGATATTTACATCGATGTGCCCCATGAAATTTAAATGGGCTTACAATATCAATGTACATGAAAGATGGAAAACTAGTTAACATAGTTGCTTGTAAGGTGATGATGTAGATGTGCCTACTAGAATGTCCATAAGGCAAGAATATCAACTCAAGAAACCAACATACATAAAACATGCAATTATATTCCATGGAATGACTACAAAATAAATGAATAAATGTTGTTTTATCATCTAACCTGACAAATGATTTGGTTGATGTTCACATGAAAATAAAGTGATTAAGTTTAAATGGGTTTATGAGATGATTATATATGAAATTTGGCAATCATGCTAAGAAGGGACGTAGCAACAAGGTAGCAACTTTCAATTTAAGCTCTGTTTTTTAATTAATGTCCTCATCCCATCTGAATCATGGCATAAATAAAATCTTTTAGACTTCTAGAGGGACCATTTACAAGCATTTTCATAGCCCAAGACTTCTTATATTCAAAGGCAAAGTATTGTTTAATATATTTTAGTGAAATAATGAGCACAATCAACTACACAAGTCAACATTCATAGCATGATAATTTGCAAGACTGTGGCTCTATCTCATTCAAGATGCTAGCATATAGCAAGTTCATAAGGTCTACAATGTGATTAAGGTGAAATGGGCATCCACCCTTCCATAGCAACTCAAGATTGTATACACACTTGTCAAGAATCTCAACATTATTGCATCAAGATTTCAAAGATGGAAATGTGAGTCTAAACTGCCCACTGTAAAACCATGAGTCAACAAATTATTATTTTCAAGACAACATACTTTGATCAACTAAAGTAGGAAATTCCTTGAATGTTTTTCCCTCAAAACAATTGGCATAATTTCTTACCTCATAGGACTACCATTTACAATGAGATCTTGTGTAGGTTTTGAAGTAGATATTCTTGCTTCATCACTGAGTGTCCTCGTCACCATCACTAGTGTCCTCTTCATCATCATCATTGCATGCAATACTACTCGAAGGTATGAGACATGTAAACATGTAAACCACACCTAGATCCAAAATAGACAGAAAATGTCCAAGAGAGGACCCCAAATGTATCACAAAATAGTGCACTTACAAACCACACAATGTGGGCAGGGTGCTACCCAAAAGTGTTGGATTTGAGGACACACAATGTTGCCCTTCTCTCCTTCTATTGCATGCCTCTATTGAGGATTTCAATGGCAATGGAGAAAGCCCAAAACTTTGTATCAGCCCACACCATTTATGCCAAAAGATGGTTTTCTCATTGCATGAGCTCTCCAAATAGGCTAGGGCTTTTGTTGGTGTTGTTGGTGGTGCCTCTGGTACAATACCTATTGTTGCCTCTATCTCCACTTGCTCTAGTGCTCTAATGCATTGCTGATAGCTAGAGCAGATGTCAGAACACTACCTTGCTATTGATACTTGTTTTTCCTGCTCTAGTGTCTATTCTGAGGGCTGGAATATAGCCTAAAATGGCTCTCATGAGTGATTGAGTGCCCTCCCAATGGGGGCTTTATATAGGGCAACAAACCCCTTGGACAAGATGATTGGCACTTTTACTAACAAACCTGTGTTTTACAAATACTTTTTGGCATGCAAGGTTGGCCTATAGGATCCTCCAGTCTTGATACTCTACTTATTTTATGAGATACTAGGTGAAACACCATACTTTATGAGCTACTAGGCATTAGGTCATTAGTTAGCTAGATCATCATTGGTTATTCGAAAGATGGACTTTCCATTTTTGGATTTTAAGAGATGGAAACTTCATAGTATGTACCTAATGCTTGGGGAGACTAGCATGTTTGTGGCCATGATTTGTGGTGCCATATGCGGTTGGTGATGCATGGAAGATACCCACGTTTAAGGGTGGCTTATTTATGAACCTAGACCAAGATCAACAAAAGTTGGGGGTACAATGACCAAAGATCAAGCACACCTTCAAGAGTGTTCCAAAGAGCTATTGTAATTAAGCTAATGCAACATCTGTGTATTAGACTATGATGGGTATAAGAGGAGGTTTTGGGACTTAGGGGTCAACACCCCACTTGGGAGCTACCATGTAAAGAACATGGGGAAGAAAGACCAATAGCAGAGGCAAGGATGTCCCATGGAGAGGAAAAAACATATGACACACCCCCTTGTGGGCAGACCTAAAAGAGAGAGAAGGGTATGTGTGACTGCCATGTTAGTGGCATGGAAGGATAACAGATGGGCCACACATGGAGCTTCAAAAGGGATAGATCTATGTGAGCAATCATGTGGGCAATGTGTACAATAGCGAGAAAAGAGATACGCCATTCCAACCATTTTATACTGAAGAAAACACTACAACTACCAATGGCTAGTCTTTACAATGTACTCAAAAGGGAATGGTCCTAAATCTATAATCATGTGTCCCACTGCGAGACTCCATCTCAAAAGTTAGCATGTTTCTAGGACACCTCCATACCATTCCTAAGTCAAGGCTTCTCTAATGCATGAACTACTAGCATTCACCACTACATGTAAAGCTTCTAAGACCAATGCTAATAATGAGACTCTTGCAACCCACATTTTTGAAATGACATGACAAAGATACTCTCTGTATTCTCCATGAACTCACTCTTTTTCTTATTCATATGGAGATTTTGGACATCCCCTTCAATAGAGCTTATAGGTGTTATTTGGATCCCTCAACTTTACTAAAGATATGGTTGTGTACTATTGATGTAATCAAAAAAGGTTCAAAAGTTCAAAAAAAACTCCTTGTGTCCGTTCATGCATAATACACAGCAAAATCCACAAGTAAATTGAAAATTTTTTTTAACCTCATACCCTAATAAACCTTTTTTTTGTTTTAAAAACCTTAATTCCCATAAGATGCAAACCATATAACCAATTATCAAAAGTCATGGCTCAATATTATAGCACATTGGAATATATCATGATCATGTACTTCTAGGTCAAGTCCTAGATATAATACCATGTCAAAACATGCAACCAAAAATAGAATTAAATTGCTCATGTGATCACACTTTGAAGTGTAGATCCTACTTAGAGATGTGCAGATATACATATAAATATGGAAACCCCACCCAGATCTAGAATACATAGCAAGACATGGCAACCAATATCTGGAAAAAACGTCCAAGAAAGGACTACAAATGTATCACAAAATAGTGCATTCACAAACCAAACTATGTGGATAGCAAGGTGTGCCCACTAGCATTAGGTGTGAGGCCAAGTAGTGTTTCCCTAACTCTCTCCTTCTACTGCTCTCTTGAGGACTTCAATGGTGCCCAAAATTTTGAATCAACTAGAACCCATACTGCCAAAATCTGGTTTGCTCTCACTAAATGAGCTCTCCACACAACCTCAGGGCTATTGCTACTGTTGGTGCCTCTTATACACCTTGATGATATTGCCTCCATCTCCACATGCACTAGTCCTCTAATGCACTCTTGCTAGCTAGAAAATATGCTAGACCATTGTCTAATTACTACTATCTTTTCTACCTCCTTTGGTGTGTTTTGTACAATTCTAAATGGTTGTATCATAGCCTACAAATGGCTCTCATGGTGTGATTGTGTGCCCCCCCAATGGGGGATTTATATAGGGTAACAAGCCCCTTGCACCGGGTGGATTGGCTCTTTTATTGACTAACCCAAGTCAATATAAAGGACTGGGAAAGCATACCAAGCCCTTGAGGCCTATACAATTCCACCTTGCCTACTCCAATTCTGCCCACTACCTAGGCTATATGTCCACTAACTAACAATAGGCCTATACACAGCCATGTCTTACCTTGACAATACCCATGTGTGGCCCAAAGCCTTGGCCAACACTATAGCTGGCTATCCTCTTTGGGATAGCTCTACCCTAAATGGTGGACCTTAATTAAACCTAAGAAGGATAACCATCTACCATTTATGTGGCAGCCTCTGTACTACCCATGTGGTAGTCTCTTCAACCATCTTCCTTTCCCCTATTTGACTACAATTTATGTGGTAGCCTTTGTACTACCCATGTGGTAGTCTGCCCACTACCTAGGCTATATGTCCACCAACTAACACACTATACATGTGGTTATTTGCTAAATGTAAAGTGCAAAGATTAAATGCAAATTGTTATGCATAAAATGCAAAGAGTTATTAACCAAATCCAATTTGCTATATGCTAAATTGGAATTTCTAAAAGCAAAGTGCTATGTGTTAAATTTAAATTGGTATTTGCTAAATTCAAATAACTTGTGTTGCATGCAAATTGAAAAATGTTATATGTACAATTCAAATAACTAAATGCTATAAGCAAATCACTTTGTGCTTAAGACATTCGACTTGCTTCTTTCTATAACATTTACATAAATCAAAAAATCAAAATAAAACATGCTCTTCATAGTCTCAATCATCAATAAAGCTACCTGCCCGGATCTAGTTCCAGATTGAAGCCTTTCCATGCATGCATAGTGTGCTCTTCAATGGGGGGATAGAAGTGACATGTTGACACATGTCAGTTGTTTAAGGCTTAGTCTAAACAGACTTTGTAAGCAGTTGCTTACGGTTGTTCTAAAGAGATCAATAAAACAGAATGATGGTGCCTCAAGGAGGACACGCTTGCACTCGCTCAATCGCTTCTCTTGCTTGTCTGTTGTTCTATCATTAAGCATTCTAGTTTCTCTTAATTCCTCTGTTATGATAGAAAGGGATATTTTTGTAACTCTTGAAGACCAACGTGTTAGAATTGTTGATTATGATGCTCGTATGTGAAGTTGTTTGATAAGGACTCAATTCATATGTGATTGGGAAAATAGGAGTGGATAACCATGGCCAGCAATGGTAATGGCTCAGGTGGTTTACACATTGGCACCTACCCATGCCCAAGAAGGGGTGTCAGATTACGTGCTTCCACTGGCAAGGCATGATTTACTCTGCTGCAAAAAGGGGCACCCATGAGCATGGGCAGTCACTACCCTGCCCGTCGCCCGCCCATAGCTGAAAACTAGTTGATAGCACGATTGGAACCCCTTTCAATGAATTGAGCCTAAAACAAGTAGAGATCTTCAAGCTCGTGCAACAAATAAGGTCCTTGTTATTCTTTTACAGTTCGGTTGGTGTGTAATGACACATTGCCCATGGATTTTCTAGCTTGGGCGGGGATTGGACGTCATTATTCTTGGCAGACGGCCCCTTCATGAGGTCTATCCTCCCAAGTGCTTGACCTTGCCCTTCGTGATGGGTCAGCATAGCACTCTAGATGCGAAACCATGCCAACGTGATCATTGCCTATGCTTTAGGCACAGATGCTTAGTTGGGGCATGCCAAATTCGTTATTAGCACTGCCTTCTAGACAACGTTCTATGTTTTTTCGTTGCCAAAAAGTGTCCCATCTTTCTAGTTGAAGGTGCCCAACCTCGACATGCTTTGCTTTTCCCATCCCACTACACAAGGCACTGCTCATGAGTACTTGTACTCTCTTGTGTTTTCTTTACTATATTTGAAATGAACCTTCTCACCTAGGGCATACAATAATAAATTATACCTACATTTCCTCAAATTATTGTTCTCTTATGAAAGGGAGCTTGGTCGAATTGACTTTTATAGTCGTGTGAAAAAGAAACTATATAAGCAAGAGTGCATAGGTGGGCATAGGATCTTCCTCCTCATATAGTATAGTAGATGTAGAAGAGAACGCAAATGATCATTCAAAGGGTATTATACTATTAAAAGACCATTTTTAAAAGGACGATCTCCATAAATGGTGGTTTAAAAATTACAAGTGGAAATTTAGAAAGGAGTTTCAATCCTTCACTATAGCACTCCCTCTAAGGAGGCAGTGTTGTTGATCCTTTGTATTTGTATTTTGTTTATTTATGAACAGGAGCTAGTAAAGTTGGCAAAGCAAACTTGATCTCCTGACTTAACTAATAGCTCATCTCACATCTATAATCTATAACCATATTTAAAAGTGTGATTTCAAAGCCAACAATTTCTTAAAAATGATATAAAAATCACATGCTAGAAACCAAATTTAATGAACAACTTGAAATTTTACATTAATTAGATATTTATTAACCTCAGACCTATCCTTTGTAAGTCAACTTGACCAACCCAAACTAACATCAAACTCAACCCAACCTATAGCCTAACATTAACCAATCTAAACTAATAACCCACCAACCTAACCTCTAATTTGTAAACTAATCTAACCTGACCTAATATATTGTAACCTAATTCAACCTTAACTAGCCCTAATGTGTCCTAATCCAATAAGCAAGCATTGGTAGATGTAACCTTACACAAGATCGATAGAGGAGGTGACATAGGAGGGGATCAAGCGAGGTAAGAGTTGAAGCAGGAGCAGGGGAGGGGGACAAGTGGAGATGGTATGGGCAGGAGAAGGGAAGGGAGAAGCAGAGATGGTATGGTCAAAAGAAGGGAAGGGAGAAGGTGAGATAGATGGGTAGACACGGAAGGTGAGGCTAAGGGGAGAGGAACTAGCAGAGGGGTGGGTGGGTAAAAAGAGAAGGGGAGAACGATCTTTGCTTTTTGCTTCTCAGTAGCTCCATTGGCATCACGTTGCTCTCCTTTATTGCTCGGGATATAGCTTGTGCTCCTCCACCCCCAAATAATTCCCTGCCAGTGCTTTAAATGCTGGAAATGTGGAGAGATGCCAAAGGTCATCTATCTCACGGAATCCTCCTTGGTGAGGGCTGAGGCGACACATATGGGAGGTGAGGGCTTTGCATAGTGACGGGCATGCACAAGTGGCCACTTACCTTAAGTTTTTTACATGTGCATTAGCACTTAGGTTAATCATTTGGCAGAGTGGGGCCCTCCATATAAGTTAGCTTAATCGATTAATTGTTTTTGAGATGGAGGGAACTAATTAATTAGGAAATTGAATAAGTTCATAAAAAAATTAAAAACACGTACTTATATTGCAAGGGTGGTCAACCCAAAAATAAATGACTTGATACAAAATTTGGCCAGTTATTAGGGAAAACTACCTGTGGCCCGCACTGCCAAGCAATAGAGAGAAAATTCAAACAACTGAGAGCACATCCAAGAGATAGGAATCCACTAACCAATCTGCTTCGACACCATAGTACCCAAATCTAGAAGTAACATCCTCATCTCTCCAATATCGCATGACCCTAGAAATATGTTGAGATAGTCCATCAAAACTTCATGGAATTACGAACTGATCAAACTGCCAGCAAAACCACCACCCTTAGATAGTGCCAGCAGCAAACTAGGAGGCACCTAGTCTCCGCTAGTAATGCCATTTTCCACTTTTCCCTTAACAAAAACATGGCTATTATACCATATCGACGCATGGCACCTCCAAGGGCATCCAAATATCCCTCACCACCTAGCAATCCCAAAGGAAATGCTTCACATGCTTGACCACCTTATCATTCACAAAGCACACAAAGTGGTTTTACATTCATCCATTTGGATAGATGTCCGTATACATGAACCACTTATGCATAATCTTCTAGAGCAAATTGCTCACCCTTCTTAGCATTCACACTTTCGATACATCACGATAGCATGCCTTCTACCAAACCAACCCGCATCTGAGATCCCTCTTGGCATTCAAATCCTCAACCTTATCCTTCCGTGAAATAAGGCCTATATATAGCACATTAGCAGACAAAATTTTAAAGTTTGTACTAGAAACAACCCATTGATTAACATGCCAATGCATAGTAGGGATCGGATTGGAGGGCCACCCCTGAGGGAGATCCCTAACAACTTTAGACGAAAGCATAGCTTTAGCATCAAACAACATGAACTCATCATCCACAGGCTTCTATCAAGCCTCCTTCAGGTCCCATAGGTGCACCCAGTACCAATCCCCCTACTTATAAAGGGACCTCACTTAGGGTAGATCAATGTGAGCTATTGGTTGACCATCCACAATGTCAAGCAGCCCCAGGCCCCCACCGCATGAAGTTTTGGAGCCTTCAATCGATCCCAAGGCACATAATTAATCCTTCTCATGCCTCCCTCCTCAGCCCAGAGAAAAGCACGAAACAACTTTTCACCTTCACACTAGATTCGGTCCTTATACCAACTGAGGGCCCCCCTCTCCAAAAAAGGGAAGAATTTGCTTTATACTTGGAAAACTTCAAAGATACAAATGATACTCCTTCAGAGAGCTCGCGGTGCAGCTTTGGGGATGACCCTTCCAGATGGAGAGCTGACCCACAAATGCCAAAGAAGCCACCTAATCTCGACCAAGACCAATGCTGCCTAGACGAAAGATGTGGACCGCTATGCAAGGCTATTGAAGAGATTTGTGTTGTCCTTAGGCATGCAGCGGAGCTGCATGAGTGTGAGAGATGAAGGGAAGATAAAATATGAGATTTGGAGGTTGAGAGATCTATATGAATGCTGAGAGAGATGGAGCTAGAGAGAGATGTGAAAGAACCATGAAATGAGCTGAAAATTGTAAAAGAAAGATATTGAAATAGGGACCCCAAACCTCAATTACGAGTCGGGCTACGGTGACCTTCTTAGACCCTTAGGTAGGAAAGCTCTAGGCCCAGCAAAAAGAGTGTGTCCAACTAGGTTAGCTTTATGAGTATGTATGGCTTCCTTGTTTTTTGGCAACATTATGTTTCTTTTGTTCAAACATAAGGCTTAGCTCAAAATATAAACGTGGCTATAAGGCTGTAGGAAGTATAGAAAACTAATATTTCTTTTCAAGGTTGAGTTATCAGAAGCATCATTATAAATAATTCTTTAAAATTGAGCATGCATCCAATTCAATACACCCACTTATGACAAGGACATGCTGTAGGGAAAAAAAAGAGGATGTCAGTTGTTCTCTCACTCTAATGAAAAGTGCTTCATAGCCACTTCAAACTTGAGTTTGACCCCAACTAAATCATTTCTTTTCAATTTCAACCCTGAACGTGCTTTTGAATTGATACATTGGTAGAAAATAAAAAATGCAAATTTCCATGGATGTCCTGGACGATGTGTGGGGAAATGTTGATCAATGCATAGAACAATTGTGAACTACAGCCTTAGTGCCTAAATAGAGGGAATACATTTCAAAAAATTTGTCTGACTTGATGATTGCTCGTGACGATGCTAGGACTCTTGTCAGTTTTGCTTGGTAGCTCCATTCCACCTTTACTTAATTCGTTCAAATTTGGCTTAGTAGAATCGTAAGAAGCTACAGGAAGAGCATTGTATGCAGTATCAAAGGGATATGATAGGGATAAAGTGGGTCCAATAATATTCTCCATGGAGGGTACAGTTTCATATTTGTGGGACCAACTTAAACCAACATCCAAGCTAGCAAGCTCACTTGATGGAATTCTTATTGGTGTATTAAGACATTTGTGTAGAAATACTGAAGGGTTCTGGGAAGATCCTTCTCAAACTAGTGTCATGTGGCAACTCAGAAGCTCAATCTCATTCTTGCTACCGCCTTGCAAATGTGCTGATGACAGATGATTCTAATTGTGCCAAGCTCATGCCATGCAAGCAAGATGTATGGAACTTTTGGCTAGACATGCCGTTAACGAAATCCACATTGATCATGGTTGGTGAGAAGATATATTTAATCATTAAAACCTTGAAATTCAACCCCAAGTTCATGGCATGCCAGATCCTATTTTTTGTTCTGATCTTATCTAGAAACCACTCAAATCTTTAGTGAAGAGTGAGACCCATTTACTGATAGAGTTGTACACAAAGAATTAAGAGAAACCTTTAATCAAAAGTCTTGCCCTAGCTACATTTTGACCTTAAGGCTTCAAAAAACACCTGCATGATTCCAAAAAGCCATTCCATATTTTCTTTGGATGCCTCTACAAATGCCACCATGTCATCAACAAAATGTTGAGAGCACATTTGATTGCTAGACGGGAGAACAACCCCTCTAATCATACCTTGATTAATGATAGATCCTATTTTTTATTTTGATCTTATCTAAAAACCACTCAAATCTTTAGTAAAGAGTGAGACCCAATCCAATGGGAGCACCCATTATGGAACAATTTCACATGTTGAACCCATTTCACTGGCAAAGTTGTACACAAAGAATTAAGATCAACCTTTAATCAAAAGTCTTGTCGTAGCCACATTCAGACCTTAAGGCTTCACAAAACACCTACATGATTCCAAAAAGCCATTCCATATTTTCTTTGGATGCCTCTGTAAATGCCACGATGTCATCAACAAAATGCTGAGAGCACATTTGATTGCCAGAGGAGAGAACAACCCCTCTAGTCATACCTTGATTAATCCTATGTTTCAGCATAGTAATGAGTGGCACCATGCAAACTCCAAAAACAATAGAGGAGATAAAATGATAGAAGCATTTCCAAACAAAGCGTGTACCATTCTCTTGAACATAGGGTCGAATCCCAAGTGATCCAAGACTGCATAGGTGAAATCCTAGTGTATCATGTCATATGCTTTATCGAAGTTAAAACCAAACAAAATGCATCTCTACCCTGATGTGCAAGCATAGTCTAGGGCTCTAGAAACATTGAAGGTGTTGTCAAAACCTTGAGCCTCTGTAACAGAGTGTATATCCCCATCATCTGGATAGAGTCATCGATAAATGTGAGAAAGTATACATATTTGGCAAGGAATCACATGGGCATTGGCATCAAATGTCTAATTCTACCAAGAAAATATCTAATCATGTACTTGTATTGTTAGCCGGAAAAGAAATCAAGACAAGAGGCTAGAGGATAGGTATGGCGATGCTCGAGGGCCATAGAGGAATAGGGAACATGAGGGGAGAAGCGTTAACCTGGGTGGGGAAAAGAGACTAAGAGGGGAGGGAATGAAGAGGGAGACTATGGCACAAGGGAAGAGAGAGAGAGGAAAGAAGAGCATGTACATGATGGGAGGAGGAATGTAAAGATGGAGACATCAAGGGAAGAGGGCCATGCTTTATTTAAAAGGAAGGGAAGGGGGAAATCAAAGTACTAGCTAGGTGGCTTTACAAGAATCAACGTGTCCCATCAAGGAATAGCCCCCTCCTTTTATAGCCAAGAGAGGGGGTCTCTCCCAATAAATGCATCCTCCCACATGCATGGTGTGTGTGGAAAAGTCTCCCATGTGGGCTACGCGGTTACGCACTCTCAATTGTGTGCTAATGCTTGGCCACATTTTTCCACATATATCAACTCCCATATCCCAAGTCTATGATAATCCCTTGGTCTCTTCCCAATTTTATAATACGTTCAAACATCTAGGAGGACGAGTGGAGGGTTAGCACAAGGAATCTTGCCACCTTATCCTACTTTCCCCATTATTTAACTTGCATTCTTGGACCTTCTATACCTCCCCTACATGGGCCTATCCTATATGGAGGGAATAACCCTATATAATATCCATCTCCACCTATTTTATATTACTTCTCCCATGGACTTTGGGCCATATCTCACTAAATGCAGGCATGGGACCACCTAGGTGGAGGGGTGGCACATGGAGGAACCATGCCACCTTACATTTTATAATATTACTACCATGGATTATGTACATCACACCTTATGGCTCCTCTTACGTGGAAGGGTGGCACATGGTCATGCCTTGCCACCTCAACCATGGGCCCTATGCACACCATATTTTATTATACTATTGCCACACATAAATACACACACATATTAATGCCTTTTTTTCTTAGACAAATTTATCCATAACAGTATCTAAATTCATAGCTACAAATACCACAGCTATCAGAAACTCCCTCCCAATACTGTCCAAAAACCCTATCCTAGGTTGGACCTAGCTAATGCATTGCATAGTTCTCCAATGGTGGGTACAAGGGTCTTGATTGACTGACCCTAATTATTGGAGGATTACCTTATAGCTCATGCCCGACTAATCCCATGGACAAGCATTCACAGTGGGGCGACATACAACAAAAATGTCATAATTGGGTACTACTATTGTACATTTTCTATATTTATGATGGGCAACGCGTCACCATGCACCCTACTATAGGGGTGCATGTAACAAAGTAGCACAAAATAGAGGTAGTTCAAGTTAGAAATCAAGTCCTTTTTCACTAGTACCCATTGGAGAACAGTAGGTTAGTGTTTTCATCCTAGGGTTTTAGCTAGGTCTAGGTCTCACCCTAGGTTAAGAGCCCAGAAAGGGCTCCAAAGGGCAAGACCGAGTGAGCTCCCATCAAGGTAAATGAGGATGGAAAGGGTTGCCTTTATAGGTTACCCTATGCCCCCCCTAGGCAACAAAAGGTAGGGAAAAGAGCCCAACCAGCTAGCCAACTAGCCGGCTAGCTAGTCGGCCCATTTAGGCCTGGTTGGCTCACCCACATCCCCCTTCGAAAGCTTCTGCCCTCATTTCTCATTCAACTTCCCTCTAGTCCAACCTCTCTCTTCAGCCTGGTGCATCCCTCAGCCCTTTCAGAAGTTCCTAGCAAGATAGCCAACCACACTCTTTTTGCTGGGCCTAGAGCTTTCCCATTTTGTAAGCCCTTAAATGAGGAGAGCATGGGGGAGTAATAATTGTAGTCAAATAGGGGAAAGGAAGATGGTTGAAGAGACTATAACATGGGTAGTACAGAGGCTGCCACATAAATGGTAGATGGTTATAGTGTTGGCCAAGGCTTTGGGCCACACATGGGCATTGTCAAGGTCAGACATGGCTGTGTATAACTTAGTCTCATAATTGCAGCAGCTCCTGTTGCTACTACTAGAACAATGGATTTTCCTTGTTTTACATAATTATAAGTAATGTACTTGATCATAAATGTCTTTCCTAAACCAGGAGTACCACAAATGACATGAAGTCCTTTGGGTGATCCATTAATCTTTTTGTAAATTTCTTGTTGTTCAGAAGAAAGAGTTGCATTTTAGAATTCCTTGAACTCGTTCACCATTTGAAGTAATTTTGTGCGTGCTATGTTATGTATATTGGTATCTTCATGAAGGTCAGTTGAAGCCATGAAAGAGTTTTGAATAACACATAATGGGCTTTTTTGGAGTATCATGTTTGTTAGTTGGTGGCAATTTTAATCAATTAGCAAGTGCACTTTGCAATATTGATTGATCAGAGATTCGATGTCTTCTTCTGTTTTTATGAGGTCTCGATATGGCATTCTAAGAATTAAGATTTCGTATGATTGTTTTAAAAAATAAGTTTATTCTCATTTCTAAAATTTATGTTCTTTAGTAGAAGGTTGTAATAAAATCCTTCAAAATGATGAGCAAGGTGGTAATCTGTGAAACGTACGATCCATGTTGATGGATATACAGAATTTTTGAAAGAATCTATGATAGTTATGTTATCTTTGTTTTTTTTCTTTGGCTTTTGGACATTGTATTGTTTCTAGAATTCATAGATGGTCAAGTTCTCCATGACACTTGGACGACCGCAATATGTATCTATAGGATGCATTATAGAAACACAATGTTCACAAACGTATTTGTGGCGCATAGATGGGGGAGAGGAGTCAAGGAAATGCGCAGATTCGTTTCTTTGAATGGTAAATATTTGTAAGCATGACAATGCTACCTCTGTTGGACATGTTGACTTTGAAAGAATGTATGTAGATATCATTTTTAATTTAATTGGATCTAGATTATCTAGTCCTAGAAGTTCCACATCACCAGGATTCAAGTTCATGTGTCCTATGGGTTCAGTTTTTATAACATATCTTAGAAGGTAATATGATAGGCCTATGTTGGTTATGTGAGAGGATCTAAAGTAGGTTTAGTCTCTAAATGTATAGGATATGGAAATCCGAATTTGCATTTGTGGTTTGTGCTTGAGTCAAATAGATTGCATGTTGGCCTACATGTGTGGATTTGTTTTCTTTTTACCATATAGTTAAGTTGTGTTTGAATTGAATTCTTTGGCCAGTATTGAAATCATTTATGTAAGGGATATATGCATCTATCTGGTTTGATACAATCTCTATGTCTTGTTGATACGATCTCTATGTCTGTTGCATGCATAGATCCTCGATTTTGTACCCATATCTTATAATGTGATGGTTGACTTTACCTAGTAGTCCTTTATCACACAGAATATATCTTGCTAAGAATTGTTGCTATCTAAAATGGAAGAGCACTGGGCATTCAACTGGACAATCTCTCCATGTGAAGTTTTTATTGAATTGTTTAGCAATGGTTTCTATTTGATCGATTTCATACCATCTCATGGTTGATACCTCATCTACAGTAAGTGTAAGGAATATATTGGGAAGGCCCCATGTGTGCCATTAGATCTTTTAAGTTTCTACGATGCCATGAAGGAGATCCAGGAATAGAACTTGGTATCTGAAACTTAAGAATACGTCTAATTATCTCTTGTTCAGATATTCTTGGATCTTGTCATCTTTATTCGTTAATATCTCTTTGTAATACTGTAGTTTGAGTAGAATTTGCTATTATAATAGATTGAAGTATTTGGTACATCAATAACAAGTATGGTTTGTAAAGAGTGAACACAGAGAACAATGTTGATATTCTCATTTTAAATATACGTTGAAGAACATCTTGCCATCATAAGCACCATATCCAAAAGGATAGAGAAATGGGAATAATGCATACTCATGTGTTAATTTGTCACATTATGATAGACCTTCCATAGATGTTATGAGTTGACGCTCAATAATTCTTGTTGAATCATGAAGTACAATTGTGCCGACTTCATGCGATGTATTTTTTCTAAATTAATGAGTTGTAGGTAGCATGTTGATTTGTTCTAGTAATGACAAGTAGTTGTCCTCATGTGCAATTTTCATAAGATCGAATGGTGAGTCAACAGAGTGTCTTTCAAGAATATCAGAAATAACATCGCCAAACTAAAAAATTCACTCGTTTCTCCCAAAACAGCTGCCTCTGTCGATCTTGCATTCAATAAACAGAGCAATAAGTCTCCTATCTTGTAATACAATGAATTGCTTCGCTGTTTTTAACAAGTTGATGCTTGTAATGCTTCTTAGATAAAGATGGTTTATGATGAAAATCTTTCGCATTTGTCCACTCTGTACTATGGGAGGATGAAAAAGTGTGATTGCAGAACATAGCATTGATAAAAAACTGTCGAAACTGCACCCCCGCTTGATACAAGGTTTTTAAGATCAATTTCAAGCTAGTGTCCTACCTTCCCATACAAGCCCCTCATTCGCTGCATTTGATGGCGATGCTTCATGCGAGAAGCCTTTCAATATTTTTCAATAGTCTCTAGTGAAAATGCTTGTACAAACTATCGATTCCTCTAAGGGTGTTCGAGTGACATTACTGATTTTAACTTTGTAAAAGAACCTGTGTTAAATTCTATTCTATGACAAAATACACAATATTGCATCTTCGAAATATATTGAGAAGTAATTTGGTTCCATTCTTTTAGAAATTTATCGATGACTAGCCATGAAGAGAAACTCGGTTGTAATCATCTTTTCTTGTTTTCCATGCTAATGTAGGAAGCACGTTCTCTTCTTTCAATAAGTGAACTTTTCATATTTGTAAAGTAAATTGTATGTTAAAGTAGAATCACCTACTTTATTTTCTTATTGTAGATCAGTGTGTTAAAAATGACTTGAAATTCACCAATTCGAATCATTTGCAAACAAAATGTCAAGGTTGTTAACACTTTATATTTTTCACTCAAAATTTATAACATCCTTAGTTTATGTTGATACCAATTTGAATATAGCATATAGGAATTTGAATGTAGCATATTGTAGCATATATAGCATTTCGAATATAGAACATGGTAAATAGCTTTTTCTTTTTGCACATAGTAGTTTGTGTTTAGCATATATTTTTTGGAATATATTTTGTAGCTATTTGAATTTGGGATATAGCACTTTTCATTTAGCACTTTGTACATATTTGGTAGCAATTTGAATTTGAGATATAGCACTCTGACTTTTGTACATAGCATTTTGCATTTAGAATTAGCACTTAGCATTGGCGACTGGGAGAGTCAGCACATTTCCTCTCCAAAAATTATAAGACCAAGGAACGTGCCCTTCCTTGGGTTCATATCATTTTGCATTTTGCACTTAGTATTTTGCATATAGCATGATATATAGAACATAGCACTTTGCATTTTGCACATGGTACTTTGCATTTAGGAATGTATGATTTTGTATTTTGCACATAGTATTTTGTATATAGCATGTAGCAATTTGAGTTTGGGAATAGAACTTTGCATTCAGTATATCGTAATTTTCATTTAGGTATTAGTGTTAAAATGGCTAACATGCCATATCAACATCTTGGTTGGTTCTTGTTCTAGGGGGGTCAAAAGTACTTTAGAGATCTTGCATAGGGCGACATTGAGAGCCTCAATTAATGTATAGTGCAATGATCAAGCATGTGCCCCTCTTGATCACAAACTTCTAGATGCCAAATCAAAGGCTAGCACTAAAACTTCTCTCTACACTATGGATTGGTTTGGAAGGGGAGGGGTACCATCCCAAGCAACAAAGGATTAACTGATGTGGAGGACCTAGTGATAAGCCAAGCTTCATCTATACGGGCCTGGCTGCATGCTATGTATGTCTTATATTTAATATCCATCGTTGCTCGGGATCTCAGTTTTTATTGCTACTAGCTAAGAAGGATTTCAATATCCAAAAGAATTGGTGTGGAGTTGTCACGGTCACCTAGCATCAGCATGGATAGTGGCTGATATCAGCAATACAAGTCTTCATCAACAGTGCAAGTTGGCAGCCAATTCGAAGTTGCCATAGGGCCTACACAATAGATGCACTCCATAGCAGACATCCGACTACCATGTGGCAAGTTGGGGCTGCTCTAGATCAGTTGAGAATCACCAAGGATCCTACACTTACCATACATAATGATGGTCAGCACTCTAGACCATTTATACTGTGGCAGGTTTCTACAAAAGTTGAAAATTTGAATGTACAAGGTTTTATCACATCCTATGTTTTGAGTATATAATCTTACAAGCCTGTCGAAGCATACGATAACTTTTCAAGGGAGACACAAAGAGCTGTACAACATTATGGGAAAATATGAAAGCCAAAAAGAGTAGGATACAGCCCAAAATGGCTCCCTTTTCACTGTCATGCTAGTTTAATCTTGCCAGATATAAATACAATCTCTTTATGAACACCCCATAAGAAACATTAATATGGACATATGTCTATGGACATCTCCCAGCGAGTTCATAGTAGACACTACTTCATACTTGTGACTTGTCCCTATTTGGGCTCACGGATAAGGTATTAAAAGATTTCATAACATGAAGTCCACATATGCATGACGAACATGGAAATACCTTTAGACATGTGGTAATACGTTAGTCTTTGTTAAAGTGAATGAAGTGGATGTATCTTTACATGCATGTGATCTGTATCCACTTGGGCCTTAATTATGTATTAGGGAGCATGTATTCCAGGCCATGTATGCCAAACGTTCATCATTTGAAGCAAATATTGAAGGTCGATCCTGCAATTTTCCACTTATAGTTTGGGAATGAATGTGGCCTTCCTATGTGTACAAAATTCTTTTTTTTGTGTTGCCCATGACACCAAAATGCCAGATTGACACAAGCAATGGTTGTATATAAATGCTATTCTTTGAGCATTTCATTCTGCAAGATGACTGCGAAGTAGAAACCAAAAGAAAATAGGCAAGGAAGATGCACGCTGATGTTTCTTTTGGACTAATTTTCTCTTCTCCTAATCGTGCTGGCAAGCCCATGACATGGTTGTACACAAAATTAAAGATGGAGCCTGAAAAGTACACAAGCTAGTAAAGTAGCATGCAACTAAGAGCTTCTTAAAGAGAGGGCGGATGCAAAGTTGGAGGGTGGGAGATGCTATCCATGTTTCTAAATGAAGGGTTATGATACTTACAATTGAATGTTGACAGAAACACCTTTTTGGAATCTTTAGATTGACAGCATTTCTACAACTTTGTGTCAAACCAAACCAATGGTAACTACATTACAGTGAGGTCTGTATGACTGGCCACCTGAAAGGAAGTGCTTGACAGGGCATTTGTTAAGGTCGATTGTGGCAATATGGTAGTGTTATCCTTTGCAGCTGTTGCATGAAGATGAACACAACTGCTACTGATAGAAAGCCTTTTTCTGCTTCTTTTTGTAAGCTGATTGAGACACTTCAAACTGATTGGCAAATTGACGTACTCAAAAGCCATTAGTATGTACCTTGGTCTCACCATTTTCCATAACGAAAGGAACACTGCCTATTCCCTCCTCTAGACACTTTAAAAGAAGATCTAGGATCCACAAATTTGTGGAATAACTTGTCAATGACAACATTGCTACGGTTTCTTGGTCTCCTCCATGGGCTTGGCATTGCTGTTCTTGTTTGTTGGCTACTTTCTTCCTATGCTCCTTGGCATGGGTCCTCATCTTGTTTTGTAGAAGCACTTGAGCTTTTCTAATTGGAATATGAAATTTTATCTTCTTGCCTGTCCTCCTTTTTTAAAGATCCCTATTTTTCTTTACCCTTGCCCATTGCCTAATCATTGCGAAAAGATCCCTATTTTTCTTTACCCTTGCCCATTGCCTAATCATTGCGAGTTTTGTCAGTATTTGTGCACTTTACAGCCGCCTTGCAAGCAACCCATGGTTGATCTTCTCACATGCTTATACTCTTTGGTGTTCTCAGAATAGAGAGTATCCTATGCAATTCTGCTAGATAGAGGAGCCTACTTTTGATTTTTTAGCATCTGCGTTTGACATCCAAAGCTATTTGCAAAACTCTGATTCCTGGCCATTCCCTCGGAAAGGGCATTTACCCTCAACGCAGCAGCAAGGTCTCCCTCACAATAGGACAGAGAGCCCCAAAAAACTTCATCTTTTGCTTCCCGTTCTCAAGACGCTTGAATTCTACAGAACCAAGGCTATGAGGTGCGAAAGTTGCAGTTGTAGAAGCGATGGTAGTAGCGAGTGCAGTAGATGACTGCGACATGTTTAGAGGACTGCAGGAAAGTGCTGCCACTGAACTCCAATCCATTGTAGATGGAGTCTAAAAATGTTGTGAATCAAGCCCGTAGGCTCCCTGAGGTACGATTACTGAGGCTGCAACGACATTACATGAGGGTCTTGGGGGTCCATGGTCGCCCCGAGAAAAAATCTGGCGAATTTTCAGAAGGTATCCAAGTTTTGGGATCTCTGGAATCGGAAGCCACAACCTCAAAATGAAAATCTACCGAGAGAGCAACACAAAAACCTCCATGAACTGTGTTGCAACAAGCCAGCTAGCCAGCCTGCCAGCCCAAGAAAAGAGAGCGCGCAGAGAAATCTCAAAGATTGGCACAACCGCAGAAATGGGGCGACGAAGCCAGAAGCATGGGGGGAGGGATAAGAAGAGCTGGTGACTTTGGCAAGGTCCTTGACAAGGAGAGGAGGAGGATCTGGCAGAGGCAATTGGGAACCAAGGAAGCAGTTGCCAAATTCTATAACCCTTGGATTAGTATAAATTCAAGGTTTATAAAATAGACACGAGGCTCAACCACAAGCTAGAATTTCTTTTCATTCCACAATGCTACCTGCCTTCGTCTTCCGGGCTGGAGCACATCTTTGCAAAGCGTAAGTGGTTCTGCCCACCCGAGCAATAACCTGATAAGGACCTACCCATTTGGGTATAAACTTTTCTGCAAGTCCTTCCTTCCTGGTCGGACAGTACAACATCACCAGGTCACCCAATTGGAATTCGTAGAAGACATGTCTACTGTTGTAATGCTTGCGCTGGCGTGCCTGTGCTTTCCGAAGATAAGCTGCCGCATTCTGTCGACGAAATTGGAGCGATTCCTGAAGGTATTTCGACCCATCACGATTTTTTATATCCTTGATTTGAATTAACCCTGTTTCTGCTGGGAACCGAGGTGGCCTCCCAAACAAGGTATCAAATGGACTGATCTGTGTCGACTCCTGAAGCGCTGTATTATATGCTGCCAGCACATATGGTAAACAGACATCCCAATTTTTGTGCTCAGGATCCACATACATCGCAAGCATTAACTTGAAGGTCCTATTCAACCGCTCTGTGAGACCATTGCAATCTGGGTGTAACGGGCTGGTGAATTGTTGTGTGATCCCCAATTTGTCAGCTACAATTTTTAACACCTCCGATTTGAAGTTCGACCCCTGATCAGACAAGATGTACTTTGGACAGCCATGCTGCAGAATAACATTGTCGAGAAAAAATTTTGCCACATCTGATGCATGAGCCGCAGCTAAGGGTTGAGCTATTGCCCAACAAGTGACATAATCTGTAAGCACAATGATGTATACGTTACCTCCTTCAGAAACTGGCAATGGCCCTGCAATGTCATATGCCACTAATTCAAATGGTTCCGAAGCTGTGATGGACTGCATATCACCACCAGGCTTCTGATACAACCTGAGTTTAGGCCAGAAAAATTTCGTC
The DNA here is from genome assembly GCF_047967505.1 of Dipteris shenzhenensis. Classification (NCBI taxonomy): domain Eukaryota; kingdom Viridiplantae; phylum Streptophyta; class Polypodiopsida; order Gleicheniales; family Dipteridaceae; genus Dipteris; species Dipteris shenzhenensis. Next base: position 48,191,868 of record NC_141620.1, read on the forward strand.
CTAAGCTTTTCTAAAACTTTGACAAATCCTACATGGCCGCCAAAAAGGTCATCATGGAATGACTTTAAATACAGGTTCTGAACAGATGACGGTACATACAAACGCGGTTGAAAAGGAGGATTATAATAATATAGCAGACCATCAAACAACCGGAAATGTTTGGGTAAAATGAGGACTGTGCTTGACAAAGGAGTGGTGCAATCAAAGGATCTTGTTCCTGTAACAACCTAAGTTCATTACGAGAAGGTGAGATCGTATTCTGAGGTGGAATTGGCAAAGGTGTGCATTTAGCTAAAAAAGGTTAGAATGCAACTGTGGACAACTAACTGTTTGCACAGACTGATAATAGACTCGAGACAAAGCGTCTGCAACTTGGTTAAGCTTTCCTGGTCTGTAAGGGACAACAAAATCATAATCCTGCAACAGCAGAATCCATCGGTCTAAACGGCCATGAACTTGTTTCTTGGTTAGCAAACTAACAAGAGCAACATGATCTGTCTGCAAATAAAATTTGGAACCATGAAAATAGGCATGAAACTTCTGAACTGCCCATACTACTGCAAAACATTCAAGCTCTGTGGCCAAATAATTAGTTTGAGCATTTGTGAGCGCCTTGCTTGCATAACAAATTGGACACCAGTCACCGTTATCATCTTGTTGCATAAGAACTGCTCCTAGCCCACGATCAGATGCATCAGTTCTGATTAGAAATGCTTTGGAAAAATCTGGATGCCTTAATAAAGTGTCTTCTTTCAATGTATTGCGAACAGCATTAAATGCCAATTGATGCTGGGGGAACCATTGAAATTTCACATTTGATTGCAACAGTTTTCTCAAAGGAGCAGTTAGTGAGGCCAACTCCAGAATAAATCTTGAACTATACCCTGACATACCAAGAAATCGATGCAGCTGCTTTGCCGTTTGTGGAACTGGGTAATCATTCAACACCTGTACCTTTGCTGGATCAGGTTGAACTCCTTTTTGTGAAACAATAAAACCCAAGTATTTCAACTGAGTTTGGGCAAAATGACATTTTGATTTGTTGAGATGCAAATCAAACTTCCGGAGTAACTGAAATACTTCTTCCAATACAAGCAAGTGTTCTTGAAATGTGGCTGTATGAATTAAGACATCATCAAGGTATACGAGCACTTTGCCTCTAACAATCAAATCCTGCAATACAAAATTCATCAACCTCTGAAAAGTGCTCGGTGCATTGGACATACCAAAGGCCATGACATTAAATTCGTACAATCCAAATGGCGTTCTGAAGGCTGTTTTACATTTGTCTTCTTCTTTCATGGGTATCTGCCAGTACCCTGACTTCAAATCTAAGGAAGTGAAAATACTGTGAATTTGCCAATGAATCTAAAATATCATCAATCCTCAGCAAGGGATATTCATCCCGGATCATCACCTTATTTAATGAGCAGAAATCTATGCAGAAACGAATAGAATTATCCACTTTTATGACCAAATGTGGCTCAAATGCCCATGGACTCTTGAGTGTCGGATTATGCTCTCTTTAAGCATCATTTCAATCTGCTTTCGGATCTCTTTCACTTGTTCAGGTGAAAGTCTGCGCTGTGCGGCACAAATTGGATGAGTATCCCCTGTTGGAACTTCATGAGAAATGTTTGCTGTTGTGACTGTCGGAGCCCCGTTTGAAAATGCCTGTGGATATTTGGCCAGCAGCTGATTGATCTGAGCTCGAACCCACACATCTTTAACAACAGTTGCAGCCGACACCTGCTCAGAGAAACGGCGAGAAGACATCCATTGAATTGGGGGTACTCCAGGTAACAAAAGAGCCCTATCTTTGAAATCGATTAAAGCGCCATAAGCTTCAAGCCAATCACATCCAATCGTCAAGGAAAAAATTTGATGCTGCAATACGACTGATGGAACAACAAATTGATGAGATCCAAAAGTAATAGGAACATCACCTCCATGTGAAGATCGAATGGATGTGTGAGCATCAGCAAAGAGAACAGCTGTATCAAGTACACAATATTGGGGCAAATGAAATTCATCAACAAAACGTTTATGAACCGTCGTCAATGAGCTTCTGGAATCAATGAGAACCAGAATATTTAAATGTCGAAATTGAGCAGCAACAACAAAAGCGACAGAGAGCTTGAGAGATTTCGGCAAAACTGAGGCAGTCACTCTCTCAACGACCTCAGCCCGATACCAAGGAAGACTCCACTGACACCTGAGAATTCTGCACTGCCACTGGACCTTGTGTAGCCCAAAATTGTCGACAATAACGTTTCACATGCCCATATCTATTGCAGAAAAAACATCGCGGATGTCCCTGTTGATTGGCGTCATGTTCCATCCTTTCACTCGAAGGCGGTCACTCTCTCAACGACCTCAGCCCGATACCAAGGAAGACTCCACTGACACCTGAGAATTCTGCACTGCCACCGGACCTTGTGTAGCCAAAAATTGTCGACAATAACGTTTCACATGCCCATATCTATTGCAGAAAAAACATTGCGGACGTCCCTGTTGATTGGCGTCATGCTCCATCCTTTCCATCTGATCCTTTGTACCCGGCGTCTCCACCAAATTCGTAACAGAGGAATTAATAGAAACTAGAATGCTTAGCGACAGAACAACAGACAAGCAAGAGAAGCGATTGAGCGAGTGCAAATGTGTCCTCCTTGAGGCACCATCATTCCGTTTTATCATCTATTGAGAACAACCGTAAGCAACTGCTTACAAAGTCTGTTTAGACTAAGCCTTACAATTGACACGTGTCACACATGTCACACTATGGCTTTCACTTGGTAGTGTCAACTTTTGTGAGGTAGCCAACGGTGACACAATTTTTAGTGCTTAAGTAGTCAGCATAGGTGACAAGATGCTGGACGCTAGTGCATGAGTGGAATTATTTGAGCCTATAGGGCAGTTGAAATAAGGATATCCCTACCTAGGAGCCCCATCAAGGGACATTACGCCTACCAAGGAAGATCTTGTAATGGTGTTATTATGCCTTATATTGGGGGTGGGACAGGATTCTTTTTTGATTCATCATCAGGGTTGTTAGGCCCTATTTGGGTGCAACCGTAGCTGCAAAAGGCTACAACAATCATGTAGAAAAGAGGGATGCAAGAAAGCGGAAGGGAGACATGAGGAACAGAGAGAGATTATCTCCTTGAAGCATCTCCTATGCTCATCCGCGCAATTCTTCTCCTTGGCTTGGGCATCTTGCATATTCATTTTAGCCAATTGTAGAATAGCCTCTGGGCCAATGCATGATTAGGTGTAGCCTTTTGGTGTGAAGTTCAAGGAATGTCTGGCATATATATAATTTACTCAATTCGTTACTTATGCATTGCTCAAATGAAATTGTCAAACTTGGTGTCTAAACTAATGTACCCATTCTAAACTTCAATTTGAGATCACACAATTGGCATCTTGAATGAGATCATTAAACTATTGCAAATGCATTTATGTTTACAAAGCATGTATCTTGGGCTGTATATGATATCCAAAATATTTTTACAGCATGCTAACATTCTTCTTTGTGCCTGCCCACACACAGCCTCAGTTTTTTGCCATTTCTTGCATAGGACATCTTTTGATATAGACCTTGGATTGAGAAAAAATAAAGGAGAAATAAATAGACCTGAATGTCCTCTACAAATTTCCATTTCATCTTACGACAACATTTTGCCTGTATCTCTAGGTATCTTCATTGCACTGTTTGCAGGTCTCAAAAAACTGCACCTTTAGTTCGCCTTTCTTTTCCCATGAACAAAGGAAGAAGTAGTCTCTGGAACTACATCTCTACTTCATGTCAATGCTACATGCAAAAGACTTTTTGCAACTTGGGAAATCCTAAAGCTTAACGAGGATTGTGTCTTAACATTTCCCCAAACTCATATAAATATCGAGATTTTAAAATAAGTGCTATGCATTTTAACACTTTCCAAAAATCATAGAAATATTAAGATTTTCAAATTAGTGCTATGTTGAACTGTTGCTTCATCCACCCCTATCATTTTGGTTTTGTGACTTTCGTAGTTGTCCATGGTTGTACTCTCCTTGCACAGACTCAATTCATATTGTATTTAGTTGTAAAGATAGAGAAATCACTGTAGGAATGCACCAGCATGTCACTTCAGGTATTTGCAGGAAAACGCGATTTCGAGCTGTTAGGAATTTCAAACTATCCATATCGCATTTTATTGCAAAATTGTCAATGTTGCTTCATCCAGCCCTGAGCCCTCACATCTCTCTCACACAAGGAATGGATTCTCTCTCTCTCTCTCTCTCTCTCTCTCTCATAAAGCAAGAGGATCTATCATCCACACACAGCACCTTCAATTGTTATGGTGGAACTCACATTATGAATCTTTGATTCACAAAGTTCTACATCAGTTTTGGTTATCTTTCCCTCTTGTTTGAACAAGACTGTTGTAAAAAAATCATTCTATGTTCAGGACTTTTAGTTTTATTGATTTCAAATGAAATTCGGAGATTGCCATTGTAGTCAAAACCAAGTATCATTGGAAATAAAGAAATGTTCAAGAGTTTATAGCTCTTTTACAACTAGTTAAGGCACTAGTTAAGGTTGTTTGCTTGCCCTGCAGTTAGATGCAAGCGTGGGGAAGGTATGCTTGTTACAGCCGACCACGTAGCATCAGCAACACTCGAGCTGGGCACACAGACAAGCCGGAAGAGGGAGCTTGGGCTCACCATACTGGCTCACCTCCCTCTCATTCAAGCATCAGCCAAGCAGCACTTTCTAGCAACAGATCAGCGTCAGCAAGAGCAACTCTCAGTCTTCAGCATTTGCAGTCAAGTTGAAGCTACCTCAGGCTCACCACCCATGGCATGTGTGGCAGCTTAGTGTCCACCATTAAGCCAGTAGATTGGGCACAATAGTCCTAGGCCTGACGCATGTAACAATACAATTCTAGAGAAGGTCGAGAACCCAAAGTAAGCATTTAAAGTGAAATGATAAAGGGTAACGTTAACTACCCACAAGTTCATAAAGCATGAACATCATGATACACAGCAATTTCATCAGAACCTAAAAGTAGATGTAGTCCACTATACAAGCACCTATTGTCACAAACTTCTGCAAAGCACGATTCAAAAGCATTCTCGCTTGTCACAGCTTCAACTTTTTGTCTAATCTCTGTTTAATGGTATTGCCTATACAGGCTGCCTGCATCCTTCATTATGATTGCTTGCTACTAAAGGGACACAATTTCCACTTATAGAAAATTGCACAAACATAAGTACGAGTTTTGCCTTCCTACATTGGGCCTTTTCTGTGATCAAGAGATATAACGCATTCAAGATGACACTTTGACTATCACGAAACCTTTTTGCATCCAGTTAATAACACAATACAAAGACCATCAAGATCTTGCCTCGTGTGTTTAGTACTTGTAAGACCTCACTAACAGAAGTAACAGAGGGAATATGACAAGTCCGATTCACATTAGGAATTCACACGCAATGACAGGGCAAACGTACGGCCTGCAATATCATTCATGAAATCAAAGATACAGCCAAACGGCCTACTGGTATTGAGAATATTCTGGAAATGCATCTTGTCCTTTCATTCTTTACATTTTTATCTCCCGCAGGGAATACATTTTTATCTCCCACAGGGAATACCAATCTATGCCCACCTGATGTGGTTATTGAGCATCTGGGTTGCACAATGAATTGACAAAAAACTTAAGAGCCATGATAAGATTGAGCATTTGGGCTGCACATTAAATCCATGGAGCAGTCTTGACAACTATTCTATTAACAAATTATGACATCATTTTCTCTTCTGTAATTTCAATAATCACCACAGCACATAAATGCTCTGGCTCTATTGACAAAGCATACACAAGAAGATTACCGATTCCCTTTGTTGTGCATGCAATGCATTTTTTACAGGCCTTGTAAGGAAAGGTTGATGTATGAGGGCTTGAAGCAGGGCCATGTACCAACATATGCCAGCTATGGCATTTCTCAACAAGTAAGCCACAAAGGGTTTTAGGAATTCAGGATCACTCTACAATACATCTCTTAAAGATTAGGAAGCTGGCTCTAATTGCTCTAAGTTTTCATCACTCAAAGGTACAGAGAGTCTCTTGCACATTAAATGTCGCCGGCGTTGGAACAGGAGGAGAGAAAGAATGCTGTCAGTCTCAATAATTTCATACCCAGACTTCTCATACATGTTGAGGGGTGCATCATCAACCATCCGGCACTGCAGATACATTTCTTTGCATCCCATCTGACTTGCGAGCTCTTCAGCTGCATTGAGTAGTCGCCAACCAATGCCCCTCCTAATGTGCAAAAGCAAAAAACAAATAGTGAGAGAAAGCACTACCCTCCCATGCACAGAACGCAATGATTTTGTAAGATGCAAACCTGCGGTACTCCTTTCGAACAGCCATGTTGCTGAGGAAGGGAGCATCTTTGGGGGGAACGGGCGTTTGCAGATCATTAGGTTGTCCAGTTCCATTGAAGGAAACCTCCACAGCACCAACCAATAGCCATTTGCGTGATTCCTCCACCTCAGTGTCTTCTGAAGGGGCATAAAGAGCTACCAATGTCACAGCATGAGGAAGGCAGGTTTGCCGCCCTGTCAAATACTGCCTCAGAATCCAAGCAAGTACAGGCCTGTATGTGAGGGGTCCCCACATCAATTCTGAATACGAGTCTGTCAGCAATTGCTCTAAATCCTTGAGCTGTTCTATTCTCAATGCTCTTACAACCAGAGCTCCCCTCGAGGTCTCACTTGTAACCTTGAATTTCATCAGCAACTTCAACCGCTCAGACTCCCATGGGCTCAATTTCTTCGCCTCCTGCAGATTTTTTAGAAAACCAGGTTCCTGCATGGAGAATCTTCTGACTTCTCCTTTTGACAACTCTGTTTCACCAGTAGGTAGGCTTTGCCCGCGTGACACACCTCCGTCCAGTGCTGGCACAATATTATTGCTCATGCTTTCATCAGCTACTCCGACCTGCACTTCGGAGGGCTTCGTAGATGACAACATGGATTCCTCTTCTGGCCTTTCGATTGTGGAGGAGATTTCGTCTTCATAATCCTTGCCTCTAATGCTGCCAGAAGAACTCTGCTCTTCCATCGTCGATTCAAGAGAAGGAATATTGCTACCAGGGTAGTCTGAGGATGCAACAGCGCTCGATCCGGTCTGTGAAACTTCAGACGCACCCTCAGTGAAAGATCCACTGAATTTGCAGCCTGCCCTCAAGTTCTGCTGCGCATTGTAGTTTCCTGTTTGGCATCCCCCAGACGAACAACTGAAGGCCCTATCTCCGAGGGGGACCATCCCAAATTCTGTACCTGAGATGCCGAAATCTTCATACGAAAACGAGACCATTTCGAAAGAGCGAATACCAGGAAAGGGCATCTGCTGATACGTCCTCGAAAAAGCTAAAATTCTGCAGACTGCATTGGATCTCCCCGGATTAAAGTCGAGCAAAGATGTCGACCAAGAGGAGATGATGTTAGTAGTAGAACCCATTTCTGTGAAGGGCGAGGGCGAAGCAGATTTAGGATGAAAGGAAGAGTGGCATGCTTTGAAGGTGTAATCTGAGACAGCTTGTGCGAAAAGCAAAGGAAGCGGGAAGATCACACAAAGCAATAAACAATGGAAAGTCTAGTGACAAATTTGAAAGGGAATATGATCCCACTCCTAAGAGTTCATCCTCACAAGGGGCTAATATCTATGGCTCTCAAATGGGTTCCATTGATCCACACACATTCACGAGTTTCCAACAAGGAAAAATGTTTGGTCACACTCTCCACATTTCACCCTTGTCACCCTCGGACCTTTGCGTTCTGAGCCACATCATTACGAGCACGACATTAGAGGCAAATTAAAGGTCGGCTGTTGAATATTGGACTCAAAATCGTGAGCACTTTCGTTCCACGTCATGAAAGCCACAAGGGAGTGTGGTGCCCATGTGGTGCCCAAAGGTGACACATGGCCGAGCCTACAAGGACAGATAATAGATAGGGATCAGTGTTCCATAGAAAAGTTTTATGTTTGTAGATAGAACTTTCCACCGCACACATTTTACTTATAGCTTTTCGAGCTTAAAGACCAAAATATAACTAAAACACGAAAATCTTTTACAGATTTTTGCAATTGCAAGAATAAATCTCTTAGCTACATTTAAAACTTTCAAGTTCATTGTACATAGTTTGCTCTACCACATGAAGCTTGGCATCTCCAGCCAATGAATGACTTGGTGCACCTCTTACTCTATAGAAAAAAACATATCTTTCCTCCCCAATGTGCCTCCCATCTCGACTTATATATTTTCCAAATTTTGACGATCCATTGCGCAAAGGGAGCCTTCTCCTTGAGAATGGTTGAGATATCATGTCATAGGCTTTGTGCACCTAAATATGGCTTGATTCCCATTTCCACATCATTCCTACATAAAAGGATGAATTTTCCCGTATGCAAACCAACAAGGAAGCAAGCTCTTTGGAACTAGTTTTCAAAATACATCTTACAAGATGGTGCCACAATGGAGGTGCTGGCACTTTGGAAGAGTTATCATGATAATATTGATCCCCAAAAAAGCAAACTACTACGCTACCTAAGGATTGTGCCAGGCTCTAGGGTGTAGTGTTGGCATTCAATGTGGAGCTGGGCATTAAGGGTGCCCCAATCTTCAACCACCTAGCCACTCCAAGGATCTCTCCCCTTAAAAAGTGGATTCAGGGTGTTGGAGGTCCTCTCCATCCCAAGGCTTGCCTTGACATGGGATTACCCATTTTATATATGAGATTAAGCCCTTTCATATTTGCCACTTGTCATTTGTAGGCGAGGTTCCATCCTCTCCCTCCTTGCACCTCAAGCACTCTCATGATTGCACACTTTCTAAATAATAAACAACATAAGGATGCATATTTGGCAAGAATATTGAAGGAATTATAAAACAAGGGAATGGTATCACCATGAAAGAGGCAAAGACCAATAATCCCCATGCATAGGCATCCAAAACTAGCTAGAGAATCATATGTCTTTACGGCTTTGCTTCAAGGCTACTTGAAGCTGCAACAACTACTCTGCTTCTAGAGATTTCCTTTGAGATCCCTTACAACAACTTCTCCATGGTGTCTATCACGTTGCTAGTCTTAACTGTGCGACTCGCAATTGCTGCAAATGGTTGTTGACATCTCTGCACTCTTCAATCCGTTCCTATTTGGGTTGCTACTTGCTGCGGTGACCAGAAGGAGGTCATTTTTTGGTTGATGTCTCTATTGCAACTCCTTTGTGAGCTAGGGTCTAAGTTGACATCAACTTTTCTCCTCTCACCTACTCCCTTTGCAATACGTGGTTTCAATTTGTCATCGATGTTCTCTTGCTTGCACTTGGTCCATTTTTTTGAAGTGTGCGGCTTGTTGTCCTTCATCTTTTGTTCTTCATCATTGCATGGTATTGGTCTTGGCTCTATGTTCCTTGTAGGGTTGTGCTATTGGAGGACTTTGATATCACACTTTATTTTGTGTGATTTTTCGCCCTAAAAAGGACGATTTCCTTCCCTTTGATTTTGTCCAACCTTCGTTTTGTTGGCACGTGTTTTTATCTCGAGCTATCCTTGTCACGTTGTTGCCTTCCTTCTAGGCTCTCTATATGCACAGTTCATGTGTCATGTTGTTCTTTGTTATGTCACATTCTTACTACCATCTGTCATTGTCACATCTTTCTTCCAAGCTTCAATCGCTAGTTCTTTTATGGCTTTCCATCTGTCGATTCTGTGGTGTTTAATTGGTTGTTGCTTGTTGGTACTTCCCAACTTTTTTGCTTCTTTGCACTATAGTTTTTGCTCCTAAGCTCCACCAAGAAATCCACCAATAGTCTACCCTAGAGGAGGCTACTATTCAAATTACAATCATTTCCAATGTTCCCAACACATTAGCTATTGTCAAGCAACTAGGTTGTAAATATGCGTTGTTTTTCAAGAATACATCAATGTTCATGCTGCTAGATTCACAGTAAAACATTCCCATTGCAAACATCTCAAGGGTCCTTGAAGTCACTCGTCGTCGTTGCTTGTATAGAGCAAAAGCATGGGTGGAACCTGATGTTAATAAACTAATCTCATTAGCTACATGTTGAAGGAAAGCATGACGTAGTCCAATCACAGATGAAATGAAAGAAATGGTATACACATTTCAGAAAATGAGACATATGTATCTATGAACAATAAGAATGTTCTTCAAAAGAGAATGGGTTAGGAAAAGTTACATAAGGCACTCCATGCACCTACTTGATAAGCCTGATGTGATCAATCTTTGAAGTTACTTGCATGTGAGGTTGACTAGCTAATAGCATCATGAGTTAGCATATGTTCCATTATGCATATATGATTTTGTCACTATGTACATTCTTTTAGCTTTTGTTGATTTCCACTCTCTTTGCTAATATACAATTGCTTATGTCACTATGTTTTTTTCTTCCACATATGCTTTTATCATCAATATATACATTCTTTTACCTTTTGCTAATTCCCACTCTCTCTGTCAATATCACTATTAATTTATGTTTTACTTATATTGTGAACTCTATCATAATTAGTAGGATTAACTCCTCTTACTAGTTTATCCTTCACACGACATGTCTTCAGTATAACTAGATTTAGATTTCTTGTCTCATGTCTCTCTCAATGCCTTTCGTCTTTTGCTTGAAAACTTTTGGAACCTTAGAGGAGATTTTGTGCTTTTCTTCTTCGTCAAGAGCATGTAGTCCACCATCACCCATCATATGTTTCTTCTCCTCCCCTTGTTTCGTCTTCGTTTCTCTCTCATACTATCGTATGACAATAAGAGGAGATGGGTCATGTGAGTTAGGATCCATCATCCATAATGGATCCTACATGCAATATTTTATTGTTGACACAAACATACATACACTATGTCATGGAATAGTCAAGATGTCAACACTGTCTTCATACAAATAGCGGTTATAGAACTTTACCTCTATTAGCTACATTCCCTACAATGACACTTGCTTGATAGGATATGCATAGTTCTCCACACCTCTACAGAGATAGAGAGAATGGGAGAATAGGGAGAGGATGAGGGAGATAGGGAAGGAGGGAGTCTCAAAGACTGACAAGATGCTGAGAGAGAGAGAGAGAGACAGACAGACAGAGACTGAGAGAGAGAGAGGGAGGGAGGGAGGGAGGGAGAGGGGAAGAGAGAGAGAGAGAGTGAGAGAGAGAGAGAGAGAGAGAGAAAGAGAGAGAGAGAGAGAGAAGGGGGGGGAGATTCGAGACAGAAAGTGACAACAAGAGAGGGATGGAGCTATTTAGAATTTGGCTAGTCACTAGTAAGAAAAATGGTGCCAATGTGGCAATGCAGGCATAAGACTAAGAGGACATGATGTGATCGATAACAGAGCTGCAGCAGTAAATGCTAGTTGGAGATTCTCGTAATGATAGCTTTCTTTGATAACTAGCATATTAACATGTTGTGTTGTCTAGCACGACATTTTAGAACCAACACGGTCAATATCTGAATAATGCTAGTTTGCATGGTCTGATAACTAGCATGTGAATTCAGCTAACAAGCATGGTTAAAGCTAGATTATGTTAAATAGCATGGTCAAATAATTAGGTAATGCTAACCCTATGCTAACTAGCGTGGTCTAATAACCAACTAGCATGGTCAGATAACAAGCACGGTATGATAACTATCATGGTCAGATAATAAGCATGGTTTGAAACTAGCATGGTTAGATAATAGGCACAGTTTGAAATTTTGCAAGTTGATTTCTTTTGTAGGTTCAAAGAAAGGCATCTAGACTACAACATTGGTCCAAGATTTTTTGAGATACTCGAGCCACTTTTTGTATGGCTATTGAAGGACATATACACATGTTGCTATGAATACCATGCATGAAAGTCATTTCTAAAGGACATGTTGAACTACATGGAATCTCATATGAGTCATACATTTGGGCTCCATGAAGCGGGTTGTAATTGCAAATGCGGCATTTGTGTCATAGGTGATGTCACTAGCATTGGTTGCTCAGCTTCACCACACACTTTCAAAGGTGTCACACATCACAATAGAATGTGTTTAATGGAAAAGTGCAGCAATTGTGGTTTGAAGAAGTTGGAAACTTGCTTCTTTTTGTAATTTATTTCAATATGTGGATGCAATGGATAAGGATGGAAACAAAAACAAGGAGAAAATATCTTTTGAATAAAGATATGCAATGCTAGGATTTCCTTCAACTCTTGAAGGCCATGCTCAAGGTCTTCATCACACATAATCACATGGCCCAATGACAAGCACAACAATTCAAGGATTGTATACTTAAATTCTCAATGATATGGTTGATTTAGTTGTGGATTTTGTAGAGAATTATGCAATTAGAGAGAAAAATGAGATCTAATCCATCACTAGCACTTATGAGTCATGTAACAACTTTTGTACGGACAATGTACTATCGCCAGGCATAGGAAGTAGTCCAGCAATCCACTTCTTCATATCACATGCCAGGGTGCATGAGACATTGTTTGTTCGGAATTATTTTATTCAACATTATAGTTGGCTAAAAAAATAAGGCATTGCTCTAAAAAGACACTGGGTTTGCAGCCTCATGAGTTTACGGCTACTAGGACTTCTATTTTGTTGCAAGATATGTTGGACTAGAATAGAGATAAGCTAGCCCTACTTTGGATTAGAGCATGGCAAGGGAGAGCGTGATGATGTAGGAATATTCTAGAAAGAACATTCACATGAGATTGACACACAAGCAATTAAAGTCTAATGGCCCCATCTTAAAGTGGGCGGTGGATTTGGTTAGTCTTTGCTGCTAAGACTACTTGTTAGAGGGAGCAAACGTAGCATATCCTGCACAAGAAAGTGAATGTTCCCATATATTTTGGGAGATTAAATCGGGAGATGTGACCAGTGGAATTATGTTAGTATTTCAAGCATAGCATATCCTTCACAAGAAAGGGAATGTGCTCGTGTATGTTGGGGATTAAAGAGGGAGATGTGAATAGGAAGGTGAAATGGAGAAGCTTAAACTTCAACCATACAAGCTCCCTCAAGTAGTGAGGCTACTTAGGCTTGTCTCAAGGATGTTGGTGTAACCTTGCCTCAATTGGGTAATCAAAAAACATCGACATCTACACGGTGAATTGGAGCTAGTGGTGGGGGTGGACATTAGATCATGAGGCAACCATCAATTGTAGAGAGTATTTGGAACCAGGACCTGGAGATGTCTCAATATGTTCTTGGTCAATCGATTTTATGTTCTATTTATCCATTATGGTTGATAACATTGACAAGCAAGATGCATGAAATTGCATCGTGGAGTATGGTGCAAGTTTCAAACCTCCTACTTATAATGGCTTAGGAAAACTATACTAGACAAAGCATATACCAAAGTATTTTTACTCTTGCATAACTCAAGGTGCACAATTGTTTCAGATGAATTGACAAATATAAAAGGATTCCCATTGTTGAATGTGATGATTGTCTCACTAAGAGGAGAGGCATTTCATAAGTATGTTGTTTCAAAAAAATAGAAGTTTAGGGTTTACATAGCAAGTATTTTGGCGGAAATCTAAGGTGACAAGGCCAAGAAAATGATCCAAATTGTCATGGGGACAATGCTAAGAGGTGTAAAAAGGCTGGTAAACTACTACAAAGAGAGTTTCCCCAAATTGTATGCACCAACCTCGCATCAGATTACTACACTCACACCCCGAACTTGGTGCTGAAAGATTGATATAAGCATGTACAGTGGTTCAAGGAGATTATGCACGAGGCTCATGAAATTGTGAAATTTGTTCAATGGTGTCAATCGCTTGAGACTATATTATGTAAATCATAGGATTTGTCTACAATGCTGCAATTGTCTATAAGTAGGAACAATATTTTGCATGCATTTTAAACATTGTTGAAAATAAAACATCTTTGATTGAAACTTTCTATTGTAACCTTTTTCAAAGATGCATGTTTGAGCCAGGGAATAACGTAGTTTGAGATGAATGTGATAATATGAAAGATAACATATCATCACCATGATTATGGAAGTCTTTGGAGGATGCCATGAGGATAACATTGCCTATTGCTTTGAGAGCTCTGGACTCAAAGGCCCAACCATTGGAAAATCTTGGATGCACTTTTGGAGCATATAGCAAGAACTCATTGCTAGAAAAATGTAGCAAGACCCTTCAATATAATTAAACAGAGGGAGTTGCAAACTTTTTTTTGACAAGCAATTAAACAGAGGGAGTTACAAACTTTCTTTTTAAACAATCAATTAGACAGAGGGAGTTACAAACTTTCTTTTTAAAGTCATGGATTAAGTTCATAGTCCAATGCAAAGTGTTGCGTACCTCCTTGATCTAGAGTGGTGGACATGAAGAGGTTCTTGGTATCACAAGTGATTTTCATAAGGTGGTTTAAACATCCATAGGATGCTACATTTACCAATTGTTGCAATGAGCTTGCTAAGTATTAATGTAAGTAGGTTTTATTTGCATCACCTAATGTACAAGAATTATACCATGGAAATGATGGATGATGAATGGCACTCCTATGTCCACTTGCTATGAGAATTTCGGCACAACCATGCTCCAACTTAGCTGCAGAAAGGAAATGGAGTCACTACAAGTACATGCATAACACTTTGAATAATAGACTCCTAAAAGATCAAGTCGAGAGGCTTGTATATATATACACAAAGATTGTAATCATAAAATGTTAGCTATCTAAGGAGATGCAAGATATGAGGAGCAAGCTCCAAAATGGACATACAATGTTATTCTTGATTCGACCAATTGTGAAAAGATTACTCCAAATTGATGAAACTTCCATTTTTGTAGTGAGGAGGAGGTCAAGCAAGAAGGTCATACTAGTGATGAGGAAGAGGAGGATGAGGATGACAATAGGCTGCATAGCCAAATCCCCATCATAACCAAACTCTCAAAGTTCTTGCATGGCACATTCAGGTGAGCCTCTCAGATGGGTTATTTACCATCACCCTGTCTCACCAATGTGTATCAGAAGTCATTCCACAAATGATTGATCAGCCCTACGAAGACCCAAAGTCCAATATTTATGGGCATCTAAGAAGGATTTTGCCATGTTCTTGATATCCCCAAACAAGGCCCAGCCAAGGGCACAAGTGTCCCATTCAGATTGTATCTCCCTCTTCTCGCAAAAACTTGCAATTCCAGTGTAAGCTAATGCTTTCAAGCATGTTCTTGATCATGATTAAAAATCTGTTGATGCCAATATTTTGAATTCTCATCTTGCAATAACTTCATTTTTTTGAAAGCTTTTTTAGGCTCCTCTACGATATCTTGTTTCATGCTGATTGCAATATGACATGCACCATTTGCACTAAAATCAAGCAAGATGTTGCTAGGGTGCAAGTCTATGTGGAACCATTGGGCCTAATGCAATCGTGCTAGTCCTTACGGAAAGCATGGATAAGATGTGACACATTCGCGTTAAAAAAATTCATTCTTTGACGCACATCTCCTAACCCATTGATTGCATCCTCAATTCTTCCTTCTGCATCTGCCCTCCTCTCTGCTCATCCCTTCAAGTGTGTTTCAATGTAATACTTGAAGGACCCTCATTGTATGGAAGGTGGAAGAAAATTTGGGACAAGCTATCACCATTGAAATATGGTGTGATGGTCCACATGGGCTCTTCTCTAATTGATGCAATGACTCTCATGAGAATTGGGTTCACTATTTGCATTGCACCCCCTCTTCATGTTTCTTGTCTATGTGTGCTAGCACTTCCCTTGCATTGCTTGCCAGAATACCACTTTCATTGATTAAACCTTGAGCAACCTATTACATGGACCCGATACAAGTCCTCATAGGTTCCAGACCTCTAATCTGCTCTTCCTAAAAGACCTCTTGCTCCATGATATATGTTCCAAAAGTCATATTTCTCATGTGAGTAGCTTGTTGCTAGAGCCTTTCTATGATATTGTCAAGCACCATGCCTATTAAAGCTACAGTTTCTCCCTCCTTTAACTGCTTATCTCACTCCTTAGCAATTCCATATCTCAATGTTGATCTCTTCTCCCATCTCTCATGCCTTTCTTCTTATCTGATTGTAGTAACCCACATTGCATCCCATTTTTCCATCTTTGCTTCACCGAGATCTGTAGTAATAGTAGCTAAAAGTCTTTTAGCACGAATGTACTTAAACGGTCTGTGCACATTACTGATTTGCAATTCAAGCCAAATAAATGCCTTAACTCCCAATCCACCATGATGGCAAGATCATTGTTTAGGACCCAAGCTGCTCCTTGGAATTTCGACAGCCTATAGCCTCTCTTCAAGTTTTCTTAGACACTTTCCTTTTGAGCATAGCCTCCACGCTTGAGCTTCTCCACAACCTCTACAGAAGCACTATGCACTGCCATTGAGCCTATTGAGCTCCAATGGGCATTCACACAACTTCTTAAGTGAGCCCTTTGCTAGCTTGTTGCTACCTTAAGGAAATTTTCTCCCTTCTTATCTTACAAATAAGCTTTAAAAAATCTTATGATTTTTCTTTGCTTCAGTCAAAATGAGCCATTGTCAGCCTTTTCTCTAGCATGCCAACTTTTTCTCTATGTTCCTTTGCCAAAATCTCTTCAAGTAACACACTACTAGCATGGGTACTTTGTCTCTGTGCACCTTTGCCAACATCTTGTCAAGTTACATGCTACTAGATAAAAACAATGGCTTGTCAAATACAATCTGATTTGTTGCAATGTAATTGAAGTCAATAGCCTTAAATGATACACCATTTTCTTGAATATGGCATTTCATGGGCGTTTGGGGCATGTAGTGAGGGGAATTTTATCCTTAGTGACCTTTGGAAAACATAGTAGTGCAAGTCTAAGTTTACACCTTGCCTTTCTCTTTTTCTTTTTTGAGAGATTGCATGTTCATTTTACACAAGATTCTAGAAACTGAGAGCATGTATAAGATTAAAATACCAAATTAAGAGGGTGTAAGATTCATATCTTTTTGTCAAAGATAGTGTCGAAAATGAGGTAAAAAGTTGTAGTGTATACTCACTCATACTCACTCAATAAAGAGCATGCATGATTGCACATACTAACTATCAACTAGGACACCAAAGCTATGGACATCTTTACTTTAGGCACTAGATATATACTTGCTTGAATGTAGGAACATGGTCAATTGGACTAAAATATATCAAAGATGGTGTGAAGAATGCATTTTTGAAAAATGATAAAGAGTATTTTTCCAAGAATCCAACCACTAGATCCAAGAGACCATTGAAATTGGTGCACAGTGAGGTAATAGCATATATGACTAATACACCATCACCTGGTGGCAACAAGTACTTTGTCACATTTATTGATGAGACTACAAAAGAAAAGAGGTGTATAATCCATGAAGCAAAGCTTTGAAATTCTTGAAATAATTTGAGAATTCAAAACTATGGAAAATTCTTAGTTGGGTTCCAAAGCATTTCTTAAGATTGACTAATAGTGTGGAATATATAGAGAATTTTCCTTGCCTAAGACACAACAAAACAAAGTAGCGAAAAGGAAGAACCACACCAATTTTTAGTGTGAAAGGAGCATGAAGCAGACATAGCACATTCCTAACAAGTATTGAGCAAGAGCAATTTGCACAATATTTTACTCGTTAAGCTAGTCTCCCACTATACTTTACACGATAAACACATAGAGGAAGCATGGAGTAGACACTAGGCCAGTGTCTAGGATCTCAGGATCATTTAATCAACTTCTTATGCTCATATGTTAAAGGAAAAGGGAAGAAAATTTGATTTCAAGAGTGAGAAGTTCAATATGGTTGGCTGTGTAGAGGAACATAAAGCTTATAAGCTATACAATCTTGCAACTCACAGAATCTTTGTTTCATGTGATGTGGTGTTTGATGAGAAAGTAAAACAAGCTACTTGCTAGCATGGTCATGAGTAATCAAATGCAAGAGGCCTTTTTTTTGGAAAGTTCCACTTAGTTTTCTTGATTAGCTTTTGGTTCTTAGAAGGATTGATGGGTGATCCTTATATGATTTCCCTTGTTGACTTAGTTTGCTCACTATAAGCAAATGATTGACAATGTCTCAAATGCAAAATTGCATACATCCATAAAATTGGATGGCATGCTATGATATCTATTGTGAGACCTGGCCAATGGAATGAGGATAGTATCCCCTAGGCAATGTGCAAAATCTCAGCCTATAGAATGTTTACCATGCCTAGCATGACTAAGAAGTCACATCATCCCAGCCAGTGCCAAAGTGAGCAAAGAAATTGGCAAATGAGGCAAAGGACACTGTCAATAAGGGCATGAGGCCAAAAAGATAAAAAGGAGTTTGTAGATATTGTGTGGCATAAGTCAAAGGACTTTTTAAGAGAGGTAGTAGAACCCAAGGAATGGGTTACTGCCATGAAGTAAGAATATAATGTCATTCTTAAAAAATAAAAGATTAAAAAGGGAACAAAGATACCAATAGCAATAGTAGAATAGTTTAAAAACTAGGTGAAAGATATCAAGGTACAATGTTGCAAGGAAAATGGAAGAAGTCAAAGAGACTTAGAAATTGAAGTGAAAACACACATTTCCAATATGGATATGAGACTAAAGACAATGAAAGGGAAGGAGTTCCAAAAGGCTAAAGAAGCTAGAGTTCCAACTCAAAAGGTGAAGCAAAAATATTACCAGAAATGGAGTAGAAGATGATTTCAATTCAAAGTCACCAAAAGAGTCCTCCATAGGGAGGATCAAATTCCAAGTGAGAAAAAATGAATCTTGTGGGAATGCGAGCAAATCAACCAACAATACATCACAAGGAGATCAAGGATTGGATGCAATAGGTAGTAGCATCAACACACTCACACCCAGCTTTATAGGAGCCCCTTGGTTCATATGTTGGTTGAGAGCCATAGAGCATGTGCAAGATCTATCTATTCACTCGGGAAGTCCCTTCATCCTCTAGGGATGCATAAGCTCTCAGGTGAGAACCAAGGTCCGCCGTAAGAGGGATATGAGTTGGATGTTTCCTTCAAGGCAAACTTGATGAGTGTAGAGAGTACTCAAGAGGGGAGCGTGAAGGGAGTGGGAGAGCTGGTGTTCAAGATAATGGAGATGTGAATTCTCTTTTAGGATTTGAGCCTTTTTCATACACAAAAATGCTATCCTAGAAACTGCAAGGAGGGCTTTCCCCTCTAGGGGAGTTCGAAGCTTGGAGTCTGCTACTACAGTCGGATATAATGAGACGTGTTCATCATGATGCTGAAAGGAAGGGGTTGTTTGAGAATGGGAAGAAGCATGCAGTTGTATCCAAGATCGAGATCGATGTCTTAAAGCGAAAATTGGAGAGACTAGCTAAGAGAGGGGGGGGGGGGAGGGAGGTTTGGATGTACATGTCCTTATGGATCAGGTCCTACCTTGGAAGAGTTGGATCAGCTTCTAGTTTTTAGTGTGATTTCCTAGCTATTAGCTAAAGGGTTTTTTCACTATAGGTGTGCATCGAAAGCTTTCCATGATGATCTTGTGGGAAAGTTGTTCGTGTTTGCCACGGCTAGTGTTGGTCATTTTCGTGGTCACCAAATTTCCATATCGATGAGTTTTCGTATCATGATTGCCTGGCCTGGATTGCCTCAATGGATGGGGGGTATTGTGGGGTTTCTTGTGAATTCTTTGGGAAATTTGTTGTTGGTTTCTTCTTCTTCTAGGTTAGTGTTTGGCATTGTAAAAAGCATGGATTCTATGGAACTATGCTCAAGAGGTGCCTAACTATATCGATGTCAAATTTTCAAAGGATTTGGCTTAAACAAAGGAGGTGAGATTCAGACCATTTCCAAATTCCTATTTGTTTGTCATAAGACTTGACACTTCACTTGCAGCTATTCTAAAAAGGTGGATAATGTGCATTTTGTAAGATTTCCAAAAGATTCTGGCATCTAGGATGATGTAGGGAAAAGCATGGAGAAGGAACATCCCATCAAAGATGGCATGCATCATATGCAAGAAGTTCTATTGGCATTATCCAAATTGTTCTCAAGTGTTGATGGTGGGGAAGAGAAGACTCTTACTGTGCTTGAGGAGCCTTAGTAGGTGGTTAGAAAGAAAAGTAAGGCCTTTGTCCAAGATGCTGGCAGAAAACAAGGGTGGTTTGAGGTGGTGGCAAGTTTGCTAAAGAGATTGGTGAGGTTGATAAAAATGTTAAACAAGCAAGTGATTAAAAATGTGATGAAGGGAATGTCCCTCCATCCACACAAACATAAAATGGAAAAGGACCAAATGACTGCAAATGATCCAGGAGGCTCGTACACGTTAAATACTTGCCACCAAAAGGAGATGCTAACCACCACCCTTCTTCTGAGACATAGAGTCTATCAATAAGCCTTGCACAAAAATCCTCCCCCTAAAGGCGAATTGACAAGCGCAATTAATTCATGCGTGATTGAAAAAGGGGGGGGGGGGGTTGCAAGAGGCTTCTTGAAGCAGCCTCTTTCTCTAGAATGTTTTGTAGCTGGCTATATATACGAGGGTAGTCTGAAGGGAGGAGGTAGAGGAGAAAGGGGGCTGTGAAGGGGGAGAGAGGAGAAAGGAGGACGAGGGAAGGGAGGGAGAGGGAGAGGGAGAGGGAGAGGGAGGGAGGGAGGGAGGGAGGGAGAGAGTGCAGGCCAAGGGAGAGATGAAGGCGAGGGAGAGGGAGAGGGAGAGGGAGAGGGAGAGAGAGAGTGCAGGCTAAGGGAGAGATGAAGGCGAAGAGAGGGAGAATGAATTCGATGAAGCTTTAATTCGACGGTGAACAAGGTTAATTCAATGTGGAAGAAGGTAAATAGGTGAATAGGGAGGGGGAGGGAGAACTAATAGAAATGAGAGGCAAGAGTAAATAGGGGAGAGTGCATGCAACAACATTCCCATGTACTACACACATCATGATTGAATGGGTGTTCAAGGCCTTTCCAATCATATATTTAACCATAAAGTATTACTTTTCCTTCAATTAAAGTAAATCATATAATCAAGGAGTACTTATCACTTTTCTTTCACATGTCCCTTCTTAGGTGACTTGCTTAGTTTAAAATATTTCATGGATACATAAATGCGAGAGCGCAAACGTTGTTAACCTTTCAAGTCAATGTCTATTCAATTAAATATTTATTCAAAGAGTCAAAAAGCCCATGAGTTCAAAGTTGTTTAATAGCCTCCTTAACAACATATTCATAGCCAAACGTGTAAAGTGGGTGTCAGCAAGGATAATAGATTCCATTTCTTGCCGAATGCCTATAAAGCACTTTCTCAACAAGGGTGAATGTATGCACGAAAGCACTTGGCTCCAACTTGTGGGTTTTACGAGTCTTTAGACATTGTCGATTGTTTAGTAAGAAACAATTAAAAAAAAAACGCTTTGAGGACTCACAACATCCATTAGGCTTTGCCAAGGTTCTATAGTTATTTGCATGCTCTCACACTGACTGCAAAGCCACTGCCTTTTTTATTACCAAAAAACTATAATTTAAAACTGAAAGGTAAATTGGTGTTATTTCTCCTTGAAGGCTTTACAAATGATACTTGCAAAGTTTTGATGTCAACTTTCTAGGGTTTGTGTTGCTTTATTTTTATAAATGGATCCACTAGACAACAATCTCTTCACCGGTAGGCATAAAGCCCATTAGGTAGGCATAAAGCTCGTTAGGCAAGCATAAAGCCCATTTGGCAGGCATAAAGCCCATTTCAATAGGAAAACGGATTTTTTTTCACAGACGACGAACCTGTTTTTTTGGCAAACGGCTTTCTAGATAGCAAAATTTTTTCCAGGCAACAACTTCAATAGTTAACAGGTGAATCGGCTTTAACGCCTTGCTCACAAATGAACATGCGAGACCTGGATGAGTGACCGGAAAGCTTGAAGCTACTTGAAGACTTGTAGCTAGAGGAAACCAAGACAATCGTTATAGGGAGAGCTCAAACATGGAGGGAGAGTGAGCCCCTGAATTGATTTATAGCCATGTTGGAGGGGGGTAAAAAGCACACACAAGCTAAAAGTTGAAAAGGCAACAGCCACACACAAGCTAAAAGTGGAAAAGCCAACAATCATCTAAAAGTAGGTATAGAAATTCCTAATAAAATTCCAAAAAAACTAAGAGTAATCACAAAACTCCTACTCAACTCAATCCTAAAGCATTGTCTCTAGGAGAGCCAGTGCTAATAAAGGAAGGTCTTGGAAGGGGAAGCGGGGAGTGTTTAAATGTATTTTTGTTTACTCATGGAGTCTAAGAGGGTGTTGTAGTAGAGGGAAGCAAGTTGGATGCAACTGTCAAAAAATGTGCCTCAAAAGTGATTCTTCTTCAGGAAGTGTAATGCGGGGAGGACAATGCTTTAAGGTTTACCTTCCATAAGATAGGATTTCAAGTATTTCTTAATTGTCCTACTAGGGGGAAGGTGCTATAGAAATCTTGGTAAAAAGTGGTATCCTTTCTTGTGAGTTGTTCAAGGATGCTGAGGGTGCCCTCTTAGTTGTGGTAGTGTCATTGCATGGCTTTGATTTTTGGGTTGCCACAATGTATTCTTAGAATTCTATGCTGGGAGGGGTGAGTGCTAGGGGATATTGAATTCTCTTTTGTCAAGGTTTTATTGGTTGCTAGGTGGGACTGGAATATGCCAGAGTAGGTAAGGATAGATATCATGTAGGGAGAGGTATGTTTGAGATGGAACTTGAGGGTTGGGAGGAATTGTGTTTAGATAGAGGACTGCTTGACTACACTAAGTTAGAACCATCAAGACTGGGTGGGTTTCTTAGAATAACCATAGGAAATGCTAATTGATTAATAGGCCCAATATAACACAGATAAAGTATAAAGAGTATCATGAATCATTGGTATGTAGCTAGCTAGCTTCAAAGTGCGTCGAAAATGATGGGGTTTAAATTTTAAAACTTTTAAATGGGTGTAAAGCAAGAAAATTTTAAAGCTACCTCCTTGAAAGACCATTATTTAACAAGGGAGTTTGTGTCGAAAACGTTCTCCTTGAGCGAAGGCTCACTTGTTTTTAAAAAAATAAAAAAACATAAAAGAAAAAGCCGAGTATATTATATAAGCAAAAAGAGGGTTACAAAAATTGGTTTAAGCTTGGGCTAGCCGCCCTAGACCTGTGCTGCGTACAACAATTAACAGCAAGAGACATTGCATTTCTAGGAGAGCATGGTTGACTATTGGATCCTGACTCCTTGAGCGACGGCTCATTTAGCTGGAACCAGAGAGATCTTCTTAGTAGCATTGCAATGAAAGGTATAGCATTGGTGTGCAACTTTCATTTGTCAAGGAGTCTCTTATTCCTTGCTTGCATTCATGTACTCAGAAGTGCATGGGACGTGCTGTTGCCAAATACATGTTCAAGTGCATGGGACGTGCTGTTGCCAAATACATGTTCAATCCTCATTGTACCACCTTGTTAGGAGCACGAGTATCTTTCTGTAGAAAGCAACGTCCTTCCTGTTTGCAGAAAGCAATGTTCCGATGTGGAAGCTTGGGGAGGAAGCAAAGTGGAAGCTTGGGGAGGAAGGAATGTACGTGAGCGTGATGGAATGGGTGACCAAATCCGAGGGAGAAAGGAGGGCACGTGGGATGTGGGGATGGCAGCACCAAATGCCACGTGGTGAAATGAGGGGTGTTAATAAAGGACTCTAAGGAGGCGCAGTTGTAAACTTGTAAAGAAGAAGAAGAAGAAGAAGAAGCAGCAGCAGCACCACTTGAGAGCTGAGCTTGTTGAGTTTTTCATGGCTATGGAGTCCTCGTCTTCTTCGTCTTCTTGGCGTCTGCCCAAGCCCTCGATGTTGGAGCCTGCCCCTCCCCTCCTCATCTCCCTCGCCAAACGCTCCCGCCCTTCCCCCCCCCTCGCCCCAATCGCCGAAGAATGCCCCCCCCTCCCTCGCTCTGCTGCCCCCCCCGCCGCTTAAGCCTTTCTTCACTCCGCCTTCCACGAGGGTTTCACTCCCCCGCCACCAATATTCCTCTTCTCCCCATCCCGATGATTGGGATTAATATCCTCCCGCAATGTTCCACATCTCTCTAATCGGATGATTACACACACTAACGCGCAGGCTGTCATGCTGGACGTACATCCCGGCGCGGAAACAAAACGTTTGCAGCTCGCTGGGAGCTACTACTGCACAGGTTCAGGGAGGAAAGCGTTCCACTTGTTGCTGAATATCTCCCTGTACAGCGTCATGTTTAAGAGTGGTTGGACTGCGTGGATATATTAGACATTCTTCTCAATGTAAAGCTTTCTGCCAAGATTGTGCAAATCACAGCCCAGGAAAGAATCCAGCAATCTTCTGTTGGGTTAAGAGCAGCAGGGACAGAGATGAGCAAGGAGGGAGAGACAGAGAGGAAGACAAAATCTGTTAGATAGCTGTAATTCTTGGGTGAGAAGAAAAATTGTTAATACAACTGAAAGACTTCATTGGTATGAAAGATTTGCTTCATGTCTACGAATGCTTTTCAATAACGTAGCCCGTTGAAGTTGTGCTGTTATCTGCATATGATTGTTTCCCGAATTATGAATGAATTTCATACCTTGGGTCCATGCTCTCTCAACAATATCGTGTGATTGCATGCTCTAATCTTGCAATTCCCCCATTGAGGCTGGTAAGGCCGAACAAAAGCATTCACCCTTTAATTATCTCGTCTCTGGTTGCTTGTGTCCCTTTGTTCCTTGAAAACAGTTTCACTTGAGATCATTTTTAATTCGATCATTGGAACATATCCCATGATCTCTTTCAAAGTGTTTTCCATGGCCTTGCTCTTCTCCGGGCATTACTCTCCAGCTTGTTAGGGCTTCCATACGGCGACTGAGGAGGTTTAGGAGATCCTTGGATTGGGGGGCCATTCTTGGCTTCTCTAGATCTAGTGCTAGAGTGTGTGGGGCACAACAAAGTATTGGAACTCAGCCAAACTCTCCCTAGAAGGGCCAGGTCCTTGTGGCCAGCTAGGTCCTCTTTGCCAGAGCTTGGTTCATATTCTCGTGTTGGTGTCGCCTGGCAAACGATGATCCTGCCCCAGCTCTGACCTAGCATCATTGACCCAAAAATGTAGAGCATAGCCCTTTTGGGCAAGCTAGTACTGCTCCCATCAGTGGATCTTCACAGAAGTCCCCCTCTCTGGGAAGGGTTCACTCTTAATGAGGAGCCTACATAGGGTGTGGTAGCAGCGGCTGCCAGAGGACTATTTGGATCAACACTCGGTGAGGAGAGGAGTTTGACCAGACGCCCCTTCTTTGGCATCCATAGGTTCGGGACTAGGAGGGCCTCATGTTAGGACAACGTACGCATGTCAGTTGGGTGCAATGGGAAAATGGTCGGGCATGTTCTTTCGGAGCTTGGAGTCGTCTTCCCACTGAGACAGAGAAACGGGAGAGAGACTTCTCCCACCTCTTGAGGGAGGCAAGCACGAGGATGCTAGAAAGACTCCTCCATCCTTGAGTACGACAGTAGCGTTTCACAGTCACCAATTTTCTCTCTGTTTTCACCAAAAAGAGCGAGCAACGTCCCAATCCGTCTAATACGCCAGCTTGCTTCCACTGCAGTGGTCAACAGATTATATTGTGTAACCGAGATGACGCTTTCACAACATGTTGTGAAGCGGGGAAACCTCATCAGCATGTGGTGCAATAACGTCTCTTGGAAAAATGTGCTCCGACTTGGTAAACATGACAGCGCAGTTAAGATTACCAATGGAAGTCTTCTTGGAAAAATGTGCTCCGACTTGGTAAACATGACAGCGCTTCTTGTGTTGACTGGAAATTGTTGGTTAAACTTGGAAACGTAAAGCAGCAGTAATGGTAGCTTGCTTACGGTATTAGCATAGGTTATTTTAAATAACGAGTAGCATGGCCCGTCTACGACGGGTTAAAGACCCGCTCCGCTGGGTCTCAAAGTGAGATTTTAAAATGTTTGTAATTTCTAGCAATAGAATTTCAAGTTTCAAAATCCTCCAGCATAGGCACCACTTGGCTTGGCTCTATGCTCAGTTTTACTGAACTATTCAGTTAGAAGAGAGGCAAAGCATTCGCACAACACCCACCCCCCTTCTTGCACACACACAAATGCTCTCTCTCTCTCTCTCTCTCTCTCTCTCTCTTCCTTTGATTGTGTCCCTCATGATGCACACGCACATGCACTATCTCTCTCTCTCTCTCTCTCTCTCTCTCTCTCTATCTATCTATCTATATATATATATATATATATCTCCATTGTAAGTTTGCTAGAATTCTCGGTCAAAGCAAGCAACATCTCAGTTTGTCAAAGGAAAATAAGAGTTCTATGTTGGCAATAATCCATGCACTATCTTAGAACATAATAACGATTGACGCAAAAGGAATGACAACCAAAAAGAGAAATAGCAATTCTATGTTTCTCAACTCGATGGAGCCCATAGCAATATAATAAGACAACGTTAGGCTGCTAGGCTCCCTATCTCCCCCCCCCCTCTCTCTCTCTCTCTCTCTATCCTATCTCCCCCCCCTCT